>NC_048238.1:83982844-84111181 GCF_002007445.2 Ailuropoda melanoleuca | reverse complement strand
TCCAAGGAACTGTTGAAAAGGAAAAACAAAGCTGGGGGCATCACAATGCCAGATTTCGAGCTGTACTACAACGCTGTGATCACAAAGACAGCATGGTACTGGCACAAAAACAGACACATCGACCAATGGAACAGAATAGAGAACCCAGAAATGGACCCTCGGCTCTTTGGGCAACTAATCTTTGATAAAGCAGGAAAAAACATCCGGTGGAAAAAAGACAGTCTCTTCAATAAATGGTGCTGGGAAAATTGGACAGCTACATGCAAAAGAATGAAACTTGACCACTCTCTCACACCATACACAAAAATAAACTCCAAATGGATGAAAGACCTCAATGTGAGACAGGAATCCATCAAAATTCTAGAGGAGAACATAGGCAACAACTTCTATGACATCGGCCAGAGCAACCTTTTTCACGACACATCTCCAAAGGCAAGAGAAACAAAAGATAAAATGAACTTATGGGACTTTATCAGGATACACTTTCTATTTTAACCAGCATCTGTTTTCTTTTTTCTTTCCTCCTTCCTTCCCGCCTCCCCGCCCCCCTCCCCCTTACTTTAAAGACACGACTACTTGTTTCCTTTCGGGACCTCAAGAGAAGAAACAATAGCGATAGACCGCACGTGAAGAACAATCACAAAAACAGAAAGCAAAAATATTATACCCTGTATTCTAGAGATAACGTGAAGGGCCAGGAGGAGAGCAAAATTACAATCCTGATGTGAAAAGCAGGATCTTGCGGTAAATTCCTAAAGGCTTGGGGAAAAAGGTGGGGGATAAAAATGTCAAAGTAAAAACCCAATTAAGGGTAGGAAGGCTAAAAACCGAGAAGGTACCGAGACGTGGACGTGAGAAATTACAATAAAAAGATCAGAGATCGAGGGAGTGGAGGCAGGACTAAAGTGACGCCCAGGAGTTTGGATCCCCCTTCTAATCTACCTTTCCAGCCCCCCAACCTACTCCGCCCTGTTGCCCACTCTTCACCCAACAACTAGCTGTTTCTTGCTAGAGCAGAATGTGGTTTCCGTCGGGTTTCGTCCCGCAAACCTCTGTTTTTAGGCAACACGAAGAATGGAGGGGGGCGACCCCGGTGTTCCCCAGGTCGGAGAGCGGCTCCGGACCCCAGTGGCCTCCCACCGCCCGTTCCGTAACGCCGGTCCGCGGAGTCAGCCGCCGCGCCGGAGAGGCCGCCTTACCTTGCCCCCGTTACTGAACCTATGGATGTGCGCCGTGGCCATGCCGGGGATGGCCAAGCACACGGCCATGATGCCGATCCCGGGCAGGATCTCGAACCACATCGCACTGCGCTTGCCAGAGCCAAACCCTTGCTTTCCGTCCCCGTAAAGGTGACCGGGCCTCGGCCCCTTCCCAGTAGGCTCCGCGGCAGGCTGCCCCCGGGGCGGGGCCACGCACGCCTCGGGAGGAAGCGACGGGGGCCGGCAGGGCTCAGCAGCGGCGCGCTCGCACCCTCGCACCCCTGCAGTCCGCTACGGGCAGCTCATTTCGCTGGGACTGGAGGCCGAGCACACGACGAGCAGGGACGTAAGGAGGCCCCGCGCGGCCGAGCACGTCATAGCCTTCTGGAGCTCGGCACTCTAAAATGGCAGAGCAATTTTCTCCGGGCAAGACGGTGGACCAGGTGTGCACCTTCCTCTTCAAAAAGCCTAGTGGGCGAAAAGGGGCTGCAGGCCGAAGAAAGCGCCCGATCTGCGACCAGGAGTCTGGAGACAGCAGCAGCAGCAGCAGCAGCAGCAGTGACGAAGGCGGCACTGTGGTTCGCCCGGAGAAGAAGCGGGCGATCCACAATCCGATGATACAGAAGACTCGTGGCAGTGGTAAACAGAAGGCGGCTTACGGCGCCTTGAGCAGCGAGGAGGATGAGGAGGAGAACGAGCCCGAGAGTCTTGGCGTGGTGTACAAGTCCACCCGCTCGGCAAAACCCGTGGGACCAGAGGATATGGGGGCGACTGCTGTCTACGAGCTAGACACAGAGAAGGAGCGTGACGCACAAGCCATCTTTGAGCGCAGCCAGAAGATCCAGGAGGAGCTGAGGGGCAAGGAAGATGACAAGATCTATCGGGGCATCAATAATTATCAGAAATACATGAAGCCCAAGGATACGTCTATGGGCAATGCTTCCTCCGGGATGGTGAGGAAGGGCCCCATCCGAGCTCCCGAGCATCTGCGTGCCACCGTGCGCTGGGATTATCAGCCCGACATTTGTAAGGACTACAAGGAGACTGGCTTTTGCGGCTTCGGAGACAGCTGCAAGTTCCTCCATGACCGCTCAGATTACAAGCACGGGTGGCAGATCGAACGTGAGCTTGATGAGGGTCGCTATGGTGTCTATGAGGACGAAAACTATGAAGTGGGAAGCGATGATGAGGAAATACCATTCAAGTGTTTCATCTGTCGCCAGACCTTCCAGAATCCAGTTGTCACTAAATGCAGGCATTATTTCTGCGAGAGCTGTGCACTGCAGCATTTCCGCACCACCCCTCGCTGCTATGTCTGTGACCAGCAGACCAATGGCGTCTTCAATCCAGCGAAAGAAGTGATTGCTAAATTGGAGAAGCATCGAGCTGCGGAAGAGGGTGGTGCTTCCGATTTCCCAGAAGACCCCGATGAGGGTCCAATCCCCATCACTTAGTTTTCCTATTATTCTCACAACTCAAAATAAATCCTTTATTGTTTGGAATCTTAATTCGTCGTGTCCTTCCTTTCTAGGGAAAGGAAAAGGCGGGTGAAGTAGGGTCCTGGATGGATGGCTTGTGAAAGCCTTGAGGTGGGTACAGTCTGGATTTTTACCTGTTACATATGCAGCCTGGGTGTAACAGAACTTTTCAGAACCGTTTGGCATAAATTCTGGGGATGGGAGAGGTTCGAGAAAAGAGCTAGAATTTGCTTCAAGTAAAGCTGTAGTGAAAACAAGAACTGAACCTATTATATCACGTTTCTGTATCACTTAATAGTTCACAAAAGTGTCTCCGTGCATGAGCTCTATTGGGAGCCTGTACAAAATCTGCCCCAGCCAAGCTGTGTGTCTGGGGGGGGGGGGTGTGAGAGGGAGAATTGGGCTGGCGAGCTGGTAGCTAGCCCCAGAATGCATGCATGGGAAAAGGTCCTTGCTCTCTTTAAAGCACCACAGGTAACCGAATGATTGAAATGGCTTACGCTGTGCTGTCCGGTATGATAGCCTCCAGCTTCAGGTGGCAGCTGAGTACCTGAAATGTGGCTGGGAGCCACTATATTGGACACTGCAGTTCTAGACGGAACTTGTAAGCCAAGTTCAGAGGGCAAAAACATAACACTTAATAATCTGCTGTCTGCAACTGTGTTCTTACAGACTGTAATAGAGCTGATCATGTTAATCTATGTACCTGTCTTCCCAGCTAGTTTGTGAAGTCCTCAGTGACTAACCCAGTGCGTGGCATATAAGAAACCATAAATAAACCCAGAGATGTTTGGAAAGGGATATTGCGGCCAAAGCCTTGAATCCAGGCTGAGGAGCTTTGACTATATTCTGTAGGTAATGAGATAGCAGAGGTTTGGGGAGGGGAACAAAACCACTTTTTTTTTTTTTATGTTACTGTCGTTTCAGGCTATTGGATAGATTACAGGAAGATGAAAGACAAGAGGCAGGGAGGCCAGTTAGACCAAATGATGAGTAAGTTTTCACTGATCTGATTAGCATTTGTGCTGATCCCAGGAAACAGATGCAGTAAGTTGTGGTTTAGAGTTTTTTAATTCACACTCATTAATCCATTCAAATATATTCTTTGAGCCCCTACTCGGTGTCAGGCACTGTGCTTGGCATAGGGGATATTAGCAAACAAGATAGACGCAGCCTGTCTTCACGGAGCTAGACATCAAACAGTGACAGGTGTGGGGCACCTGGGGGGCTTAGTCGGTTAAGTGACTCTTGATCTTGGCTCAGGTCATGATCTCATGATATTGAGATGGAGCCCATGTCAGGCTCTGCACTCAGCAGGGAGTCTGCTTAAGATTCTCTCTCCTTCTGGGGCACCTGGGTGGCACAGCGGTTAAGCGTCTGCCTTCGGCTCAGGGCGTGATCCCGGTGTTGTGGGACCGAGCCCCACATCAGGCTCCTCTGCTATGAGCCTGCTTCTTCCTCTACCACTCCCCCTGTTTGTGTTCCCTCTCTCGCTGGCTGTCTCTATCTCTGTCAAATAAATAAATAAAATCTTTAAAAAAAAAAAAAAAGATTCTCTCTCCTTCTGCCCCCCCCCAAATAAATAAATCTTAAAAAAAAAAAACAGTGACAGATGTGATGAGTACAAGGGGAAAAGTGCCCTGGGTTTATCTCTCAGGATTAACCCAATCCCAGCCTTGGAGGAGTTCAGAATCATCAATGTACTTGATACAAAGTGATACATTTTATAAGAGAATGTATAAAGTACAGTGGGGATACATGAGAAGCCTGTTGGGAAAGTGCTTAAAGAAATCATCACCCAGGAACAGCACTTAAAGGATGATGGGACAAAGCAGCAGCCAAACAGGAAACAGGACACTGTGGAGACACAGAAAGAAACAGGAGCGTACAATGCCATGGAAGGCAAAGGAAGGAAGTGTTCTAAAGTGTCATGAAAGAAATACAGCAGTGAGGTGCAAAAGAATTTTTTTTTTTTGCTGTTCCTGAGAATTTATATTCAGAAAGTTAAGCTGATGGAAAAGGGTCCAGGAGAAAAAGATGAAAGGGAAAGAATGCTGCTGGTGACTATACTCCAGAACCGACAAGGGATGGGATTAAAGGCACAGATCACAAAGTTAGTCGTCAAGAGCTGAGAGAAAGAATAGAGGAAGCTGACATTTCTCTACTACTCCATATGCTTTTTTTTTTCAGATTTTATTTATTTATTTATTTATTTATTTATTTACTTATTTATTTATTTATTTGACAGCATGAGAAGGGGGAGCAGCAGAGGGAGAGGGAGGAGCAGGCTCCCTGCTGAACAGGCAGTCCCCTCCTGGGATCATGACCTGAGCTGAAGGCAGACGCTTAACTGACCGAGCCACCCAGGTGCCCCAGCTCCACATGTTTTAATACCTGCCTCTGACTCTTAAGAGTATAGAAGATACAGGGGCGCCTGGGTGGCACAGCGGTTGGGCGTCTGCCTTCGGCTCAGGGCGTGATCCCGGCGTTGCGGGATCGAGCCCCACATCAGGCTCCTCTGCTGTGAGCCTGCTTCTTCCTCTCCCACTCGCCCTGCTTGTGTTCCCTCTCTCGCTGGCTGTCTCTATCTCTGTCGAATAAATAAATAAAATCTTTAAAAAAAAAAAAAAGAGTATAGAAGATACAAGATATAGAGGATACAAAAAAAAGTATACAAGATATATGCAAATGAGCATTATTCTTACGATCCACAACATTCAGATTCTTTTAATTTTTTTAGGATTTTATTTATTTATTTGAGAGAGAGAGAGAGAGCATGAGAGGGTGGAGGGTCAGAGGGAGAAGCAGACTCCCTGATGAGTGGGGAGCCTGATGCAGGACTTGATTCTCAGACTCTGGGCTCATGACCTGAGCCGAAGGCAGTCAGTTGGGCATCTGACTCTTGATTTTGGCTCAGGTCATGATCTCAGGATCCTGGAATCTAGCCCTGTGTAGGGCTCTGTGCTCAGTGGGGACTCCACTTGGATTCTCTCTCTCCCTCTCCCTCTGCCCCTCCCTCCACTCTCTCTACCCACCCCCTTTAAAAATAAATCTTAGGGGCGCCTGGGTAGCGCAGTCCTTACGGTCTGCCTTCGGCTCAGGGCGTGATCCCGGCGTTATGGGATCGAGCCCCACATCAGGCTCTTCTGCTATGAGCCTGCTTCTTCCTCTCCCACTCCCCCTGCTTGTGTTCCCTCTCTCACTGGCTGTCTCTATCTCTGTTGAATAAATAAATAAAATCTTAAAAAAAAATAAATAAATCTTAAAAAAAAAAAAAAAGGACTGGGATGTCTGGGTAGCTCAGAGGTTAAGCATCTGCCTTTGGCTCAGGTCATGATCCCAGGACACTGGGATCAAGTCCCACATCAGGATCCCTGCATTGGCCTCCTTGCTCAGTGGGGAGCCTGCTTCTCCCTCTGCCTGCCGCTCCAGTGCTCTCTCTCTCTGACAAATCAATAAAATCTTTAAAAAAAAATAAAATAGGGGCGCCTGGGTGGCACAGCGGTTGGGTGCCTGCCTTCGGCTCAGGGCGTGATCCCGGCGTTGTGGGATCGAGCCCCACATCGGGCTCCTCCGCTGTGAGCCTGCTTCTTCCTCTCCCACTCCCCCTGCTTGTGTTCCCTCTCTCACTGGCTGTCTCTATCTCTGTTGAATAAATAAATAAAATCTTAAAAAAAAATAAATAAATCTTAAAAAAAAAAAAAAAGGACTGGGATGTCTGGGTAGCTCAGAGGTTAAGCATCTGCCTTTGGCTCAGGTCATGATCCCAGGACACTGGGATCAAGTCCCACATCAGGATCCCTGCATTGGCCTCCTTGCTCAGTGGGGAGCCTGCTTCTCCCTCTGCCTGCCGCTCCAGTGCTCTCTCTCTCTGACAAATCAATAAAATCTTTAAAAAAAAATAAAATAGGGGCGCCTGGGTGGCACAGCGGTTGGGTGCCTGCCTTCGGCTCAGGGCGTGATCCCGGCGTTGTGGGATCGAGCCCCACATCGGGCTCCTCCGCTGTGAGCCTGCCTTCCTCTCCCACTCCCCCTGCTTGTGTTCCCTCTCTCGCTGGCTGTCTGTATCTCTGTCGAATAAATAAATAAAATCTTAAAAAAAAAATAAAAAATAAAAATAAAATAAAAAAGAGACCATAACCACAAAAGCACACATATCCATAGTGTACTCAAAATATTTTTCATATTTACAAGTTTACATTTTTTTAAAGTTCACTTTTTAAAAAATTTTATTAGAGAGCACAAGCAGGGGAGGGGCTCCATCCCAGGACCCTGGGATCATGACCCGAGCCCAAGACAGATGCTTAACCTACTGAGCCACCCAGGCGCTCCGAAGTCAACTATTTTTTTATCCCTTTTAATTAAATGGTGCAATTTCATTTCATAGATGGAAACTAAACATTTGTTCTTAGTTTTTTTTAAGTTATGTGGGGGGAAAAGGCCAGCATGCCAGCAGCGGTAAGACTGCAGCAGACTCTGAAGAAGCCAACCTCGTCTGAGAGGAGCGAAGGCTCCCCTAGAAATGACCCTCCAACTGAGACCTACAAGGGGAGGAGGAGAAAAAGTATCCCAGGCAGAGGTGTAAGTACATCCAGAGTAAGGACCTGAAGTGAGTGACTGGCTTCAGCTAAGAACTCAAAGCAGTCCACTATGGCCGCAGGAAAGAAACAAGGTGGCCAGGGAATCGGGGGCTGAAGAGCAGGCACCTTGCAAGTCATGTTAGGGATTCGGGGCTTTATCTGAAAGGCAAAGGGACAACATCAAAGGTTTTTTTTTTAAGATTTTATTTATTTATTTGACAGAGACACAGCCAGCGAGAGAGGGAACACAGGCAGGGTGAGCGGGAGAGGAAGAGGCAGGCTCCCAGCGGAGGAGCCTGATGTGGGGCTCGATCTCAGGACTCCGGGATCACGCCCTGAGCCGAAGGCAGACGCTTAACGACTGAGCCACCCAGGCGCCCCCATCAAAGGGTTTTAAGAAAGAAAGTGAGATGATCCTATTTGAATTTTAAAAAGAGAATTCTGCAGTGTGGAGAATGGGTTGAAGGAATCAGAGGAGAGACAGGCACTTAGGAGGCTGGAGCACTAGCCCGGGTGATAGGATAGGAGACCCGACTAGACTAGAGGCAGTGGACATGCATTTCATAGTTTCTGAGCACCCACTCCATGCCAGGCATTGATTTAAGCACTGGTGATGCAGCCCTGACAAGTGCACAAGTCCATGCCCTCACTGACCTTACATGAGAGACAGTGACAGATGTACACATACATATACATAACATCGGATTGAGGTAGGTACTGCGAAGAACAACAGAGCAAGGTAAGAGAGTAAGAGTGCAGTGGTGTGCGGGAATGCTATCTTTCATAGGATGGTCAAGGAGGGCCTCTTCTGATAAGGTAACATTTGAGCAGAGACCTAAATGAAGCAGGTATCTGGAAGAGAATTCCAGGCAGAACACAAAGGCCCTGAAGCAGGAAAGTGCCTGACATGTCCTAGGAACAGGGAGGAAGAAATGTAACTGGCATGGACTCAAGGAAAAGGAAAGAACTCTAAGATGAGGTAAGAAAAGTAATGGAGGGAGGCGCCTGGGGGGCTCAGTCGGTTAGGCATCTGACTCTTGATTTTGGCTCAGGTCATGATCTCAGGATCATGGGATCAGGCCCCATGTTGGGCCCTGCGTCAGGCTCTGCACTCAGCTTGAGTCTGCTTGTCCCTCTCCTTCTGCTCCTCCCTCCACTCCCAAGCACATACTCTCTCTCAAATAATTTGGAAAGAGCACAAGCAGGGGGAACAGCACAGGGAGAAAGACAAGCAGGCTCCCCAGTGAGTAGGGAGCCTGACATGGGGCTCGATCCCAGGACCCCGGGATCATGACCTGAGCCAAAGGCAGATGCTTGACTGACTGAGCCACCTAGGCGCCCCCTTCTACCCCTTTTTGTTATATTGTTAAAAATATTACATCTATAAATGTTGCAAACTTAACAATACATTGTTATATATAATTTTATAACTTTTAAAGGAGCTAAGGAAAGAAAGGAGAGAAAAGTATATATATATATATTTATACCTTCTGTTATATTAACCTTCTTATTTATCATTTCCGAGTCTCTTTGTTCTGGTAGGTTTGAGTTATCATCTGAAGTCATTTACTTAGCCCGATACATCTTTGCTCCACACACCTCCTTTGTGCTGTAATTGGCAAATGTACTAGATTTCTATGTTACAGGCCCAACAATCTATTATATACATATTATTTTATACAGTTACTATTTAAATCAGTTAAGACAAGAAAAGAAATATGCATTTATATTGTCTTTAATAATTACATAACTACTGTTGGTTCATAACCTCAGGAATTCCCCTTAATACAATCTGAAATTGGCCCCCATACAGAGAGGGCAAGGAGAGAACAAAGAAAGAGGCAGAACACTCCAGATTGGTAGGTGGCAGGTTTAATAAGCAGGGGAACTTACCTACAAGACTTGTCTTGGGGGGCACCTGGATGGCTCAGCCGTTAAGCATCTGCCTTAGGCTCAGGTCACGATCCCAAGGTCCTGGGATCGAGCCCCGCATCAGGCTCCCTGCTCAGCGGGAAGCCTGCTTCTCGCTCTCCCACTTTCCTTGCTTGTGTTCCCTCTCTCACTGTTTCTCTGTGTCAAATAAATAAATAAAATCTTTAAAAAAGAAAAAAAAAGACTTGTCTTGGGTGGCTGAAAGATCAGTAAATCTCCACATCTGCCCACTGGAATATTTAAAGTTTATATAGAGGCCTTAACAGGGATCAGTCACATAACCAGTCCAGATGGTCTCAATAACATATTATACAAATCTCTCAAGACTGTGTCCCTTTTTTTTTTTAAAAAGATTTCGCTTATTTATTCATGAGAGACAGAGAGAGAGGGTAAGAGGCAGAGGGAGAAGCAGGGTCCCTGCAGAACAGGGAGCCCAAGATGGGACTTGATCCCAGGACCCTGGGATCATGACCTGAGCTGAAGGCAGACACAACTGACTGAGCCACCCAGGGGCCCACAAGACTGTGTCCTTGAAATGGCTCCTATGGGACACCTGGGTGGCTCAGTCCCAAGCTCAGTCAGTTAAGCGTCTGCCTTCGGCTCAAGTCATGATCCCGGGGTCCTGAGACTGAGTCCCACCTCCGGCTCCCTGCTCAGTGGGGAGTCTGCTTCTCCCTCTCCCTCTGCCCCTCCCGCTGCTTGTGCTCGTGCTCTCTCTGACAAATTAAATAAATAAATAAAATCTTAAAAAACAAAACAAAACAGAAATGGCTCCTACTGTAGGACTGGCAGGCAGAATGTACATTCCAAGGACAGGGGAGGGCCGGAGGTGACTCCTATTGCCTGGGTCCAGCTCACTTAACTCACAGGTCACCTGGAGTCACATCCTCTCAATGACCTCTTCTAACTATTACTTTTACCTGTGTTGTTTTGGCATGGATCTGAATTAATGTCTGAGGTCACCTGATTTCAGCCTGATGAGCTTTACTGTATCTTGTAAGGTAGGCCCTGATCCAATCTAAGTGAGGCCCTTGTAAGAGGAAGAAACACTAGGGGTACCTGTACACAGAGCAATGACCACACGAAGAACAGTGCAAGGCTGCCATGTGCAAGCCAAGGAGGGAGGCCTCAGAAGTAACCAAACTTGCAGACACCTTGATCTTGGATTTCTAGCCTCCAGAACTGTGAGGAAATAAATATCTACTGCTTAAAGCACCCAGTCTGTGGCATTTTGTTGAGGCAGCCCTAGCAAACTAATATAAGCCCCTCTAGTGGAATTTTCATTTCAGTTACTATACTTTCCAACTCCAGAATTTCCATTTGGTTCTTATTCTTATATGATTTCTGTCTATTGTATTCTCTTGAATGACATGTCATTGTACCTTTCATTAATCATGGTTTCCTTTATTTTCTTGAACCTATTTAAAATGGCTACTTTATTTTTAAGTTTAATTTATTTAAGTAATTACTACACCCAACAGGGGGCTTGAACTCATGACCCTGACTTCAGGAGTCACATGCTCTTCCGACTGAGCCAGCCAGGCGCCCCTAAAATGGCTCCTTTGAAGTCTTTGTTAAATATGACATCTGGTAGGGGCATCTGGGTGGCTCAGTGGGTTAAGCGGCTGCCTTTGGCTCAGGTCATGATCCCAGAGTCCTGGGAACGAGCCCTACATTGGGCTCTGTGCTCAGCAAGGAGTCTGCTTCTCCCTCTGTCCTTCCCCCCAGCTTGTGCTTGCTCTATCTCTCTCTCAGATAAATAAATAAAATCTTTAAAAGGAAAAAGAAATACGACATCGGGTTATTCTCACAGGTAGTTTTTGCCACCTGCTTTTCCATACCCCCAACCCAGCCCCCCTGTATGGGTTATACTTTTCCTGTTTCTTTTTTTTTTTTTTTTAAAGATTTTATTTATTTATTTGACAGAGATAGAGACAGCCAGGGAGAGAGGGAACACAAGGCAGGGGGAGTGGGAGAGGAAGAAGCAGGCTCATAGCAGAGGAGCCTGATGTGGGGCTCGATCCCACAACACCAGGATCACGCCCGACGCCCAACCGCTGTGCCACCCAGGCGCCCCTACTTTCCTGTTTCTTTGCATATCAACTTTTTTTTGTTGTTGTTGGAAACTGGATGTTTTAGGTAATGTACTAACTCTAGGTAAAGGTTCCCCACCCCCTCTTTCAGGTTTTTTATTTGTAGTAACTAGCTGGATTATTTCATTTAAATCTATTCTTGCTACCACCACCAGCCCCCCCCCACCAAAACACACACCAGTATTAAGCCTATTATGTTGGTCCTCAAAGGGTGTGGCCTTGGGCTTGCCCACAGTCACTCTGAGATGACAGTGGTTTTGACAGGTTTCTCTTTGCCTCTTTTCCTGACTGCACGCAAATGTTAAACTGCACTAACTGCAGGGTGATTGCTCTAGTGTTTCCAACAATAGCCTGGGGCATAAAGTGCTGGCTAGACTAACTCAATCAAACTGGAGTTCCTTTGAAGGAACAGTTCCTCAGGGTAGTGTTAGATTTGTTCTGACTCCAAGAGGGCTCCTCCCAGCTGTCTCCTTACCCATTTCTCTTGCAGATTAACTGGTCTACAGTTTAGTTTCTATCTCTCCACTGAATCTATCTCCCAATGGCCCTTCACCACAACCACCACTGTTTGTGAGAATATCCTTAAGCTTGAGGGCACCTGTCTGGCTGAGTTGGTAGAGGAAGCGACTCTTGATCTCGGGGTTGTGAGTCGGGGCCCCAAGTTGGGGGTACAGCTTACCCCCCCCAAAAAAAAGGCCTTACAGAGAATATCCTTAAGCTTGAACTTCCTCATCCTGTGTTGCCAATGAAGTTAGTTCTTTTGGGAAGAGATTAGGAGTCGTGACTACTTCTCCCCCAAGGAAAAACCTCCAAGCCAAGACAACAGAGTTGGGGGTAGGATGAACGACTTGCTTCTGAGTGAAATCCCCCCTTTAGGACCTGAGTGCTAGGTAGGAGAAGGGCAGTAGCCTCAGGTCTTCTCAGCTTGTCTCTGCCAGTGTGGAACCACCCAGCCAGGACAGGGTAATCAGGGTCACAGTATTTTCAGCACCCCCGTGCTTGTTGCTGGCGTACAGGGTCGCAAGAGCTTCTCACTCCAGAGGTCCCAAACAGACCAGGCTACGCTAGTCACAGCTGATAAGATCCAAAGGCAGAGAAATGAGTGGTCGTGAAACAAAAAAGGAATTTCTTTCAGTGAGGCCAAAACCAGGAGGTGGGTGAGCATCTCAAAGACTGTCTCCAAAGTGCCGAAAAACACTTCCAGACTTGTTAGGAAAATGTGGGGCAAGGGTGGGTGGTTGGGCACTTGCAGGTAGGCAGTGAAGGTCAAATCGATCATTCTCATGGAGTCAGTCACGGACGGGGTCTTGCTGGCTCAGGGCAGTCTGCATGTTGGGATGTGAGAGGTGTTAGGTGTTAGGATGACGTGAAGGTTTTCACCCAAGCAACTGGAAGGGTTGCCATTAAGCGATGGGGGGGATATTGGCAGGGAGGCCCAGGAGGCCTTCAGTTTGGACGTGCTAAGTTTGACAGGCCTATTAGACCTCCAAAGGGAGCTGTCCAGGAGGCAGCCGGATCTGTCTGTCTGGAACCCAGAGGAAAGTTCCCGGCAGCAGGTGTCCTTGCAGATGGAATGTTTAAAGACCTGAGACTGGGTGCCCCTGGGTGGCTCAGTGGTTAAGCATCTGCCTTCGGCTCAGGTCATGATCCCGGGATCCTGGGATCAAGCCCCACATCAGGCTCCCTGCTCAGTGGGAAGCCTGCTTCTCCCTCTCCCACTCCCCCTGCTTGTGTTGCCCCCCCTCCTGTTAAATAAAAAAATAAAATCTTTTAAACAATTATTTAAAAAATAAAGACCTGAGAATGAATGAGATCCTTGAGGAGGTGAATGCACAGAGAGGCCTTTGAAGGCCCGAGCCCCAAAGCTCTCCAACATCAGACTCTTGAGGATGGAGGGAGGAGGAAACCGCAGAAGGCACAGAGAACTGACTGGTGAGATCAGAGATAAGTCAGGAGAGTCTGGGGTCCCAGAAGCCAAGGTAAGCAAGGGTGGTAAGGAAGACAGAGTGACTAACTACGTCAGATGCCACTGAGAGGTCTAGTGAGATAAAAAGTCACCGCTGGATTTGAAGGCAGGAAGGGAGGCCATGGATGACTCTGGCAAGTATGGATCCTGAGGCTTGGAAGCAGGTGAACTTTATTGAAGTGAGTTCAAAAGGCAGCAGGAAGTACGGAATTTGAGACTGTCTTCATTTGGCTCTCTCCTCTCTATCTCAACCCCTTCAATTTATCCTGGAAACTGCTGTCAGAGATTTCTCTAAAATGTAAATCTCCTCATGCAACTCTTCTGTTTAAAATCCTTCAGTGATAGTTGAAACAAGATTGACAAAATACTGATCATTATTTTTATTTCTGGGCTTTTTATTCTGTTCCATCAGTCTTAATGTCTGCCAGTACCATACTGTTTTTTTTAAAGGTTTTATTTTTTTTAAAGATTTTATTTTTAAGTACTCTCTACAGCCAATGTGGAGCTCGAACCCACAATCCTGAGAGCAAGCGTCACATGCTCCCCCGACTGAGCCCGCCAGGCGCCCCCGTACCACACTGTTTTAATTACTATAGCTTTATAATATATTTTGAAATGAGGAAGTGTGATGCCTTCAACTTTGTTTTTTCTTAAGATTGTTTTGGCTATTCAGGATCCTATGTGGTTCCATATGAATTTTAGGATTGTTTTTTCTGTAAAAAATTTCATTAGAATTTTTTAAAAAGATTCATTCATTTATTTGAGAGAGAGAGAGCAAGTGTGCACACATGGGGGAGGAGAAGGGCCGGGGGGGAGAGAGAGAGAAAGAGAATCCCAAGCAGACTCCACCCTGAGCATGGAGCCTAACATGGGGCTCAATCCCAGGACCCCAAGATCACAACCTGAGCCGAAACCCAAGAGTCAGACGATTAACCAACTGAGCCATCCAGGTGCCCCCCCCATTGGGATTTTGGTAAGGATTGCATTGACTCTGTAGATTGCTTTGGGTAATATGGATATTTTAACAATATTCTTCCAATCCTTGAACATGTGGTATCTTTCCCATTATTTGTATTTTCAATTTCTTTCATCAGTATTTTGTAGTTTTCAGTGTACAAGTCACCTCCTCAGTTAAGTTTATACCTAAGTGTTTTATATTTTTGATGCTACCGTAAATGGGACTGTTTTCCTCATTTCCTTTTCAGATACAACATTGTTAGTATATAGAAACGCAACTGTTTGGGACACTGGGGTGGCTCAGTCGGTTAAGCGTCTGCCTTCAGCTCAGGTCATAATTCCAGGGTGCTAGGTTAGAGTCCTGTATCGGGTTCCCTGCTCAGTGGGGAGCCTGCTTCTCCCTCTGCCTGCTGCTCTCCCTGATTGTCCTCAGTTGCTCTCTCTCTCTCTCTCCCTCTGACAAATAAATAAATCTTAAAAAAAAAAGAAACGCAACTGATTTTTATATGTCAATTTTGTATCCTGCAACTTTATTGAATTAGGGTGCCAAAACTACACAACGGGTAATGGACAGTCTTCCCAAAGCTGTTGGGAAAACTGGACATCCACATGCAAAAGATAGAAATTGGACCTTTATCTTATGCCATACACAAAATCAACTCAAAATGGATTAATGACTTAAAAATAAGACTTGAAACTGTAAAAATCCTAGAAGAAAACACAGGAGATAACATCATGACATTAGTCTTAACAATGATTTCATAGATATGATACTTAAAGTACAGGCATCAAAAACAAAAATAAACAAGTGTGACTACATTAAACTCAAAGGCTTCTGTACAGCAAAGGAAACAACAGGGTGAAAAGGCAATCTAAGGAATGGGAGAAAATATTTGCAAACCATATATCTGATATGAGGTAAATCTCCAAAATATATAAAGAAATCCTATAACTCAATAGTAAAAAAAAAACTAACTAAATTAGATAACCCAATTAAAAAAATGAGCTACGGGGGCGCCTGGGTGGCACAGCGGTTAAGCGTCTGCCTTCGGCTCAGGGCGTGATCCTGACGTTATGGGATCGAGCCCCACATCAGGCTCTTCTGCTATGAGCCTGCTTCTTCTTCTCCCACTCCCCCTGCTTGTGTTCCCTCTCTCGATGGCTATCTCTATCTCTGTTGAATAAATAAATAAAATCTTTAAAAAAAAATGAGCTAAGGACTTGATTAGACATTTTTCAAAGATACACAAATGGTCAACCGATATATGAAAAGATACACAACAATACTAATCATCAGGTAAATGCAAATCAAAACCATCATATCACCTCAAACCTGTTAGGATGGCTATTAACAACAACAAGAACAACAACAACAAGAACAACAAAAAGACAAGTGTTGGCAAGGATGTGGAGAGACTGGAACCGTCGTACATTGCTGGTGCAGCTGGCAAGGAAAACAGTCCGGAAGATCTTTACAAAGTTAAAATTAAATCAAAATAGATCTGCCATATGATCCAGAAATCTCACTTCTGGATATTTATCCAAGAAAATTAAAATCAAGATCTCAAAGAGATCAGCACTCCTATGTTCACTGCAGCACTATTCCTAACAGCCCATATGTGGAAACCACCTAAATGTCCATCAACAGATGAATAGATAAAGAAAATGTGTATATATACACTATAGAATATTATTCAGTCTTAAAAAAAGGAAATCCAGGGCACCTGCATGGCCCAGTCGGTTGAGTGTCTGTCTCTTGATTTTGGCTTAGGTCATGATCTCAGGGTCATGCGATCGAGCCCCCCTGTTGGCCCTCAGCATGGAGTCTGCTTGAGATTCTCTCACTCCCTTTCCCTCTGCCCCTGCCCTGCTCGAGTGCGCTTTCTCTCTTTCTCTCTCAAATAAATAAATAAAATCTTTTAAAAAAAGAAGGAAATCCTGCAATATGTGGTAACATGGATAAACCTTTAGGACATTATGCTAAGTGAAATAAGTCAATCACAGAAGGACAAATATTGCATGATTACACTTAGATGAGTATCTAGAATAGTCAAATTCATAGGAGCATAGAATAGAATGGTGGTTAACAGAGGCTGGCGGTAGGGGGATATGGGGAGTTGTTAATCAATCGGTATAAAGTTTCAGTTAAGGAAGATGAATAAGTTCTAGAAATATAGTTAACGATACTGTATTTTACACTTAGAAATCAATACTGTATTACACACTTAAAATCTGTTTAGAGGACAGATCTCATGTTGTGTTCTTTCCTTTCATGATAAAATTTTTTTAAGTTTTATTTTTTAATGTGCCAACAACAAAATGAAACTTCTAGATAATATATCATGTCTTCTGCCAGAGAATAGAGTAGCTAACAATCATGCAAGCTCACTAGTTTTCTCAAATTGAAGTGTTTTGATCTAATAACCTACCTTATCATTAAACTCCAGTATCAAAAGTTTCACTGTTTTATTTATTTACTTACTTACTTAAGTAATCTCTGCACCCAACATGGGGCTTGACCTCATGACCCCAAAATCAAGAGTCACACACTCCTCCAGCTGAGCCAGTCAAATGCCCCAAAAGTTTTCCTGTTTTAAATACATTCTTCGAGATTAGAAAAAATATTGATAATTGAAAATTGTTGAAACTGAGGGACTGATCAATGGGGGTTCATTATACTATTCTCTCCACTTTTAGGCACACTTGAACATTTCCATAATAAAAAAGTTTTTACAAATTCCTTTAATTATTTTCTGATCCCAATCTCCAGGATAAAGAACAAGTTTTTTTTTAGCAGGAAAACAAGATTCTTTAGAATCGGGCCTACCTCTCTGGCTTCATATCTTATGCCCCCCCATACCCACTCCTCCTATATTCTATACTCTACGTTAAGATTTCTCAGCTTCAGGGGCACCTGGGTGGCACAGCGGTTAAGCGTCTGCCTTCGGCTCAGGACGTGATCCCGGCGTTATGGGATCGAGCCCCACACGGGGCTCCTCTGCTGTGAGCCTGCTTCTTCCTCTCCCACTCCCTGCTTGTGTTCCCTCTCTTGCTGGCTGTCTCTATCTCTGTCAAATAAATAAATAAAATCTTTAAAAAAAAAAGATTTCTCAGCTTCAGCACTATTGTGATTTTGGTTCCAATAATTCCTTGTGGGGGGCTTACCCTGTGAAAATTAATAAAGGGAAATCTCATTAATTTTTTTAAAAGATTATTTATTTATTTATTTATTTATTTGACACAGAGAGAGAGAAACAGCCAGCATGAGAGGGAAAACAGCAGAGGGAGTGGGAGAGGAAGAAGCAGGCTCCCAGCGGAGGAGCCTGATGCTGGACTCGATTGCATAACGCCGGGATCACGCCGGGATCGCGCCCTGAGCCATCCAGGCGCCCCAGGGAAATCTCATTTAAAATGGAGTCAGGCTTGGGGCACCTGGGTGGCTCAGTCAAGTGTCTGCCTTCAGCTCAGGTCAGGACCTTGGGGTCCTCCGATCGAATCCCATGTCAGGCTCCCTGCTCAGCGGGGAGTCTGCTTCTCTCTTCCTCTCCCAAATAATATTATAAATAAAATCTTTTAAAAAAATAAAATGAAATGGAGTCAGGCTTGATCTCAGAGCCCCACAGCTGTTTTATTTACTTAAATAAATAAAACTTTAAAAAATAAAATAGAGGGGGGCCTGGGTGGCTCAGTCAGTTAAGCGTCTGCCTTCGGCTCGGGTCATGTTACCAGAGCCCTGGAATTGAGCCCCATGTTGGGCTCCCTGCCTGGCGAGAATCGTGCTTCTCCCTCTCCACCTGCTCATGCTCTCTCTCTCTCTCTCTCTCTCTCCCTCAAATGAATAAATAAAATCTTTTAAAATAAATAAATAAAATAGAGTCAGGAAGCCAGAATGGGAAGTCCTCATGCACTACCACTCCACATCAGTTATGGACCTCAACAGGAAGAGATGCACCTTGCTAGTCATATTACTTACTTTACTACTCGAGCACGAGGAAGGAAGATTCTATATTTGAACATCAGGACTGCCTGGGTGGTGCAGTCAGTTAAGTGATGACTCTTGGTTTCCACGCAGGTCCTGATCTTGGTGTTGTGAGATGGAGCCCTGAGTCACGATCTGTGCTCAGTGAGAGGTCTGCTTGAGATTCTCTCTCCCTCTCCCTCTGCCCCCCGCCCCCCCTACTCGTGCTCACTCTCTTTTGCTCATATAAATAAATAAATCTTTAAAAGAAACCTACACTACACTTTGAACTCCCAGTTTACTCCAATGGACTTTTTGTTTATAACAGCCCCTCCCAACTCTCCTCTTTCCTCTATAAAAGAGCAAGAGTGTTCCTCTCCTTTGTTCTCGGAACTTGCCTATGGTTTTTCCTATGGCTTGCTTGTCCCAAATTGCAATTATTCTGCAATTCCTGAATAAACCCATTTGCTGGTAAAATAACTGGCTGTTTTAATTTTAAGGTTCAGAACCTGTATATTGTAAAATTTTTAGCAGCATCTCTGTCTTCTATCTACCAGATGCCAGTAGCACTCCCTCGGTTGTGACAACCAAAAATATTCTCCAGGCTTTGCTAAATGTTCCCTAAAGGGCAAAATAGCCCATGATCAAGACCACTGGTCTAGGTATACCAGACAACTAGCAGTTCCTAACATGACATGCTGTTTCATACCTTTGATAATCTGCATAAACTATCCCCTTTGCCTGGAATGTCTTCCCTCTCCTCTGCCTGACAACTTTTGTTAGCGGTTCAAATAACCGCTTAAAGCAACAACTTGTTTCCTGTGTTCATTTTTGTAGCTCCAGTGCCTAACACAGTCCGTAGCATAAAATAGGTACTACATAAATGTTTGCTGAAAGGATTAATCATCATTATTAAGAGATTTTCATTGAGCTTCTTGTGAGCACTGATTTTTATAAAAGGTACAAAACAGGATCTTCACTCTAAGCTTGTTAACAATTTAATGGGTGTGATAGAAACTGTTAATTATCCCCCATTGTCTTTTCTCTCCTTTTGTCTTAAATAAAAGCAGTTACTGATAGCTGCCTAGTAAAAACATTTCCCAACCTCCCTTACAGAGTAAGTCATTGACAAGTGTTGTAAGTAGAAGTGGTACGCATCCCTTAAAAGAAGGGACAAGTTCATTTTGCTTTCTTCCTTTTGGCTGGAATACAAATCAAGTGGCTGGGGTTCAAGCAGCTCTTTTGGACTATAAGGCAGAAGCCTCAGGCTAAGGATGGCAGAGCAACAATAAAGACCAAGTGTGTGTCCCTGATGAGCACAAAACCACCCAAATCACCTTGAACTTCATGTCTTCTGACTTTATAGCATAAAGAAATAAACTTATCTTGTCTAGAACATACTTAAACATAATCTCAAATAATTAAGTTGGGAAGACCAAAAGCAGAAGAGATTGGATTTAAGAGCAAAACACAATCCTAGGATGGATGAGGTAATTTGTATAAGAGTAAAATAATACAAAAGGTGGATCCAGGGGCGCCTGGGTGGCGCAGTCGTTAAAGCGACTGCCTTCAGCTCAGGGCGTGATCCCGGCGTTCCGGGATCGAGTCCCACATCAGGCTCCCTCGGCTAGGAGCCTGCTTCTTCCTCTCCCTCTCCCCTGCTGTGTTCCCTCTCTCGCTGGGTCTCTCTGTCACATAAGTAAAATAAAATCTTTAAAAAAAAAAAAAAAAAAAAAGGGGGATCCAATACCAAGGATACCTCATGCCCAGAGATGTTTGGGAGTAGGGTTCAAATTCCTAACACCTGCAAAGATATGGGTCCCCCATGACTAAGAGATTTTTTAGAAATAAGTCTTCAAGCCAGAGGAGCAACCTCAAATACTTAGCAAGATAAATAAAAATAAATCTCCACCTAGACAAGTTGTAGTAAAACTGAAGAACATAAAAAACAAAGAGAAAATCTTAAAAGATAAGAAAGATAGATTACCTGGACACCTGGGTGGCTCAGTTGGTTAAGCATCTGCCTTCCGCTCGGGTCATGATCCCAGGGTCGTGGGATCGTGTCTCACACTGGGCTCCTTGGTCAGCAGGGAGCCTGCTTCTCCCTCTGCCTGCCGCTCCCCCTGCTTGTGCTTATGATCTCTCCCTCTAACAAAAAATAAATAAAATTTTTTTAAAAAGAGAGAGAGATTACCAACTAAGTAACAATAGAAAAATAACTAGATTTCTCAAGAAAAAAGATAACAGAGATAATAGGATAATAAAATGATAGAATAATATCTTCTAAGTGCTGAATAAAAAAGTCGATCAAGAATTCTATATTCATTCAATGGACTCAGAAAGTGCAATGAATTCATTTTTTAAAAACACCTTCTCTGTGCCTGGCATTTTTCTAAATGTTTGGGATACATAACAATGAAATAGACAGAAATCCATGCGCTCGGGTGGCTTGGTGGCTCAGTCAGTTAAGCGTTTGACTCTTGGTTTTGGCTCAGGTCAGGATCTCAGGGTTATGAGATCAAGCCCTGTGATAGGCTCCATGCTAGGCTTTTTCTCCCCCTCCCTCTGCCTCCCCCCCCCCACCCGCTAGCATGAGCACACAAGTGCATGTGCTCTTACTCACTCTCTCTCTCTCTTAAAAAAAAAAAACAGGTAAGAGAATTGAGATGGTCTGGGGTGGGAAATGGACTGAAAAGTTATTAAAGGGTTGTCAGGGTCACCTCATTAAGGAGGTGACATTAGAGCAAAGATTTGAAGGAGTTGAGGTACTTGGTGGAAATGTATCCAGATAAATTTTTATTTAGGCATGAGAGAGAAATAATAGCATTTTTAGACACATAAAGATTATGGGTGTTTACTAGTCATATACTCACTGACATAACTATTAAGATGAAGAATTTTGCAAGAAGGAAACTGAACACGAAAAGAAAAAAGAAGTGATGAGCAAAGGCTTTACAAAATCTTTTTCGTTACGATTTATTTATTTTTTTGAGAGAGAAAGAGTGTGTGCATGCAAACGCAGAGGAGGGGGAGGCAGAAGGGGAGCAAAAGAAGCAAACTCCCCGCTGAGCGTGGAGCCTGATGTTGGGCTCAATCACAGGAACCTGAGATCATGACCTGAGCAGAAACCAAGAGTCAGATACTTAACCAACCGAGTCACCCAGGCACCCTAATTTTGCAAAATCAAAATGTATACTAATTGTTAACATATAAAGGGAGGGTTAAAAAATGAAACTCAAATACCTTACAACCATAACACAGAAAAGTAGATGGCATGATGGGAAGAACTGGAGTTAAAGCCCTGAAACCTCCACGTATTGTTTGCAAGAATGATGTAGTTACTTATTAACTCTAAACTTATCAAAAACTAAACATGCGTGTTGACATTTTAAATCGATACTAAAAGAGTGAAAACAAGCAAAAACATACATTTAAAAAACTAAAACTACAACCCTAAATAACCAATGAGCTCATGAGAAAATCTTAATGGAAATCATGAAAAAGTTAAAACTGAATGACAATAAAATAAAAAAATGTGACATGCACCTAAAACAGAATCATGAAGAAAATTTATGTTAAACACATTTTTTAAAAAATATGCTAAATCAGGGCGCCTGGGTGGCTCAGTCAGTTAAGCGTCTGCCTTCAGCTCAGGTCATGATCCAGGATCCTGGGATCAAGTCCCGAGTCGGGCTCCCTGCTTGGTGGGGAGTCTGCTTCTCCCTCTCCTTCTGCCTGCCGCTCCCCTTCTTTGTTCTCTCTCTCTCAATCTCTGTCAAATAAATAAAATCTAAAAAAATATATACCAAATCAATACATAAGGAGTTCTATTTTTAAAATTTATTTTTATCTTTATTTTTATTATTGTTTTAAAGTAGGCTCCATGACCAATGTGGGGCTTGAACTCACAACCCTGGGAACAGGAGTCATATGCTCTACCAACTGAGCCAGCTAGGTGCCCCAAGAGTTACATTTTTAAAAAAAAGATTATTTATTTATTTGAGAGAGAGAGAGAGCAGGCATGAGCAGGGGGGAGAGGCAAAGGGAGAGAAAAAGGGAGAAGCAGACTCTCCAATGAGTAGGGAGCCCAACACGGGGTTCGATCCCAGGATCCTGAGATCACAACCTGACCGGAAGGCTGACACTTAACTGACTGAACCACCCAAGTGCCCCAAGAGTTCCATTTTTGAAGCTAGAGAAAGAGTAGAACAAACCTAAGAGGACAGAGGAAAAAAAATAATACAGAAAAGAGCAAAAATTAATAAACACACACATAAAGTAGAAATGATCAATAAAATCAAAAGCTGGTTCTTTAGAAAGACTAATATAAAAGATATACCTCTATGAAGATTGGTCTATTTAAAACAATGAAAGGTATACATAAATAACTCTAAAAAAAATAGAACTACAAGATTCAATTAAAATTTAAAGCCATCTAGAACACTTTGGAAACATAATATGAAAATGTTTTCATTTCCACAACATTCTGAAATCCCACTAAAACGATACTAGATAATTATATGGGGGGCCTAGCTGGCTCAGTTGGTGGAGCATGCGACTCTTGATCTCAGGGTCATGAGTTTGAGCCCCATATTGGGCATGGAGACTACCTTCAAAATAAAAATTAATTAGTTAATTAATAAAAATGATAATAGATAATTATAAAAGATATGGACCCACAAGGTCATAAAACTTGCTTAGCTGAATGGAGGAATTATGAAACTAAGTACACCTGTCAGGGAAGCCAACAACATATAATCCAATTTGTGCTGCAGAAACCCAGGAAAGTTCAGGAACTAAAGGCATCAGCATAAACAGTATCTCACATTATGTGCAACAACTGTAATATGCTGGGAAAAGATCTATGATTTCTGTCAGTCAAAATTACAAGTACAGCTGATACTGCTATGCTTTGTTGCCTACATTGATAATTGAAGGAAATGCTAAATTTAACATAATGGTCAGTGAAAATAAAGATGTAATTTTTTTTCCACCCAAGTTCACAAGTTTAATATACCTGTGACCCAGCAAGTCCACTCTTAAATATACACCCAACAGAAATACTTGCATGAAGAAACATATATACATAACATTACTTAATAGCCAGAAATTGGAAACAACCCAAATGGTCAAAAACAGTAGAATGACATCCAGTAAATGGGACTCTAAGAAAGGCAAAGTGAATTTCCAGGATGACATCTATGTAGCAATCCTAAGATCAACCAATCCTTACGGGAGTAGAAGGGTAGATGGCAAGAAGAAATATGTCTCCAAATAAAAAACAAAATAAAAACTAAAACTAAAAGATTACCTGATTCCTTTGACCTTGTAGAGTAGGGTTTTACATCTCTGGAGGGGTCTGGCGGAATAATTACTAATAGGTACAAGAAAACAAATCAATCAAACAAAATAACCAAAGTAATTATTAACTCTAGATAAAACAAAATGTCATATTTGAAAAGAAGCATAATAAGAGTATACAGTTGACCCCTGAACAATGCAGGCGTTAAGAGCACCAAATACCCCACACAGTCAACAGTCCAAGTCTAACTTTGGACTTCCCCAAAAGTTAACTACTAACAGTCTACTGTTGACTAGAAGCCTTACTGATAACAGAAACAGCTGGATTAACACATATTTTGTGTGTTATACGTATTACATACTGTATTCTTACAGTACAGTAAGCTAGAGAAAATAAATGTTAAGAAAATCATAAGAAGGGGCTCCTGGGTGGCACAGCGGGTAAGCGTCTGCCTTCAGCTCAGGGCGTGATCCCAGCGTTCTGGAATCGAGCCCCACATCAGGCTCCTCCGCTATGAGCCTGCTTCTTCCTTTCCCACTCCCCCTGCTTGTGTTCCCTCTCTCGCTGGCTGTCTCTATCTCTGTCTAATAAATAAATAAAATCTTAAAAAAAAAAAAAAAAAGAAAATCATAAGAAAATACAATTACAGTACTATATGCATATTTATTGAAAAAAAGCCATGCATGAGTGGATCTGTGCAGTTCAAACCCATGTCGTTCAAGGGTCAACTGTATTATACGTCTCAGCTATGAACAACATTAAATAATCATAATAATGTTAACACTGAATTATGATTTGCCAAAAACTGTAACTAAATGGAATAAAGGGAAGTATATGCAAGACTTTGCATTGTGAATAAATCCTGTTAGAAACACTATCTTTTACTTGTAATTTGCCAGTCCGCCATGACTTGAGTACTTAGTAACAGATACAGTTTGTGAGCTGGAACTATTTTCTACAATAGACACGTTTGGGACATCATGAAATTCTCCAAAACATGTTTTTACAAGCTATTGGAGGTAATACATGCCTTAACACGGGATGGGTAAAGGCAGATACTTTAGTAAAAGATTATGACAAGAGCCCTTATCTCCTTATACTGAATGTCAGGGAGGCACAAAAAGAGGTCCCCTGCAGCTTATGATAAAGAACAAAACATAGTCAAATTTACTCTTACTTAGAAACTTGCCTTCAGGGGCGCCTGGGTGGCACAGCAGTTAAGCGTCTGCCTTCGGCTCAGGGCGTGATCCCGGTGTTATGAGATCGAGCCCCACATCAGGGCTCCTCCGCTGTGAGCCTGCTTCTTCCTCTCCCACTCCCCCTGCTTGTGTTCCCTCTCTCGCTGGCTGTCTCTATCTCTGTCAAATAAATAAATAAAATCTTTAAAAAAAAAAAAAAAGAAAGAAACTTGCCTTCAAGATGATTAGTCAGGTAACAAATTTTCTTATTTAGCTCCTAGGGTCTTAAATATTCTCCAGCTTTTTTTTATTAGTAAAATTAGAAAAGCAATCTATAGCAAAGCACATAAATGAACGGAAATTTTAGGTCGGAAAAAAGTGTTTTCTGTGTGTTCAATACACCTTGCCCATTTTTCCCTTTTAATTGGGAGTGGATAGTACAAACGGTTGTATTCTACATTTCTCCTCTCAACTCTCTAACTCGTGTGTGTTTGCAGGAGGTGGTATCTATAAGAACTCAATGCTCATCTTCAATAAAGCTCAATAGATAATTCTCTCCTTTGCTTCTGGGCAAATAACCTTTTGGTCTGAGTTTAAAATTTAGGGAAAAAACCGAATAACTTTTTTAAGAAAGATTTTATTTATTTGAGAGAGAGAGAGTGCCAGCACAAGCAAGGGGAGGGGCAGAAGGAGAGGGAGAGAATCTCAAGCCGACTCCTGGTTGAGCACAGAGCCCAACGTGGGGCTTGATCTCATAACCCTGAGATCATGACCTGAGCCGAAATCAAGAGTGGGACGCCCAACCATCTGAGCCACCCAGGCGCACCCCCCTCCCCAAATAACTTTTTTAAAAATGTAGGGTAGGGGCTAAGAGCAGACCACCTCAAAGTGCACCACCTGGCATATTGGTCATTTTTAATTAAAAGTTACTTAAAGGGGGGCGCCTGGGTGGCGCAGTCGTTAGGCATCTGCCTTCGGCTCAGGGCATGATCCCGGCGTTCTGGGATCGAGCCCCACATTGGGCTCCTCCGCTGGGAGCCTGCTTCTTCCTCTCACACTCCCCCTGCTGTATTCCCTCTCTCACTGGCTGTCTCTCTGTCAAATAAATAAATAAAATCTTTAAAAAATAAATAAATAAATAAAAGTTACTTAAAGGGCGGCTGGGTGGCTCAGTCAGTTAAGTGTCTGCCTTTGGCTCAGGGTCCTGGGATGGAGCCCCACATCAGGCTCCCTGCTCAGTGGGGAGCCTGTTTCTCCCTCTTTCTCTGTGCCTCCCCCTGCTCATGCTCTCTCTCACACGCTCTTTCTCAAATAAATGAGTAACATCTTTTTTAAAAAAAGTTACTTAAGAAATAGCCGGTGCAAGAATACTCTGACCCCCCCAACTTTGTCTCCAGAAAGCAGAAAATAAATCTCCCATGTGAAAGGTACATTCTCCCTGTACCAGGAGGTAAACAGACATCCTTATCACCAGAAAGAGAATTCAGAGCCAAGAAGGCTGTATAAACAAACCTTATACTTTTACTAATTTACTACTCTAGCCCAAATTCTGTTTAGAATTCCTTCCTAATTGAAGCTCCTAAACATAAGTTTTCTTTGGCCTGTCAGTTCCTTACAGATGTACTGTCTCTTTGTCTAAAAAGTATAAAAACTGCCTGCCTTAGTCATTTCTTTAGGTCTCAATTTCATTATTGGGCCTCCATGCATATGTCATAAACTTTGGGGTTTTTTCCTCCTGTTAATCTCCCTCGTGGCAATTTCATTTTCAGACCACCTAGACAGTCTTGAGGATAGAGGAAAAATTTTCCTCTCCAACAGTAGCAGAAAGACTAACTTTTTAAAAAAGGGTTTATTTATTTATTTGAGAGAGAGAGCACAAGTGGGGGCAGAGGGAGAGGGAGAAGCAGACTCCCTGCTGCACAGGGATCCCAATGTGGGGCTCAACCCTAGGACCCCGAGATCATGACCTGAGCCGAAGGCAGATGCTTAACTGACTGAGCCACCCAGGTGCCCCAAAAAGACTAACTTTCTTTCTTCTTTTTTTTTTTTTTAAAGATTTTTTGTTTATTCGACAGAGATAGAGACAGCCAGTGAGAGAGGGAACACAAGCAGGCGGAGTGGGAGAGGAAGAAGCAGGCTCATAGCAGAAGAGCCTGATGTGGGGCTCGATCCCAAAACGCCGGGATCACGTCCTGAGCCGAAGGCAGACGCTTAACTGCTGTGCCACCCAGGCGGCCCCTAACTTTATTTTTTCTTTTTAAAATTTTTTAAGTAATCTCTGCACCCAATGAGGGGCTTGAACTCCCAATCCTAAGAACATCAGTCACATGCTCTTGAGCTAGCCAGGCACCCCAGAAAGACTAATTTTTTTTTAAAGATTTTATTTATTTCTTCGACAGAGATAGAGACAGCCAGTGAGAGAGGGAACAGAAGCAGGGGGAGTGGGAGAGGAAGAAGCAGGCTCACAGCGGAGGAGCCTGACATGCCCCGAGCTGAAGGCAGACGCCCAACCGCTGTGCCACCCAGGTGCCTCCAGAAAGACTAATTTTAATGTATTCACCATGGGGGGCACCTGGGTGGCTCAGTCGGTTAAGAATCTGACTCTTGATTTCAGCTCAGGTCACAATCACTGGGTTATGAGATCAAGCCCTGTGTCTGGGGCTCTGCACTGGGTGTGGATCCTGCTTAAGATTCTCTTTCTCCTTCTGACTCTCCTTTTTCTCTCTCCTCCTCCAAAAAAATATTCATCTTAACATCATCAAGATAAAGCTTTTCTATTTTGAATACTCTATTCTTAGCTGATGCCTCTAAATGATTTCACATTTTTTAAAATATTTTATTTATTTATTTGACAAAGAGAGAGACAGCCAGCGAGAGAGGGAACACAAGCAGGGGGAGTGGGAGAGGAAGAAGCAGGCTCATAGCGGAGGAGCCTGATGTGGGGCTCGATCCCATAACGCTGGGATCACGCCCTGAGCCGAAGGCAGATGCTTAACCGCTGTGCGACCCAGGCACCCCAACATTATTTTATTTATTTATTTAGAGAGTGTGCAAGTGTGGGGGGAGGGGCAGAGGGAGAGGGAGAGTCCCAAGCAGGCTCCATGCCCAGTGCAGAGCCCTACTCAGGGCTTGATCTCACGACCCTGAGATCATGACCTGAGCTGAAACCAAGAGTCAGACGCTCAACCAACTGAGCCACCCATGTGCCCTGGAAGTGAATGAATTCTTTGTCACATCTCCCATTACCTCCTGTTATATGTCATCAGCAGACATGGTGAAAGGCTGCTTAACATCTTTTGTTATAATCCTTAACTGATAGTAAGATACTTCAAATAATTATACTTCATAAGCCTCCTTTTTATGTTGGAATCCAAAGTCCTCAAAAATACCTTTAACTTAGCTAATATATATAAAATATAATATTATCCTGTCCTTTACAGATAACATTAAAATCAGCAAGTATTTGTGTGAAATAATTTTTTGTAGTTTACAAAATATCCAACTCCTTTCCTAATTGTCTGCTTGGGATCTGGGTAATTTCGGAGCTGGTCTGGGTCAAGAATTAATTACAAACAACAGTGAATACAAGAGTGTTTAACTGAAGGTCATTTTGATCTTGAAATAATGTTAGTCTTACAGTCCCCATTATGCGTGAAGTTGAACACCCAGCAGTCCCACATGATTCCCACAAGTTTTATTTGTGAAAGGAGTTCACATAAAAGGGGCAATACAACTTATAGAAAATGGCCTGCTCAGTGAAGGCCAGGGAAGAATTTCAGTAGAATTTCAGAAGAAAAACAGCAAGGTTTTTCTGTGTGTATATAGACATTTTCCCTTCTGCTTTTCGGGGTAGGGGGACAACCCCAACCATGACTGCCCAGCCTGGGAAGGGGGAAGAAGGATCTTGGACTATACAGTGAAACTGTGACAGTCAATGATGTAAGGAACTTTGGGAGAGTTCTCTACCTCTCTCTCTTTCTGTGTTTTATTCTCCCCTTTAACTCGTGAAAAGGGGCCATACCACACTCTTCCCCCTGGGTTTTGTTTTTTTCTTTTGCTTTGGAATAATATACTGACATGGTACAATAACCAAAAGATTAAAAAGATACACAGTGAAATATATGAAAAGATGGGCAACTTCATTAATCATCAGAGAAGTGCCAAGTAAAACTACAATGCGGAACTTCTGGGTGGCTCAGTCTATTAAGCTCCTGCCTTCAACTCATGTCATGATACCAGGGTCCTGGCATCGAGTCCCACATCGGGCTCTTTGCTTAGCGGGAAGCCTGCTTCTCCCTCTGCCTGCCACTCCCCCTGCTTGTGCACTTGCTCTCTCTCTCTCTCGCTCTCTCTCTCTCTGGCAAATAAATAAAATCTTAAAACAACAATAACAATAACAATGGGCTACCCCTATATGCTTATCCAGTTTTGGCAAAGGTGTGAAGCAAATGGGACTCACACATGCCTATTAAGAATGTAAAATGGTTCAAACACATTCATTGGAAAGCTCTTCGGCAGTGTGCAAGCCAAGGGCAGGCTGCATCAAATGTGTCACTTTGGCGTAGTGACTATTTAGAATTAAAATTACTTAAGAAATAGTCAGTGCAAGGAACATTCTGACTTCCCTTTGTCTCCAGAAAGCAGGGAATAAATCTATGTGAAAGGTACTCTCCCTGTACCAGGGGGCAAAGAGGCATCCTTATCACCAGAAATAAGACTTCGGAGACAAGAGGGTTGTAGAAACAAGCCTTGTTACTTTTACTAGTTTACTGCCCCAACTCAAATTCTGTTTAGAATTCCTGACTAATCGAAGCTCCCAAACATAATTTTTTTAAAGATTGTATTTATTCATTTGAGAGAGACACAGAGAGAGAGAGAGACAGAGAGAGAGAGAACAAGCAGGGACGTGGAGGGAGAGGGAGAAGCAGACTCCCCGCTTAGCAGGAAGCCTGACATTGGGCTCAATCTCACGACTCTAGGATCATGACCCGAGCCAAATGCAGATGCTTAACTGATTGAGCCACCCAGGTGCCCCAAACATAAGTTTTCTTTGTCCTGTCAATTCCTCACAGATTTCTTTGCCAAAAAAGTAAAAAAGCTGTCTGCCTTGGTCATTTCTTTGGGTCTCGATATTATTATTCGGCCTCTGTGCACATATAATTAAACTGTGGCTTTTTTCTCCTATTAGTCTGTCTTATGTCAATGTAATTCTTAGAGCAGCTAGAAGAATCTTAACAGGTCATGTAAAAATTTTCCTCTATTAAAATGGAACATATGCTTACTCTATGATCCAGCAATTCCAATGCTAAGTATGTATCTGATATAAATGCATACATATGATCACCAAATGATATGTACTGGAATATTCAAAGCAGCACCCCAAATAGTAAAATGGAGACACTGTGGTAGATTCATGCAATGGAATATTATACAGCAATGAAAATGAACAATTCAAAGCTACACATGGGAATATAAATGAATCTCATAGTCATAAATGTTAAGAGAAAGAAGCCAGACATAAAGAATACACACCATGTAGTTCAGTTTACATAAACTTCTAAACAGGCAAACTTAACCGATGGTGTTAGAAGTCAGGATGGTGGGGGCACCTGGGTGGCTCAGTCGTTAAGCGTCTGCCTTCGGCTCAGGGCGTGATCCCGGCGTTGTGGGATCGAGCCCCACATCAGGCTCCTCTGCTGTGAGCCTGCTTCTTCCTCTCCCACTCCCCCTGCTTGTGTTCCCTTTCTCGCTGGCTGTCTCTCTGTCAAATAAATAAATAAAATCTTTAAAAAAAAAAAAAAAGAACTCAGGATGGTGGTATTCTTGGTAGAGGAAGTGACCTGGAAGCGAAACAAAGGGAGAGTCTAGATTGCTGGCAACACTGTTTCTTGCTCTCAGTGCCGGTTACATGAGTGTGTTCACTCTGTGAAAATTTATCAAGTTGTACATTTATTATTTGTGCACTTGTCTGTACATGTATTATATCTTAGTTAAAAGTTTAATTAAAAAGAAACTTTACATGGGGCGCCTGGATGGCTCAGTCGGTTAAGTGTCTGCCTTTGGCTCAGGTCATGATTACAGGGTCCTGGGATTGAGCCTTGCATTGGCCTCTCCGGTTATCAGGGAGTCTGCTTCTCCCTCTCATTCTGCCTGCCACTCCACCTGCTTGTGTGCTCTCTCTCTGTCAAATAAATAAATAAATAAAATTTTTAAAAAGAAACTTTATAGTATGTGGTAGACAATATAATGCCCCCCCCAAAGTTGTCTACACCCCAATCCCTAGAAGCTACAACTATGTTAAGTGTTTAAAAAAAAAAGAACACTTAGATGGAGTCCCTTGGCCCCCCACAACAGCAAACCAAGATTTAATTCCAGTTTCAAACTATCCCAGGAATGTGACCTTTTAACAGTCAAGCTGAAATTTCCTGATCAGCACTAGGGAGGTAATCTGCATGATAAACACCTTACCTTTCCTTTCCTCTCAGAAAGATGTCCCAGCCTCAAACAATCATTTCTTTCCTTTTGCTAATAACGTCCTTGCCCCACCCTCCTACCTATAAAAATCTTCCATTTTGTACAGCTCTTCTGAGTATCTCTCTGTTCGCTAGATGGGATACTGGCCAATTCATGAATACCTTAATAAAGCCAATTCGATCTTCAAATTTATCCAGCAATTTTGTTTTTTAACATAAATTATATGGCAAAGGGAAGTAAGGTTGCTAATCACCTGACGTTAACATAGGAAGAGTATTTTGGATTATCCAGAACACTATAATCACAGGGATTTTAAAAGTGGAAGGGGGGGCGCCTGGGTGGCACAGCCGTTTGCCTTCGGCTCAGGGCGTGATCCTGGCGTTATGGGATCGAGCCCCACATCAGGCTCTTCTGCTATGAGCCTGCTTCTTCCTCTCCCACTCCCCCTTCTGTGTTCCCTCTCTCGCTGGCTGTCTCTATCTCTGTCAAATAAATAAATAAAATCTTTAAAAAAAAAAAGTGGAAGGGGAGGGATGCGTGGATGGCTCAGTCAGTTAAGCATCTGACTCTTGACTCTTGGTTTCAGCTCAGGTCATGATCTCAGGGTCCTGAGATCAAGCCCTGTGTCTGGGGCTCCGCACTGGGCATGGATCCCGCTTAAGAGTCTCTCTCTCCCTCTGCCCCTCCCTGGTCCCTCTCTAAAAAATAGTGGAAGAAGGAGGTAGAAGAGAGAGTGAAAAAGAGGTAGATAAAGGGGGTCAGAGAGAGATGCTATGTTGCTGGCTTTGAAGATGGAAGAAGGGGCCATGAGTGGAGGAATATGAGCAGCTTCAAAACTCTGGAAACGACAAAAAACTACATTCTCTCCTAGAGCCTCCAGCAAGAAACTCAGTCTGCAGGTACATCTGCCCGCACCTCAACTTTAGTCCAGTGAGATCCGTGTTGGACTTTTAATCTACAGAACTGTGAGATAATAAAGATGTGCTATTTTAACCCACTACATTTGTAGTAATTTGTCACAGCAGAACAGGAAACTGATACAGTTGGTGTGGGGAAAGATCAAGTGTTCAGTTTTGGATGTGTTCAGAGAATCTGAACATGTTAGACATCTATGTGGAGATACCAAATAGCTGGATAGGAGTCTGGAATTCAGGGGAGAGGTATGGGCTGGAGGTACGAATTCTGGAGTTGTCAGTGAAGAGAGAAAAGCCAAGAGAATGGATGAGATTAACAAAGAGTGAGTGTAGGTAGAAAAGAGGTCTAAAGACTGAGCCCTGGAACACCCAAATCTGACAGCTTACATATAGCTGGTTATTTAAAGCTAGCGAACACTCTGGGGCGCCTGAGTGGCTCAGCCAGTTAAGTGTCTGACTCTCAGTTTCCACTCAGGTTGTTATCTCAAGGTTGTGAGATGGAGCCCTGCCTCAGGCTCCCTGCTCAGTGCAGAGTCTGCTTAAGACACTCTCCTTCACTCTCTGCCCCTCTCCCCACTCAAACATATAAATAAATCTTTTTTTTAATTTTTAAAAGATTTTATTTATTTGTCAGAGAGAGAAAGAGTACAAGCAGGGAAAGTAGCAGGCAGAGGGAGAAACAGGCTCCCTGCTGAGCAAGGAGCCCGAGGCAGGACTTGATTTCAGGACACAACCTGAGCTGAAGGCGGACACCCAACTGACTGAGCCACCCAGGTGTCCCTCAAATATATAAATAAATCTTAAAAAAAAAAAAAAGCTAGTGAGCACTCCAAAACAGAGGCAGACACCAAGATGTAAATGCTGAGGCAGATACTTAAGCTAGGCTTGTAAGGACAGGCAGGTACTTGAGACAGGAGTGAGTAACAGATCTCAAAAACAAAGAAACAGTTTTGGCAAGAGGAAACATTCATATGCTTGGCAACAGAGGTTGAGAAAAATTTAAGGATAGAGTCTGGGTAATATATTCTAGATGTCAGCAAAGATGGAACCTTGGCTCTGAGCCAGCTTTCTGCCTTGGGCATCTATTGCATCCTTAACTCGATTCCGGCCCCCTGTGGGTGTCTGTGTATCTTTCTAGCTTATCATTTGCCCTTCTTTCTCATTTCTCTTCCTTCTTCCTTAATTGCACATAATACAGAAATAATATACTCAATTGATTCTGACATTTTCCCCCCACATTTGAACACCTCCAAAATCAGGATGAATCTTAGAATTGACCATGTGTCATAGTTCAATGGGCAGCATTTTTTTCTTTCTTGGTATGTAAAATTACGGTGGACTTAGATTCAAATGGTACCTCTGACTTCATGAAATACAAATGCTCTATCATTTAGGGAAACACTTTTCAAATTTGGCATTTTTAAAATTTGAGGGGCTGAACTTTCTTGAAGTTTAATTTACTTAATATTCACCGATTTTAAGTGTACAATTCAACGAGCTTACACAAATGCGTGCTGTCACGCAACCACCACCACAACCATGAAAAAGAGCATTTTCACCGTTCCAAAATGTTTCCTGGAGTCTCTCTGCAGTCACTCCCTTCTCCCCACCCCTGCCCCTGGCAATCATTGATCTGCCTTCTATCAACTAGTTTCACCTTTCCTAGAATTTCATATAAATGAGATTGTACAGCATGTACTCTCTGTGTCTAGATTTTTTCACTCAGCATAATCAGAGATTCATTCATGTTGACAGACATATCAGTTCATTTTTATTGCTGAGTATTATTTCATTCTATGAATGTATCACATTTTGTTTGTCCATTCGCCAGATGAGACATCTTAATTGTTTCCAGTTTGGGGCTATTATAAAAAATGAATAATTAGCCTTTTTCAAAGCGGGGGGAAAAGCGTAAACCCATCTAAAGCAAGTTGGGTTATATTTTATTTTCTCCTCCCCGCGAGGCGTGAGTACCATGATAGAATCCCCTTCCTTAAAAAAGGATGAGGAAAACAAATCTCATACATTTTGGTCATATTACTCCTTTAAATAGTGAATGGTGAGTGTTTATCTGTGAATCCTAATCAATGTCAGGAAAAGAAATTCCAAAGTTTCTGAAAGTACACTTTAGAGTCGATAATAGAAAACACGAATCTAAAAAGGAAAAAAGGAAATGCAAGTCGTTCCCCCAGCGAGGTAAACTTTGGATAACTTCGGGTTACCTGAGGAAAACGAAGCCTACACACCAAGCTTTTTTTTTTTTCTTTTTTTTGCAAAACCTATCTTTTGATCTGAAAAACACTAAACTTTCAAGAATAAAGACCCCACTTACTTACAAATAGGGACACTGAGAAAACTAAGGCTCCAGAACGCCCGGCCAGAATCGGCTAACTACTTTGTACGCCGGGATTTGTAGTCCACGAAAGAGTCGTTCTAGCAAGATGGCGGAGTTGTTAATGACGCGAGAAGAGCGGCCCCGAGGGAGTATGGGCCGCGAGGGGATTGGGCGGTGCGGGGATTCGACAGGCGGGAAGTTAAGACCAGGTGCTAAAACCTTTCCTTCAAAGGAAGCCTGGCGTCCTGAAGTCTCGCGAGATCCTGGCGGGGCCCAATGGAACGCGGGGCCTGGCTTATCACTAGGGGCGTTTGTTGGGGGCGGAGCTCGACCGGAGTGGGCCGGGCGTCGTAGGTGCCCGGCGTAGCGGCGTTTAGGCCGGACAGCCGCTGTGAGGAGCGAAGCCGTGGCCATGAAGGAGGAGAAGGAGCATAGGCCTAAAGAGAAGCGAGTAACCTTGTTGACTCCCCCGGGGGCCACAGGCAGCGGCGCTGGGGCTTCGGGGGACAGTACCAAAGGGGAAGATAAACAGGATCGAAATAAGGAGAAGAAAGAGGCTCTGAGCAAGGTGCCTGGCCGGCTGTTGGCCCGGGAGAGGGCGGGACGGGTCCGCCACCCGCGAGGATGGTTGGGAATGGGGCTGCCCTCTTCCTCTCCCAGTTTGCGCTTCTGTTTCTTCACCTGAGTGAAAATCGCGTCACCCTGTCTTCATCCATTCGTCCGAGATGGGGTGGGGGGGAGCCCCTTTCGGCCAAGTCCCGGGGTGCGAGTGAGGGAAAAGGGGGGATTCCCAGACGAGAGGTTTAGGTCAGAGCTGTGAGATGGTAGTGGGAGGGGGATCGATAGTAAAGAGAATGAGGAATTCAGAGGTTAATTGGGGGGAATTATTAAATAGTGAAGGGGCCAGCAGGGGTGGGGGGAGTTTGTGATAAAGAGTATTAATGGAGGCGAGTTGAGCGAGAGTGGGGGGATTAATGGTCGGGGGGCCAGGTCAGTTTCATCCTATTTGGGGAGCAACGAGGAAACTTTTAGTATTCCTTAGAGTTTTGAATTCTTAACGCTGAATGAGGAAGGATTTTTGTTTTAGGATGTGTCGGATGTGGTAGGGAGATAATAAGTCAAATGTTTATGGCACCCAGAAAGACCAGGGTTAGCCTACTTATTTCTTGCTAATACCTCTATTGAAAAATGGGTGCTAGAAAATGATGCGAAAACCAAGTGAACTGTGTGGGGCTTCCGTTTAAGAGAACCTAAGATTTTTCTTGCTCCATGCAGTTCTCATTTCTAAGAGTTCATAAAACAGCACTATTATTACGTTTGACTAATTCTGAGCATCTAGAATAATTTTCTTCTGGGTTTTTATGCGTAAGCTCATCTTTTAAAGACCATCTATTTTCAGGGACAGTGAGTCTTTCAGGTATGACAGAAAATGATTTGTACTAATTTTATTTTTCCTTATTCATTTCTTAAGGTGGTAATTCGGAGATTACCTCCCACTTTGACCAAGGAGCAGCTTCAGGAACATCTTCAGCCTATGCCAGAGCATGATTATTTTGAGTTTTTTTCTAATGATACTAGGTAAAATGAATAAATAAAAGAGGGCGGGGGTAAATGAAAAATTTTCTTCCATTCTTTTTTATCCTGCTGTTTTCCATTTGATTTTTGAACCTGTGTCTTTAATATATGCATACTTGTAATTCAGCCAGACACCTGCAAGCACATTTACATAATTGCTTTCCTCTCTGCAGTCTGTATCCTCATATGTATGCCAGAGCATACATCAACTTTAAAAACCAAGAGGACATTATTTTGTTCAGGGATCGCTTTGATGGTTATGTATTCCTTGACAATAAAGGTGAGTCCTTGTCACTGAAGGGGAGTTTCTTTGTCATTTGTATGTTTAAGACAATGTGTGTATCACAGTGTTTTCTCAATGCCTTCATAGCTTTTCTTAAATTCTGAGTGATAAAATGTGCAACATTTGAAGAGTTTTACACATTTGCTGAGCTTACTGCAGTCTTATAAACAGATGTGTGACTTTTCACAGCCCTTGGGTATTTTTATTAACCTGTTACTTCTGTAGTTTGATCAACTGAATGAAATTGCCACTGTTTTCTCTTCCTGTGGCAATTTTTTTTTGCCCTGGATTAGATGATCTGTTGTTTTGACTATTTACTAATTTTAGCAGTAATACTGATAAATGACTCTTTGAACTTGTACAACACATTTTAAATATTTACATGTCATCTTGCTTCAAGGACCAACATTGATTTATTTATTTCAATTTAAATCCTTTAAGCCAGTAATTCCCAGTTTGAATACTGTTCATCTTTCTAATTACTTAAAACATCAACCTTGATGATCTCCCACTTTGTATCCAGGAGTCTATAGGGAAGAAAAACTTCAGCCTTAACTCTTTTTATTATCTGCCACTTGCAACATTTAGCCAGAAAATGTCCAAGCTGCCATTTATCACTTTTCTTTTGGCTTTGTGATCATAGGTAAATGATGTGTCTTTTTGTTGGGCTTTTTCTCGGTATTACTTCAGAGTTGATAAAAATGAAATCTTTGTCAGGGAATATGCCAGTAAAAGTTGAAGGATTGCCACTGTTTGACCAGCTTTTATTAATCCCTGCCCCTCTTTCCCCACCAAAAGCAGTTACTTCTCCACTCTAACTTTATTCCAGTAGATAGCAATGTGTTCCTGAAAATTTGAGTTGTGTTTTAACTTTTTCCGCTCCTTCTTATCCCTTATATTTAAACACGTGATGAATCTTGTCAATTTATTGTTTTTAAATATCTCATTCATCTGCTTACTAATAATTTCACACTGTGTCCTTCCCTCCTAATGCTTAGACAACCACTGTCTCTAAACTTACAGAATTTTTCTTTTCTTTTTTCATTTTTGTGTAACTTAGTCTGTTATATTGCCATGAAATTAATGTTTTTGAAAATACTGATTTAAGATAGCAGTTGCAGGGGGAAAAAGTCCAAATTCCGTAGCCTGGTAGTCAGAGTCCTTCAGAGCCTGGCCTCACTTCTGATTTTGTTTTTGTTTTTGTTTTTTCAGCCTCTCTTCCACAATTCTTTCTGCTTCAGTCTAGTTTATCTATTCCTTCTCAAATAGATCAGTTAATAAGCTAATCTGATTCTGCATTCACTAGGATTTACAAAATCATGTTTCCTCCCTGACCGCTTTGTGATGCCTTCTGGTCATTTCTACTTATTCTATTCTGGCTTACATCTACATGCCAATGATAGTATTTTATACCTTTTATGACATTATTCTAGAGCAGGGATCTGGTGTATTTTCGTTTTCCAGCAGTCACTTGGTTTTTTGTATTGAGATGTAATTCATAAAATTCAGTGGTTTTAAGTATATTCACAAAGTTGTACGACCATCACCACCATGTGATTCCAGAATGTTTTCATTACTCCAAAAAGATTCCTGTAACCATTAGCAATCATCTCCCCTTCTCCCTCTTCTGAACATTTCATATAAACAGAATCATATAATATGTAGCCTTTATGACTGCCTCTTTTACTTAGCATAGTTTCAGGATTCATCTGTGTTACTGCATATATCATTACCTGATTGATTTTTTTGTTTACATTTTTAAATGTGGTAAAATGCACATAAATAAAATTTACCATCTTAACCATTTTAAGTGTATAGTTCAGTAGTGTTGAGTACATTCACACTGTTGTGCAACAATATCTAGAACTTGTTTATCTTGCAAGACTGAAACGCTGTACCCATTAAACAATAAATCCCATTCCCCATTTCTCCCTCCTCCCAGCCCCTGGCAACTACCATTCTATCTCTATGAACCATCATTCTGTATAAAGTTGACATTCTAAGTACCTCATATGAGTGGAACCATATAGTATTTGACTTTCTGAGATTGGCTTATTTATTTAGCGTAATGTTCTCAAGGTTGATCCATGTTGTAGGGTGTGTCAGAAATTCCTTTTTAAGCCTGAGTAATAGTCCATTTTGTGTATATGCACACACTACGTTTTATTTATCCATTTCTCTGTTGAGGGACATCTGAGTTTCCTCCACCTTTTGGCAGTTGTAAATAATGCTCCTATGAATGTGGGTGTACAAAGATCTGTTCAAGTCTCTGCTTTCACTTCTTTTGAATATATACCCAAAGGTGGAACTGCTGGGTCATATGGTAATTCTATTTTTAATTTCTTGAGGAACCACCATATTGTTTTCCATAGCAGCTGCACCATTTTACATTCCTACCAGTAATGCATGAGGGTTCTAATTCTCCATGTCCTCGCCAACACTTGTTATGCTCTGTTTTTTTTTCCTTTAATAGCTACCATTCTAATGGGTGTGAGGTGATATCTCATTGTGGTTTTGATTTGCATTTCCCTAATGATTAGTGAGGTAATATTTTAATCTTTTCATATGCTTGTTGGCCATTTGTATATCATCTTTGTAGAAATGTCTATTCAAGGCCTTTGAACATTTTTTAATTGGGTTTTTTTGTTGTTACTGAGTTGTAGGAGTTCTGTATATATTCTGTATATTGACCCCTAATCAGATAAATGATTTGCAAATATTTTCTCCCGTTCTGTAGGTTGCCTTTTTACTCTGTTTTGTCCTTAGATGCACAGAAGTTCTTAATTTTGATATAGTTCAGTTTATCTATTTTTCACTTGAATTGCCTGTGCTTTTGGTGTCTCCTGGTGTATTTTTTAAATAACCACTTTAATGAGATATAATTCACACACCATAAAATTCACCCTTTTAAAGTGGTTTTTAGTATATTCACAGAGTTGTGCAGCTATCACCACAATCTAATTTTAGAATGCATTCAGCACTCCATAGAGAAACCCCATATTCATTAGCTGTCATTCCCCACTCTCCCCCAACTATGCCCCAGCTCTAAGCAATCGCTGATCTTCTTTGTATCTCTATAGATTGTGCCTAGTCTAGAGATTTCTGATGTATTTTTTAAATGAAAATTGATTTGTAGATTTTTTCCCCCACAAATCAAAACAACACTTAGAAGTTGAATTTAAATGAATATTTTACTTCCCGGCCATATCTTTTCATTATGTTATCAGTGTGAATTTGGGGCTCCTTTGGTAACACATTGATTTTAGTTGTGCCCATGTGATTTATGCCCATTGAGAGGGCCTATTCAGATGACTCCCATCAAAGGAGGCCTAGAGAGCGGTGGGTTGACTCTCTTGTATCCACTTTTTGACTTTTTTTGGTTATAGCAAGTGTGGTATTTTTTCTAAACAGGTCAGGAATATCCTGCTATAGTAGAATTTGCACCTTTTCAAAAAGCTGCAAAAAAGAAGACTAAGAAAAGAGATACCAAAGTTGGGACTATCGATGATGGTACAGTATAGCTCTAGTTATGTAATGCTATTGCCATGGGTTTTTTAAAAATACTGTCTTTGTGGGAATTAATTGGATTCCAGTCTTTTAAGTAGGAAAACATATGGAATAAAATTCATGAGAAATGTAATTCACTGATGAAAGCTTTGTTTAATCGTTAGAATGGAAGTGGGTTTCCTGTAGAATTCCCACTCTTCCGGCTACTGCCATTTCGTTCCTCCACCATCAAGCAATATATTGTTGACTGTTGAGCAGTAAATTACCTTTGGTTTGTTGATTAGAAGACACTGGGGAAAAATGAGATGTATCAGAATACAAATTATTAAGGTCTCATACTATTTTATGATGATTTTTTTTAATTTCCATTTTTATAAAGAGGTTTATCATTGAGAGCTGGGATGGAAAAATTTCTATACTCAAGTAACTCAAGTAACTTAATATAAAGTAGCTGAAGTGGCCTATTTTTTTTTAGGCTTTGACTATGCAACTAACTGCACACATAGTAATTATATTGAACTGGAATAGAGGAACTGAAAAACTAGAATAATTGCCATGTAGGGTAAACTGGATCCAGATTTTGAGCTCTGTATCATGTTATGTTAGATAAAGACTTAGATGTAATATTTTATATCTGACTGACATTTTGGAATCACCTAGTTTGATTTCCATTATTTCTTATAGTGGGTATTTTATAAAGAAAACATGGAAAAGATTCAACACACATGTACTTAATGATTATGTCATAAATTGACATCTGGGAGACTAGATCAGCGACATGCTCCACAGTGCGTAGAAACTCCACAATACAAGCAATGGAATGACTCAGATGTGTTACCCTTTCTGCTGTCAGATGCATCTGAAAAACAACTCCAGGAATTACCATCAGCTCCAGTGCAACATCTAGGACCTCAGTTTATCTTTCTGGAACATCTGATTTTCATATGTTGGGTTTACTTAAAGTGAGATATACCCATACAGGAATTGCTTACATGCTATCTATAATACTGTGAAGGTCCCATAACTACAACTTTTAGTTCTCACATAAGTGTGACTCTGGGTCAGTTGGAGCAGTGACTTTTAAAAGCAAACTACTTAACATTCCTGTGGTGTCCAATTATCCTTGACTCCATGTTATACCAGACTCCCTTAGTGTGTATAGGGAATAGGAGTTCTGAAAGTAAGGGACCAATAAAGCCCTATATAGTCTAGTGGGTATGTTTAGATTTATTTTTAATCTTCCATGATGTAGAAAGTTTTTTTTAAAAGTCTATATTTTCTGTTTACTTGAACAATGATTTAGATCCAGAATATAGAAAATTTTTGGAAAGTTATGCTGCAGATAATGAGAAAATGACATCTACTCCAGAGACACTGCTAGAGGAAATAGAAGCCAAAAATAGAGAATTAATAGGTAAGTGGGCAACAGGAATTAAGGACAATGGCTTTTTCCTCTGAAGACTTGTCTGACTCCCACTTCTGGCATTTGCTAGCTATGTGACCATGGGGAAGGCACTGACTTTTCTGAGACTCTGTTTCTTCTGCTGTAAAATGCAGATAGTCCCTGCCTCACAGGGTTATGTAAATGCATTCATAAGATGGGGAAAATTCTCTGTGACCTATTTTAATGCCACATAAATATAAGTAGAAAAGTCTGAAGGCTCATAGGACCTTTAGATGTTGGTAAGCCTTTGAAGATCAACTGGTATTTTCTAGTAACAAGCAGCTCACATTCCTGAAAAAATTTTGAAAATATCAAAAGATGAAATTAGTTACTGCAAAATTGGAAACTTCTTGAGAAAGTCTAGTTTGGATGTTCTAGTAGTAAATTGTCACCCTTCTAGTAATAAATGGTCACTCCTCCATCAGCTGTAAACATAAGCAAAGCCCCAGACCCAGGATTTCCATTCCTAGGAATTTATCCAAAGGATGTATGCTTTCAAAAAGCTAACTACAAGGTGGGGTGCCCGGGTGGCTCAGTCAGTTAAGCATCCCGACTCTTGATTCCGGCTCACTCATGATCCTCAGGATCATGAGATCGAGCTCTGCACCAGGCTCCATGCCTAGCATGAAGCCTTCTTAAGATCTCTCCCTTCCCCTCGCCCCTCCCCACTCATTCTCTCTCTCTAAAAACAAAAAACCCCCAAAACATTAAAAAAAATTAATTACAAGACTAGATAGCATTATTCAGAATATTGAAAATCGAATTACATATTCTTCTAAAACTTTTTTTTTTAAGATTTTTATCTGTCCATTTATTTGAGAGAGCGCGCGATAGAGCACGAGTGGGGGGGGTGGAGGGCGTAGGGAGTGGCAGAGGAAGAAGCAGTTCCTCGCTGATCAGGGAGCCCATGGGGTCCAATTCCAGGACCCCGAGATCATGACCTGAGCCGAAGGCAGACGCTTAACCAACTGAGCCACCCAGGCACCCCTAAAACGGTTTTTATTAATAGATGCAGAGTATAAGGCCATCTGATAATTTCTTTAGAATGAATTCCCAGAAGTGGAATTGTGGGGTCAAAAAGAGTAGATATTTTTAGCTCCTTCCTCCAGTGTCTTCCCAGTTGAACAAATTTATAGTCCCATCTCTAAACAAGAGAATGTCCTTTGCACTCAATTCTCACCGACACTGGGAATTACTCCTTTAAGAAACTGCTTTAATTTGAATTTCTTCACTTTTTAAAAAATTTTAAGTCCTCAGAATTGAAGTAGAATATTGTGAAACTTCTTTCTGATAACGTACTTGTGAACTATTTTAAGGGGTATACTTTTCCCACCTTGGGTGGTTGGCAGGGAATGTCAGAAAATGGAATCCTTTCTAGGGGTTGATAAGTATTATTAATAATCTGTTTACATTTATGTAGCTAAAAAGACAACCCCACTTTTGAGCTTCCTGAAAAACAAGCAGGTAAACCTTTTGTTTTTATAGTTCTCTCAATACTTTTATTTCATTCGTTCATAGTCTGTAAACATACGAGCATTGGGATCCTAGAGGAGAAATAGCTCCTTTTTCCACCATTATTCTTTAAAATTTTGGCTCTTTGGCCTTACTGTCTGGCCCTCTTCTCCAGTCTGGTTGTTGGACCAAGGATTCACTCTGCAAACCCAGAGAGAGTCTTAAGCTTGTTCCAGAGACACTCCTTTGAATTTGTGAAAGCCTCTGGAAATATAGCAAGGCAACGGTGGGAGACTCTGATACTAGTAGGCCTTGGTCTTTGTTCTCATATTCACAATGGGGTGGGGAGGGGGTTAATGGTAGGATGCCACTTTGTAGAATGTAGGAAGGAGAGACGATCCAATTTAGTGGGTGCCCACCATACCTTCAGGATTAAGTTTTTGGTGATCATTATCTTGTTTGAAGGCTTATGTTGATGTTTCTTTCCAGAGAATGAGAGAAGAAAAAAGAGAAGAAAGAAGGAGGCGAGAAATAGAAAGGAAAAGACAAAGAGAAGAAGAGAGGAGAAAGTGGAAAGAAGAAGAAAAACGAAAAAGGAAAGATATAGAAAAGCTAAAGAAGATAGACAGGGTTCCAGAAAGGGACAAATTAAAGGATGAACCAAAGATTAAGGTATGAAAATAACTTAAACTGACCGGATGTTGCTAAAAATTGCATGTATCTACTTCTTTAAATATGCATGCATCTTGTGTTGGTGTGAATATAGTTTTTTGGTTTTGTTGTTGTCTTTTTTGGGGGGGAGGAGGTGAACCGATAGGAATCTTTCCTCTAAGGCTAATAGTATTATTTTTTAAAATCTGAGATAATTTAAACAGATTAAGTAATTTACATGATATTTCTTCAGTGAAGATCTGCGTTATTTTTATCATTGAGAATGTTCAATGTTTGGATGATTATTCTCTCAGTTCTTCATAAGTAAGGGCTTAGGGCTGGCTGGCATGAATTATGGGTTTTATTCAGCTTTTCCTTCATATTTGATACATGAAGTTGCCTCATCTGTTTGTTTTCCACTGTCTTCAGGTACACAGGTTTCTGTTACAAGCTGTGAATCAGAAAAATGTAAGGACCAAGTACATGATACAGAGCACCTAGTATCATGTCACACACACAGGTCTTAGTTGATAATAAGTCCTTTTGGTGGTGGTGGTGGTAGTGATACCTGTAGAAAACTCCTTCAGACTGACTTGAGTCTTCTTAAAATCTGAGTCATTTTAAATTCTACTTTAGAAGGAAGCCCAGATGACTTCCTGATGCTCTGCTGGGTACCCAGAAGCTTCAACAGTATACAGCTAGAGGACAACCATGCCTGAATAGCTCTTGCTCCTCATGTGCCTCTCCTGACTGGCTGCCTTGCGGGCATATTAGGGATAGATATACTGTATCACATGCTTCCCCTCTCACATGATTCTCCACGTTACCTTCTTTCCTCTACCTGGGAATCTGTGAGTGGCAGATTCTGATTAACACACTGCATGTAGGAAGAGGAAAACTTGTAGAAAAATCCCAGCCTTACTGCTTCCCTTCTGAGGGCATGGCTTAGGCAGCTCTTGCTCCACAAACTTCCCGGGGAAGTACTAGTACCTAGTACTAAATGTCACAGAGATGGTGGCGGCGTCTTCTCCTTTTACCTCCTCAAAATTAAGCAGTTTACGTGGCCAGGGTTTGTTCCCCCAAGGCTCTCCCGGGCTCATTATTGGCGGTAAGGAGCTTGGCAGTGGGGTGGAAACGTTCCCATCTTAATTCCTTCTAGTGATCTCTCTCTCTCCCATGCCACAAGTGACCTGACTTGCTATTCCCATCAGCAAGGCAGAAGGTAGAGCCAGCCAGACTAGAAACATTCATTAATGTTCTTAATAGAGTAATGAACATCCTGGCTTCTAACAAAGATGTTCATTAGAAAAATAAGAACACTTCCAATGAAACGTGTACATGGAACCCTCACTTTACATTGGTGCCTCCTCAGTGTCCAGTTTGGACTCGCCATTTGCAGTGGCTATGTGCTGAAATACTTCGTGCTTAAGTCTTGTGGTGCTTTGCCTTTTGCTTGGTGACTTGTGTGTGATGCCTTCACCCTGAGATGAAACTTTCTATGATGCCTTCACTCTGAGACTTGATATTCTTCTCTTTTGCCAAAGAATCTCTCTGAATATCCAATGCTTGGGGGTATTCTAGAGAGGTTTGTGGCAGTGGTGTGAGAAAGAAACTATTTTGTTAGCAATTTGGACTTTATAAAGCACGTTTATTTGAGAATTGCATTCTGTCATATATATGTCTGTCTCATATATATATATGTATATATATGTATGTGACATTGAGCAGAGTTCCTACTTAGTAGAGCTGGAACTTCACTGTTCTATGAGGTCTTTGGATTTTTAAACCAAATAATGAAAATTATGATTGTACCATAAGTATGATATTCTCAGGCTCAAGGCAAAATTATTCTTGCAATGGATCTCTCCTTTGGTGACAAGGTATTTGTCATTCCAAGTGCTACAAGAAAATAGTCCAGTAGTAATCTGCCTAGCATTTTAAATTTGTGTCATATTTTCTCATCAAGTTATATTGATATGCTTGCTCGCTACAGAGGGCGTACTTGGAAATGTTCACTGAAAGGTTGACCCATCTAAAGCCAAAGGAGTCTTGATCCTATTGCCACAAGTGATTAAACCACTTTGAGTGGGTAACACTTTCGCATTAATAGCATCCTTTTAGTCACTCACTGCTCTTATGCACTAGTTATTCACCTGTAAGCTTAAGAGTACCTGCAGAAAGAGGCCTTCTATAGCCTAGATTTAAAAATATTTAGTATATTGTTCTCTTTGTAAGAAGCAGAAGAGAATGTCCTACCCTTCAAAATAAGAATAAATTTGTTCTCTTTAAAGCTACTCAAGAAGCCAGAAAAAGGAGATGAAAAAGAATTAGATAAAAGAGAAAAAGCCAAGAAACTGGACAAAGAGAATCTGAATGATGAAAGAGCCAGTGGGCAGAGTTGTACACTGCCCAAGCGCTCTGATGGCGAACCTAAAGATGAAAAGCCTAAGAGGTCAGTGGTCGAGGGCTCTTTGGTACACTTGTTTTCAACGTGTTTCTGCGTGCTAGTTTTACTGCCACGTCCCGGACTCATGCCTGAATTACGAGGGGTAGGGGAATAAGGAGGAAAGGTTTCAAATATTCTAGCATCTTAACCTGGGTGAATGACTTCTGGTGTGCACTTTTTTTTTTTTTAACTGTTTTTCAAAATGCTAGTATTTTTTTACTCTGCTCCGAAAGTGCCACCTCACTGTAGTGACGAAGTCCTAATCCGAGCACTCGTGCACGTGTGACTAGACGGGCTTTGAGGGTGCCAGCTCAGATCTGTTTCCCGTGCAGGCCCGAAGAGGAGAGTGGCAGAGACTACAGGGAGCGGGAGCGGGACTACGAGCGAGACCAAGAGCGCATCCTACGGGAGAGGGAGAGGCTGAAGCGGCAGGAAGAGGAGCGCCGCAGGCAGAAGGAGCGCTACGAGAAGGAGAAGGCTTTTAAAAGAAAGGAAGAAGAATTGAAAAAAGAGAAAGAAGCTGTTCGGGATAAAGGAAAGAAGACTGAAAGTACAGAATCAGTAGGCAGCTCAGAAAAAACTGAAAAGAAAGAGGAAGTGGTTAAGAGAGATCGCATAAGAAACAAGGTGCTGCTTTTCATTATATCTATTTTCATCAGGATTTTTTTTTGTTCTGCAAGTGTAAAGGAAAGGGCTAGCTCCCTGTTTATGACAGACTTTTTTTTTTTAAGATTTTATTTATTTATTCGACAGAGATAGAGACAGACAGCGAGAGAGGGAACACAAGCAGGGGGAGTGGGAGAGGAAGAAGCAGGCTCATAGCAGAGGAGCCTCATGTGGGGCTCGACATGCTTAACCGCTGTGCCACCCAGGCGCCCCATGACAGACTTTTTTTTTTTTTTTTAAAGATTTTATTTATTTACTCGACAGAGACAGAAACAGCCAGCGAGAGAGGGAACACAAGCAGGGGGAGTGGGAGAGGAAGAAGTAGGCTCACAGCAGAAGAGCCTCATGTGGGGCTCGATCCCATAACGCCGGGATCACGCCCTGAGCCGAAGGCAGATGCCTAACCGCTGTGCCACCCAGGCGCCCCTATGACAGACTTTTTAAAGGGGAAGTTGAACTATCTGCAACTTTGTTGGGTCCTTTTATTAGCAGTGTAGAAATTTCAAACATACACAAAAATAGAATGGAGAAGAATAGGACACACCCATTACCCAGTTGCAACAGCTACCAACTCATGGCCATCCTTTCTACTCTACCCGATCCCTATCTCTCCTGGATTCTTGCCTTTTTTTTTTTTTTAAAGATTTATTTATTTGAGAGAGCAGGAGCAGGAGGGGCAGAGGGAGAGGGAGAGAGAATCTCAAGTAGACTCCACACTGAGTGCAGAGCCCGACTCAGGGCTCGATCTCACAACCCAGAGATCAGGACCTGGGCTGAAATCAAGAGTCAGACGTTTAACCGACTGTGCCACCCGGGGGCCCCTGAATTATTTTCAAGCAAATCCTAGACATACCATCTTTTTTAAATACATCAATATTAGGACAGATTCTTTTTCTTAATACAACCCCAATAGCATTTTCATACCAAAAAAAATAATACTAATTCCTTAATGTCCTACCTACTGAGTTGTTTTTCCCAGTTGTCTCACTAATAACTTCTTTAGAGGCTCTAAACAAGGTCCACAAATTGTATTGTATCCTTAACTCTCTTTTAATCTAAATAATCCCCCCTCCTTTTGTTTTCCTGCCATTTATTTGCTACAGAAACCGGTTTGTCCTGAGGACCTATCGGCTCTAAATTGGTTGGGCTAATTACATCCCTGTGGTACCATTTAACATGTTTCTCTATCTTCTCTGTTTACTTGAAAACTAGTAGTTCTATCTAGGGCAGGGGTCAGCAGATTTTTTCTGTGAAGGGCCAGATGGTAAATATTTAAGGCCTTATGGGCCATATGGTGTCTATTAGAACCACTAAGCTCTGTAGGAAAGCAGGCATAGATAATATGTAAAAGAATGAGTATGGCTGTGTGCTAGTCAGACTTCATTCATAAAAACAAGTGGTGCCTCGCCTCCAGGCCTGAATATATTCAGACTCAGTTTTTGGCAAAAATATTTCATAGATTGGGGTGCCTGGGTGGCTCAGTCATTTGAGCGTCAGACTCTTGATTTCAGCTCGGGTCATGATCTCAGGGTCATGGGATTGAGCCCTGCATCAGGCTCTGCGCTTAGTGGAGTCGGCTTCTCTCCTTGTCCCTCTCCCTCTGCCCCTCCCTGTGTACTGTCTGTCGCTCTCTCAAATAAATAAATAAATCTTAAAAAAAAAATACTTTGTAGATGAAGGGGTGCCTGACTGGCTCAGTCAGTAGAACTTGTGACTCTTGATCTCAGGGTTGTGAGTTCAAGCCCACGTTGGGTATGGAGATTACTTAAAAATAAAATCTTAAAAAGAGAATCCTTTATAGATTGTGTTGTGTACTTCCTACTGTATCATATCAGGAAGCATGGGACATATGGGTGTCTTTCTAGTGTAAGGTTCTGATCAATCAATAGCAATTGTGTTGTGGTTATGGAACAGGGTGTCCTTGTTCTTCGGATATACAAGCTGAAATATTTAGAGATGAAGGGTCGTGATGTCTGCAGCTTACTGGCAGATGGTTCTGTAAACATATGTATATATGAGCACTAGAGGCAGAAGCAGCACGTGACAAAATGTTCATAATTGTGAATCTTAAGGGTATTAGGTATTCGTCGTACAAGTTTTGCAACATTTCTATAGACTCAAAATTTCTCAAGGTGATAAAGTTGAAAAAACAACTGATCAGCAGGTTCAGGTATTGTAAGCCTGATCCATCTAGTATAAAAATTTTTTTGCCTAAAATTCAGTTTATACAGGAAAGGCAGGATAAACACTTGATCCTTTCCCTTTATGTACCAGCATTCAGAGTAATGAGTTGGTGTCTCAGCCACTTCTAGGTAACCAGTGAGTTTTGTTTTGTCTGTAATAATTTGTGGATTTAGAAATACTTGGTATATTCCAACTTGTTATTATCAGTTATTGTCCTTGTTGATGTTTACATTGTTCTATCTTTGCACAGTGGGAGCCCCATCATCCATTTCTTTAAATACTATGCAGGAATCTTAACCTGTTTCAACAGTTCATCTTACAAAAATAGTGAAACATTTTGCTGGAATTATTCAGTTGAGAATAATGCTTTAAGCTAACTTTCATACACCAGGGAGAAAGAGTAAGGAAGGCTCATGTAATTTTTTGTTGAATTCTGAAAAGGGCCTATACATCTAAGTTTTCCAGGACCATACTGTCATAAACCACACACGTTACTTGAACTGAGAGGTGCATGATGACTTAATGAGGCTTATTTAGGAATTTGAGATCTAAAATGCCACCTAGAGAGTCTCAGGCTGGGGTGTTAAGTCGCCATACACGAAGTAAGAAATAATCATGTTTGTGGCAAGTTGCACGGGGTCTGAGCTCATAATTTCAGGGAGGACTTTGCATTCTTTATTACTGTTTTACTCCTAAAATTTTCTTATGTGGTAGTGAATGTTAAAGTCAATGTACTGATAGGGAAGAGACAGGCAATGGCTGAGGTTTTGAAGTAAAGGAAATTCAAGCTAATTCAGTTCATCTTGAGATGGTTTAGAAAATTAGATTTATTGAAAATGTACAATAGGCATATAAAATAATACTTACAAAATGGTTGTTTTTATTTGGAGATGGGGAAAGGAAGTGGGCCGTTAGAGGCAAATTAACCATCAACACTGTTATGGACTGTGCCCTCACATTTTTGATCTTGTAGGAGTTGTTTTTTGTATATATCAGTACATAGGACTCTGATAATCCCCCGTAAATGTTTAGTAGCAATGTTGTAACATTAACATTTAATTTTATTTTAGGATCGCCCAGCAATGCAGCTTTACCAACCAGGAGCTCGAAGCCGAAATCGACTCTGTCCACCTGATGACAGCACCAAGTCTGGAGATTCGGCAATAGAAAAAAAGCAGGAAAGTGGTATTAGCCATAGAAAAGAAGGAGGAGAGGAGTGATAAGTCCAAAAGGCCTTAGGTGTCCTGACTGTCTAGGCAGCCAAAGAGCATGTATTAAGCAATCCAGAAGTGCCTTCAGGGCAAAGGAGTAAAGAGAGAGAAAGGGGATCGCTGTGCTGGTGGGGTACACTGCAGAGGAGTATGATTTTTTTCTTTGCGTCAAAGCAGGAACCTGATCGCAGGTTCAGGTTGGAAGTTCAATTTCATTTTTTATGCAGTTCCTACAAATTAATTTTCAAGTGTCAGATAAAGATGAGGGAGAGGACATGCATTGCAATTTGCAGGCGGGAAAGGTCAGGTGAGGACTTAATTAGGTATGACACGAGGAGGGGGAAAAAAGACAGCTGGTTCTAAAAGCAAGGTTCTGTTAAATCCTGGATTGAATTTTCTTAATTTGAGTGGAACAGAGTCACTGTGAAGTCTTGTTCAGATCTAGTTACATTCATTGTTGGTGATACCTGTTGACTTTGTGTAGTGTAGATGCAACAAGCATGTAATTGTAGTACGAGGACAGTGGAGGATATAACACATTTTTGCCTGTACAAAAATTTTAATAGTCATGTTGTGTCTATATCCTGTGTCCTAAAGTTTTAGGATTAGTTTTAGTTTTTTGTTTGCTTATGTGAGCTTAGCATAAAGAGTATTTTTAAACATCTCCTTTTGCCTTTAGCAGTTTTTATATTAATAAGTAAAATTTAACCCTTGTTTGGTTCTTGACAATCCAGTCTTTGTTTTAATCTTAGGTCTCATGATCTGAGCACATACCCTCTCCAGGAAGGAAACTGTAAGAATATTTGTTCCTGTCAAATAGCAACTTTTAGTCCTGGCTTGTTTTACATTGATGTCAATAAATATCAACATCACCCAAGTATGAAGCTAAGTGTATTTATTAACGTTACTAGATAGCTATTCATTTTGAGACATTCAACTTTCGATACGGAATTAAACCTGGGTATTTTGAAAGGGGATGAAGGATACTCATTTCTGTCTTCCTAGCGTTATGTCTTTATTTTACCCACCAAGAAGATCAAATCATGGTTCACTACTCTTGTTCCACAAGAACCAAAATGTTTGGACAGCATCCTTGAGCTGCTGCTTAATGTTCATCCTGCCAGCTTCTCCTAATGTGGCATCAGTCTGCCTTTACTTAGTCAGTCACTGCTTTAGTTTCACTCAGCTTTTAGAAACCAGTATCCCAAGAGGCAGGTAAAGAGCATCAAAGATGACTAAAAGAGAATGGTCCTCAACTGGGAGAGAGGACTAAAATACAGGAAGGGAGAATTTCAGAGGACTGGCAGTGGTCTGTGCCATGGAGAGGTCAGGAAAGCTGAGATGTGTTCATCGGGCTTGGCAGTATTGAGGTCAGTAGTGAACTGCTGAGGCAGAAACCATGTTACGGTGAGGGGCAAGTGGCAGGTAGGAAATGCAGATGGGGCTACTGGATAAATGGACCTTGGAGCTCAGAGAAGAGATCTGGGCTGGAGATACAGATTTGGAATTTATCTCTTTTTAGGTGATCACTGAAGCCATGGGTCTAGATTTAGTCACTTAGGGAAAGAGTGAAGAAAGAACAAGTAGACCTAGGGCCCAGTCTTGAAGAACCCTAAGGTTACAGGTAAGGAAAAGTATCTACAAAGACAGAAAAGGAGTAGCCAGAGAGTAGATGGAAAACCAGAAGACTCCAATATTCCCTAACCCAAGAGAAAAGACTAAAGAAGGCAAAGGAAGGGGCGCCTGGGTGGCACAGCGGTTGAGCGTCTGCCTTCGGCTCAGGGTGTGATCCCGGCGTTATGGGATCGAGCCCCACATCAGGCTCCTCCGCTATGAGCCTGCTTCTTCCTCTCCCCCTCCCCCTGCTTGTGTTCCCTCTCTCACTGGCTGTTTCTATCTCTGTCGAATAAATAAAATCTTTAAAAAAAAAAAAAAGAAGAAGGCAAAGGAAGTGGCCATTAAGGTTGGATGCTGCTGGGGGGTCAAGTGTGATGCCCGAAAAAAGGCCATGGGTTTCAGTGACTTAGAAATCTTTGATGACCTGGAATTACAGGGAATGGAAGCCAGACTAGATTGAGAATGGAAACAGCACAGACGAGAAGTTTGGCAGTGAAAAAATGGAGACAGGTAAATGGTGGTGATGAAGGATTATTTTAAATATGAGAACTACTAAAGCATGTTTAGAAGCCGAAAGGAAAGCTCTGAGAAAGACCCAGGGGAAGCAATCATCAGTAGCGCAGGTCTCCTGGGAAGGCAGGTGATAGCGGGGCAGCACAGGGCAGAGTTGGCCTGCGGAGAAGCAATGCTCCACAGCCGTCAGTCCTGAGCGGGCGTTGCTTGCCTCCCTCCCCAGCCTGGCACCTGCAGCCAGGCCTCTCGGGGCTGTTTGCCCATCAGCACCTCCCTTGTCTGTTCTACTTGCCTTGCCAGTCCAGCTCGGTAAACCACACTTCCCTATGCCCCTTACATCTTTTCCATTTATGTATTCATTTTAACAAGCATTTACCAATCACTGATGGTGTGCCAGAGCCTGGGGGGGGGGGTCAAGGACTCAAGTCCTTGTCTTCAGAAGCCCATGGTCCAGCGGTGGTAAGAAACAACTAGAAACAACCAGAGCACGGTGCACCATGTAAGGAGGGCTATGATGGCATGGCCGGGTGTGGGAATCTCTGCCCCGAGCTGCCAGGTGTTGCTGGAGAAAACCCTAAACCAGATCAGCTGGTGAGACGACAGGCGGGCCTGCCTCCTGCTGAGCAACTTAAAACACCCATCCTGACTTCCTTTTCCACAGCGCCACCTTGCTTTCCCTAGTTGGCTCCTCTTGCTCTCTTGTGTTGGGAGGAAGGGGGTGAGGACCACTTCCTCATAAATTGGTTTTAGTGAAAACAAACTGCTGTAAACAATGGAAAAGTAAGCATTCATTCCATTTTTGCCTACTTCAAAGGTTTGGTTTGGGAATAACGACAGGTTAGAGACAGCTCAGACGCCGGGTATCAGAACATTCGTTGAGCACCTTCTCCGTGCTGGCACGAAGACTACGGTGGTGAACAAGGTCCCTGCCTTCACGATACAGCCGTGCGGGGCTTGCTGCTCTAGTGGACAGAGTGAGGCTAAGGGAAGCAGGCAGGAAAAATTCAAGGGGTGAGGGCGGTGGGATTAGGTACCTTCAGGGCAGTGACAAACGGATGGCTTGGGGTGCTGAGGCCTTCAAAATCAGGCACCGCAGCCCTTTTCCCCAGCAGGAATGCAGCAGGTAGTCCTGAGGCAGTAATTTAACTCTGGTAATACATGAAGATCTAACTCGGTGGTATTCGCAGATGCTATCTTTAATTCCATGAGAAAGCTTAAGAGTTTTGTAGCCTTTTGTTAGTATACAGAAACTACATGTTTTATGTTTTTATGGGGCCTGCCCAGAAGTTTCTTTATTATCTCTGGGGCTGTATTCTATACCACAAAAATCTATTATGACCACTTATGTCATTATTAAGGAAGGCAAGGTAGCAAAGATAGGTTCACATTTGGTGAATTCTTGGAAAGTATATATTGACAGCTATGTACATAGGATTAGCCATCCTTAGAAAACTCACTCTGGAGACATGGGTAAATACATAATTGTTCATTACTACTGTAATATATGGTATATTATCTATATTTCCAGACTTTGAGGTTCTCTTCTGTATCTCCGGCCCTGACCACCCCCTAATCTCAGATGTGGCTGCCTACTAGACATCTGTACCCAAATGATCCACAAGTATCTCTGGTCCCAATTTGAACTCAGGTTCCGCCCTCTCCTGTCGAGGATGTCAACCACCTAGCCACTCAGCACTGAGGGTCATACTTGACTCCATCCTCACTCCCTACAGCCGGTTCCCTCCGCCCATCCCTTCACAGCCCTTGTTCAGGTTACCATTATTCATTCATTCATACACTATTTTTTGAGCATACACCATGTGCCACTTATGTTCTAGACTTTGGCATTACATCAGTGACTAAAACACAAAATTCCTGCCTTTGTGGATCTTACATTCAAGTGGAGAAACTGAATAAAACAAGCAAAATAAGCATTGTTAGAAAGTGACAGTGCGGGGCACCTGGCTGGCTCAGTCGGTAGAGCAAGCGATTCTTGATCTCGGGGTTGTGAGTTCAAGCCCCATGCTGTGTGTAGAGATGACTTAAAAAGAAAGTGACTGGTGCTTGAGAGAAATAATACATTAGGGAAAGGGAATATGATGCTCATGGTTGGGGGTTCAAAGGCCTAATTGAGAAGGTGACTCCGGAGCAAAGACTTGAGAAGAAAATGAGGGAGCTTGCTCCATGGGTATCTGGGGGTACAAGCCTCCAAAGGAAAAAGTATGTGAAAAGGCCCTGGGGTAGGAGCGTTCCTGGCCTGCTCAGGAACAGCAAAGAGTGTATAACTGGAGCAGAGTGAGCAAGGAGGAGGTCAGCCAAAAGGGATGGAGTAAAGTCAGAGAGCTAATGGGGCAAGATCCTATAGGTCAGAGTTAGGACTTGGACTTTTCTTCCCAACCATATGGGAACCACCACAGTTTTGAGCAGAGGTGTGATATAATCTGACTCACTATTTTAAAATAAAAGGATCACTCTGGCTGCTGTGTTGAAAACAGACCAACGCAGGGGAGAGAAGGACAAAGAGAGGATAAGCTATTGCAGTAATCTAGTGGAGAAATGACGGTCGCAGGTTTTTAAGATGGGAGAAGCGACCGCCTGTGTACTCAGATGTGGGTGGGAACAATGCCACAAGCAGTGGGGACAGGAAGGGCGTTGCTGCCAAAACAACGTTCTCGAATAGGAGACAGGGGTTAAGACGGAGGTGGGCTGTGGTGCGGACACTTCATCTGTAGGAAGAGGGACGAAGGCAGAGAAGGTGGGCGCAGGCCGGTGCTGGGATGCGGCAGGTGAGTTACACACATTCTCCCATAGTTGCTTACGGTGCCTCGCTGACTGGGAAGCAAGGCCATCAACTGAGAGGACAGAGGAAGGACTGCAGGTCTGAGGACAGAGGAGAGGCTTGACACTATCATCCAGGCCACGGGCTGGCCAACTGTGGACCACACCCAGCCACTGCCTATTTGCGTTCAGCCTGTGAGCTAAGAATGGTTTTTGTCATTTTTTTATGGTTGAAAAAAAGTCAGAAGGATTGCTTGTGACAGCCACAAATTCTCTGAAATTCATACTTTAGCCTCTGTACCTAAAATTTTATTGGGATGCAGCCACACCCCTGGGTTTATGTATTGTCTAGCTGCAACAGCACAGCTGAAGAGTTGGAGCAGACGTAGGTCGCCTGCAAAGCCTAAATTATTTACCATCAGAAGAAGTTTGCCAGCCTCTGGTCTAGGCCCTTGCTACTCAAAGTATGGGTCCACTGCCCAGAAGCACACGCATCACCCGGGAAGCTGTCACAAATGCAGACTCCGAGTCTGGGTTCTGCCAAGATCCCCAGGCGACTTGTGTACACATGCAACTTCGAGCAGCACGGCTCTAGGAGAATGGGGGCGAGGCTAGGTGAGAGGCACGCAGGGCTAGTGCAGAGGGGGCCAAGGAGGAGAGCGGCACGGAGGGCGAGACCGGGATAACGCCAAGGTCAGAGGTATGGCAAGGGCTCAAGTGGCTGCAATGTGGGGAGGACAAGATCACTGGAGGAGAGGAGGCCAAGGAGCTAGAAGCATCTGCAGAGATGTAGCACTCCTCAAGATTTATGACTGGGGCGCCTGGGGGGCTCAGTCAGTTAAGCAGCTGCCTTTGGCTCAGGTCATGATCCCGGGGTCCTGGGATCGAGTCCCGTGTTGGCCTCCCTGCTCAGCGGGGAGCCTGCTTCTCCCTCTCCCTCTCATACTTCTCCCCACTTGTGCTCTCTCTGTGTCTCAAATAAATAAACTCTAAAAAAAAAAAAAAAAAAGAATTATGACAGCAGTGGTGTTCGAGAGAGTGCAAGTAAGCCAGGAGCTAAGTCTCCAAGCAGTAGGAAGGAGAGACTCGGGGACCACTAGGCAACTGCAACAAAAGAGAACATGGTGGCGTTGGGGCTGTGGCACCCGCCGTGGGTCTCTTTGTTTCCACTCCTGCCTCCACCCCATCTGCCCCCCACACAACTGCGCATAGCATCTCTCTAAAAGACTTCCATAATTGCCGCTTACCCTTCCAAAGCGTTCAGTGGCTCCCATTTGCCTTCAGCAGTCATTTTGAAGCCACCCTGAGGAACCTTCTTGGCTGGGCCGAAGTGCTTCAGGGGTCCCTCAGAGCAAGAAGTGCCCAGGCCAAACAATGAAGACGTAAACTGCCCCAAGGAGCCTGTTCTTGTATTTTGGCTGGTTGCTGTGTTAGACTCCATTCATTCATTCTTCAAATGTTTATTGAGAACCTTCTGCGAGGCATGAGGCTAGGCTCAGGGAAGACAGCAGTGAACAAAACACAAGAGCTCACAGGATTTACATTCTAGGGAGGGAGTCAGACAATAAAGAAAGAAAATATATGCCAGTCAGATATGTTCTATGGAGAAAGACAAAGTAGGAGTAGGGGTAGGGAATGCTGGGTAGGGGGCAGGGGTTGCCACTGTAGACAGATACCGTGGTTAGGGGAAGCCTCACTGGGAAGGTGACCTGTGAATGAAGACTTAAAAAGACTGATGGAAGAAGCTTCTGGGTAGAGGGCACAGCGAGTGCAAAGGCCCTGAGAAGGATTGTAACTGGCCAGCACGGCTGAAGCAGAGTGAGTTGAAGGCAAGAGCGGCTGGAGAGGTCAGAGGTAGGGATGGAAGGGTCTGACGGTGCGTGCCCCTTGTAGGTCACTGCAAGGACTTGCAGTTTTACCCAGAGTGAGATGATGAGCCATTTAGAGCCACTTCAGCAGATGAGTGACACAATGTGACAGGTTTTTAACGGGACCACTCTGGCTGCTGTTCTGAGAAGAGACTGGAAGGGGGTAGGGTCAAAAAAGGGAGAAGGGCCTGGGTGGCTCAGTTGGTTAAATGTCTGCCTTTGACTCAGGTCATGGTCTCAGGGTCCTGGGATTGAGCCTTGGATCAGGCTCCCTGCTTAGCAGGGAGTCTGCTTCTTCTGCCCCTGACCTGTCCTGCTTTCTCTCTCACTCATTCTCTCTCAAATAAATAAATAAAATCTTTAAAAAAAAAATTACACTGAAAAAAAAAAAAGAAGGGGCTCCTGGGTGGCTCAGTTGGTGAAGCGTCTGCCTTTGGCTTAGGTCATGATCTCAGGGTCCTGGGATCAAGCCCCGCATCGGGCTCCCTGCTCAGCGGGGAGCCTGCTTCTCCCTCTCCCTCTGCTACTCCCCCCGCTTGTACTCTCTCTCTGTCAAATAAATGAATAAAAAATCTTTAAAGAAAAAAAGAAGAAGAAGAAGTTGCAGATTGTTGGCTTCCAGGATAAAACTCAGACTCCTGGCCTGCCCTGGCAGGCCCAGGATGCCTGCTCTGGGTCTCTATACCTTTGCAAATAGAGAGTTCCCTCTTCCTGGAAAGCCATCCCTCACTCCCCTTGTCTGCCCCTTCCTGCTCCTTCATCAGGATTTCCCTCAAGCAGTCACTTCTCTGAAGACCTTTTCCCCAACCTTCTCCAGCCCAGGCTGGGGGAGATGATGCTCTGTGCCCTCCCAGCATCCCATGTATCCCTCTCAGCAAGTGGGCCACACTGTGCTGCAAATGACAATACCGTCGATCCCACCGTCGATCCCACTACTGTGCACAGTAAGGGTGGCCGACTTCTCGAGCGAATGCACATATCAATTCCACATCCTTTCCCCTTCCTCCAGATGCCTTTACTCCCTGAGAAGGCTGGTGGGCCTCATTTCCTGCACTCCACTCCACCCGCTGTGCGCCACCTTGGTCTCCTTCCGTCCACCTCACAGGCTCTCTCTTGTATGTACCAAGCTGCTTTTGTCATAGGAAGGCAGGGGTGGGGGTTAGTCAAACAAATATATGAATATCTGAAATGACATGAAAATGAAAATATTTGGGGGCACATGGGTGGCTCAGTCAGTTGAGCGGCCCGACTCTTGGTATTGGCTCAGGCCATGATCTCGGGGTCATGGGATCGAGCTCCAGGTCGGGCTCCCTGCTCAGCAGGGAGTCTGCTTGAGATTCTCTCTTTCCCTCTCCTTCTGCCCCTCCCCCTGTTTGTGCTCACTCTCTCTCCCTCTCTCAAATAAATAAACAAATCTGAAGGAAAAAAGAAAATATCTAGATATTTTCCAAAAGAAACAATGGAAGGAGAAATCAGCAACTAAGAAAAATTACCTACGGGGACGAAAGAGCCGATGAGGGGGCGGGGGCCGACTGGGATGGCAGAAAGTCCTCTGCAGACTGTGTCATCTACAGTTTTGTCTGAAGGCCTGGCTAGATGTGCTTTGAGCTTCACGTTGAAACAGAACACTCATACGGAAAGTGCACAAACCCAGAGTGTACAGCTAAAAGTGAACACACCCACGGAAACAGCACCCAGGGCGAGACACAGAACATGACCAGCATCCCCTGCCCGCAAGGATCACCGCTATCCTGGCTTCTCATGGCACAGAGTCTGTTCTCCGGGCTTGGGTCTTCATGTAAATGCCACCATACAGTATGCGTGCTTTTGTCTGGCTTCCTTCGTACCGCGGTCCTGCACATGTTTACCGGATCGGCCACGCCGCCAAGGGTAGCTGGAGTCCGTTTCCATTGCTGGATAGGGATGGTTGGCAAATGTTTTAGTCTTCAGACTCCTTTATGCTTAAAGATCATTGCGGACCCTGGACGACCTTTGTTTGTGTGGATTACATCTACCGATACATACTGTATTAGAAATTGCAACAGTAGTATTTAAAACACACGAGCACACAGTCTATCGTCTGTCAGAGCAAGGAAGTCATTCTGAGCCATGCAGCCTCTTGAAAACTCCACAGTACACGTGGGAGAGCGTGAGAGGAAAAGAAGCAAGTGACTTCTTTGCATTATTAGAAAAATACTTTTGACCTCACGGACCCTCTGAAAGGGTCTTAAGGACTGCCCCCTAGCCTTCCATGGATCACACTTTGAGAACCGCCCCTGTGTAGGAGCGCTTGGGAAATACGCAATGGTGATAGATTTGGGGCTGTTACAAAGTTTCCAGTTTGGGGCTGTTACAAAGAATTCTACGACAAGCAATTTAGTACGTACCTTTGGATGCACATGTGTTCTTCTTCCTGTTGGAGAAACACCTAGGAGAGGAAGTGGAGGGTTACATAGGATGCAATCACGTAAATTATTTACAGAATTTAAAAACCAAATTTACAAAAAACATTCTCTCTTCATGGCTTTCTTCTTCCCTCCCACTGCCGGAAACGACTGTTCTCCTTTTCAAGGGAAGCACCTCTCCTGATGCCCTTCAGCCTGCCCCCACGTGTCTTCCAAGCCCCCCGCAGGACACATGATCCCTGCACTTCCTTGCATCTTTAACCTCTTTCCTTCCCATCTTCTCCAAGATCTACCAAAAATGATCAGCTCTTAAGCTCACCGCCTTCTCTCGTGGCCCTTCTATCTCCTTCTCTTCACTCAAACGTCCTAAAAGTTTCTCCTCCCCTCAAGCCCTGGCCCACCTCACCACCCACTCTTTCCCCTCCTTGCCACCTTCCTCACCTCCCATCTATATGGCCCACCTTTCGGGGGCACCAAGGAGCACCTGAGGGCAAATCCTGGGCCTTTTCATAGTCCGTGTCCCTTCTGACACCTGTGGGACCCCACATGGTCTCTGAGCATCCCTGCTGTCTGTCTGTGTATCATAATCTCTTCTGATAAGGGCACCAGTCAGATTGGACTAGGGCCCACACTGGCAAGCCTCATCTTAACTTAATCACCTCTGTTAAGGCCCTACCTTCAAATAGGCACATTCTGAGGTACCGGGGGCTAGGGCTTCAACATCTGAATTTTAGGGGAACTCAAGTCAGCCCATAAAACCACCACTCCCCTTGTAAGGCTGGATTCAAATGCCGCCTCCTCCCCTTAGCTGGCAATCAGCACCCCTTCAACATTCTTGTGATAGTTTATTTGGTGCCTAGCGCTGTCTGCCCTGTTACAATACAAGGGAATGAAAGTAGTCATGGCTGCTGTTCACGGGGCTGGCTGCCATGATGTGCCGGGTGCATATGGATGCAGGGCTTCCTAGGTGCTTAACATGTCTTGCCAGTGACTCCGAATCCTTGCCACAGCGATAGGAGTTAAGTAACAGTAGTGCTCCCCCTCTTCCAGAAGAGAGAACTGAGGCACAGACAGGCTCAGTGATGGATCCAAGGTCACACGGCTAGTGCGTTGCACTGCTGGTATTCAAACGTGGGTAGTCCTGGCTTGAGAGTCCGCCAGCCTTCATTTCATGCCCTTTTCAGTTCAACAGACACCCACGCCTACCATGTGTTGGGCTTGGATCTTGGGGCTGGGGGTACAGGAGCAAACAAATCCAATGGAAAAAAAAACCCTGCCCTCGTGGAGGCTTGTGGTAATGGTACAGGTCTGTATTTTATCGTGGTGGTAGTTTCACAAAGTTACACATGGGATAAAGCTATATAGAACCACACACCCCGCCCCATAAAGTGACATATAGGATAAAACAGTATAGAACTACACATGCATGCACACACACACACACAAGTGCGTACATAACTGGTGAAATCTGAGTAAGCTCTCTGGATTGTTCCAATGTCAATTTTCTGGTTTTGACATTGTATGTTAGTGACGCAAGACACTGATGCTAGAGAAGGCTGAGTGAAAGGTGGGCAGGACTTCTCTGTAGAATTTGGGGAGTTCTTATGGATCCCCGATTATTTCAAGATAAAAAGTTAAAAAAAATCTCTCTGCCCTCATTGAGCTTCATATGTTTGGGTATCATCAACCAAGAGTATTTAGAGCCATGATATTGGATGAAATTGCCAAAGCAGGGAGTGTATATAGAAAAGAGAAGAAGTCCAAAATGAACCTTGGGGCTCTCCAATGTTAGAAAGGAATGGACATAAGGAAGAACCAGCAAAAGAAACTCCGAATGGGTAGCGTGCAAGGTAGAAGGAAAACCAGGTAGAACGAAGAGTGCCCTATAAAGCTGTAAGAATTAAAAAGATGATTTCCCCTCCTTGGTACCTACTCCTGGTGGCCCTGAGGGTGCGCAGGCCGAAGAGTAGGAGGCGGAGGGGGAGCTGGTGTGTGGGTCTAAGTGTCGTAGAGGTCCCTTCCTGGCAAGAATTGGAGCAGGAGGAGGAGACCGCAAGGGTAGGCCCAGGACCAATGGCATCCAAAGAGGAACAGAGAGGAAAAAAATCTCAATACGGAAAATGCCAACCAGGAAAACAAAACAAAACAAAAGGAAAATGCCAACCAGGAAAACAAAACAAAACAAAAGGAGGAAAAGGAGCACGTTGCCGGTAAAGGAGAGCCCTTGGCCCTCCCTTTGGAAGCTAGTGAGTCCTGTGTGCCTAGAGTCAATCCTCAGCAGCGGCCCCCCCATAGCAGCCCAGCCTGCAGTATAGGTGGGCCCTGATTCAGAAGCTTGGAGAGCTGCAGGCAAGGATGAGAGAAGAGAATATAGAAAGAACTGGGAAGAAGGGGAGACAGCCGAGGGGAAATGAGGGAAAAGCCGACGGGAGTGGGGGGCAATTCAGTCAGTCTGCGGGTGGTTAACGCTGACCCTTCTCACCGTGACCATCGTGATGAGGTTTGCCTTGTCTTGAATCTTGATGTTCTCCCTGAAATTAATAGGAAGACACACCTGCTTCCTAAACTTACATGTTCTCAATGTATCTTTGTTGTAATCATTTTGTTACATGCCTTCCATGGGTCTCCTATGACTTCTCTCTCTGCCCCGCCCCCCATTTGCGCATGCGCTCTCTCTCTCTCTCTCAAATGAATAAATAATCTTTAAAAAGATAAAAGGCAAAAAAAAAAAAAGATGATTTAGGGGCACCTGGGTGGCTCAGTTGTTGAAGCATCTGCCTTCGGCTCAGGTCATGATCTCAGGGTCCTGGGATTGAGCCCTGCAACATTGGGCTCCCTTCTCCATGGGGAGTCTGCTTCTCCCTCTCCCTCTGACCCTCCCCCAGCTTGTGCTCTCTCTCTCTCTCAAACAAATGTAATCTTTTTTTTTAAAGGATGATTTATATAAGCTCTTAGCACGGTGTCAATCACACCCTAAACCTGAGGTAAATGGAAGTTATAATGATGATGATAATTTAGCAACTAAAGGCTTATCTGCTGCTCCTTTGGGCCACCAAAAAGAAAATACTGGCTCTCAAATAAACAGTAAAGCTTTAGGTTAGGAAGCCTGAGGTCTCACTTCAATTAAACGTAAAATTATCTGGATGAAGAAAAAAACTTATCTGGATGACAGCCTGAATTTAAAAACTGGATGGGATTACAGTAACTAAACTTTTGCTGCTAAAAAATGGTTATTAAATTGGGCTCAAGCTTCCTATTGTTTGTGTATTTCCCCTCTAGACCTAAGGCACCAGCATCCAGTTGCTCAAGACAGAAACCTGGAGACCATGTCCTGTTACTGTCACAATCATCTCTTGATTTTATTTCTCCTTATTCAACATCCTGGGGACTACTTTACTTTGGGTCATTTTCTTTCTTTCTTTCTTTCTTTCTTTTTTTTAAGGTTTTCTTTTTAAGTAATTTCTACACCCAATGTGGGGCTCAAACTCACAACACCAAGATCCAGAGACTCACGCTCTACCAATTGAGCCAGCCAGGTGCCCCACGGGCCATCGTTTGTCACCCAGACTATTTCCAAAGTCTCCCGCTAGCTTGTTTGTTCCACCGTCTGTCACTATACGCCAGTATAGGGATGCCTGACCATTTTTGTGCCATGGAATTCTTTGGCAGTCTGATGAAGTTCATTTTCAGAATGTTTTTAAATGCATAAAACCAAGTACATAGGGTTACAAAGAAAATCAATTACACTGTAATACAGTTACCAAAATATTTTCTTAAAAGAAATGTGTGCTGTAGTAACATACGGGGTTCTTAACACAGTTCTCCTTATGGATCTAATAACTACAGTTGACCCTTGAACAACACAGGGGTTAGGGGTGTCAACTTTGTGCTGTGGAAAGTCTGCATGTAACTTTTGACTCCCCCAAAACTTAATAGCCTACTGCTGACCAAAAGCCTCACTGATAACATGAACAGTCGGTTAACACATCTTCTATACAGTATACATATTATATACTGTATTCTTAAGACAAAGTAACCTAAAGAAAAGGTTATTAAGAAAATCATAAGGGAGCACCTGGGTGGCTCAGTGGTTTGATTTCAGCTCAGGTCATGATCTCAGGATCGTAAGATCAAGCCCTGCATTGGGCTTGCGCTGGGTCTAGAGCCCGCTTAAGATTCTCTCTCTCTCTCTTTCTCCCTCTATACATCTGCCCCCCCACACACACACACAAAAAAGAAGGGCGCCTGGATGGCTCAGTCGGTTAAGTATCTGCCTTCAGGTGGGGTCATGATCACAGGGTCCTGGAATTGAGGCCCATGTTGCCCTCCCTGCTCAATGGGGAGCCTGCTTCTCCCTCTCCCTCTGCCGCTCCCCCTAGTTATGCTCTCTTTGTCAAATAAATAAATAAAATCTTTAAAAAGAGAAAGGAAAAAGAAAAAAAAAAGAAAATCATAAGGAAGAGGAAACACATTTTTAGTCCTGTACTGTATTAATCGAAATAATCCACCTATAAGTGAACCCATGCAGTTTAAACCCATATTGTTCAAGGGTCAACTGTACTGTAATTTCAAAGAAGTGATGAGTGTATAAATGATATTTCAAGACGTCTGCATCAACTGCAATGTGATATGAAACCATCTTTGATTTCTATTGGTGACAAAGTCATAGGTACTGTTAATGTCACTACAATTTGCTGCCTACGTTTGTAAATAAAGAAAGCGCTAAATTTCAGACAGTTTGATAAAAACGAAGTTGTGATTTTTTTCCCAGCCAAGCTCATGTACTCTGTGAATTCTACACATGGACCATTTGTGGACCCCAGGTTAAAAACCCTTACCTTAATCTACTGGTGCAAAACTGCTTGAGGTGACTGCAAAGATACTTAGAAGTTTTTGTTTTTAAATGTGAAGAAAAACATGGAAACGGGGATCACTAACATCCAAAACGTATGCCATTAATTCCTATACAATTTGCAAAGTGGGCTAAGAGCCTGGCATTCCTAGTAGCCAAGGAAAAGGTTGTCCCGAACTTTCTCAGCTGAGACCCTGGTTAGCAACCTCTTGCCTAGGCTTACCGGACCCTCCTAGTGCAGCCCCCGCCGCCCTCTCCTGCTTCCTCCATCATCACCATCCCTTCCCGTCCAGCACGGCCCGGCCAGGTCGAAACCACTTCTAGAGGTCGAGATAGGGCCGCGATAGGGGGCCGCCGGCCCACCCCCGCGGAGGATAGCCCTCGGGCCACTGCCTCCTAAGCCCAGGACCGAAGTTCCTTGCATTCGGACGTGACGTCTCCCCTGCCCGCCCCTGGAGTTAGCCCGGCCCACTGTGTTCACTGTGCCTTCGGGCAGGGGTAGCACTTTGGCATTTACCGCGGGCTGTGCGCCCCACCCACGAAGCACACTGACAGGCTTCTGAGCACCGCACTTACGGAAGCGCTGCAAAGCGAATGTCATTTCGCGCGGACTGCCCTGTTCGCCAAGTTCCCACGTTAGCGCCGCCACACGCGGGGGGGGCGGAGTGAGGGCCGCAGAAGAAGGCCTCTCGCCTCATCTTCTAAGCTCCGCCCTCGGCGACGTCCTCTAAATACGTCCTTCCGCCCGCTTCGTCCTTTCTCTTCTTCGCCACCATCCTGCTGCGTGTGGCTGGCTCTTTGTCGCCATGGTAAGTCCATCCGTTCCCATCGGCTCCGGGGTGGTTTCCGGAGACCTGAGGTCTCTGCGAGCTTGCTGGCGCGGCACACTGCGTCGAGGTGTGGGGGGCATTTTAAAGCCTTCTGTCCTGGGAAGGTCGAGTTGGGCCACCGCTCCAGTCCGCGGGCCTAGAGGGAAGCTAGCAAGCGATCGAGGAGGGGCCAGTTGGGCTGGCCATGCAAGGTCCGCCGGCTGGTGCTTTGTGCGCCGCCGGCTGGTGCTTTGTGCGCCGCCCGGGCTAGCGGGGGTTCCCACTGCCCTTCGCCATTGTGACTCGGGGAAGGGAGAGAGGTCGGGGGGTCCACTCCAGAAATCGTGGCCCGACAATGGGTTGCCCGCCACAGGTGCCAGGCATCGAGAAGAGAATGCGGTCTGCTGGTTTTCGGAATTTTTTAAGTTGGCGGCCAGGATTATGCCATGTTATGAGCTTACAGGACTTGAGTTCTTTGTTCAGGGACTTAACGCATCTCCCTGTGGAAGCACCTGGAAGGAGGAGTGCTGCGGTGTGGATCTGTGTGCCATTCGGGCGTTCTTCTTAAAATGCCAACTGGGGACAGTTATGGTCGTGGGTTTTACCTGTGATCGTTTTCTGAGAAATTAAAATTGCTCTATGCTTCTACGTATGGAGAGGATCAGTATGTGGTTTTTTTAGTTGGCAGGAAATTTATAACTGCTCTAGTGAGCTGGGAGAGAGGAGTGTAGTCTTTGCCGTCTTTGTAACGGGCTCCTGTTATGCAAGGTGCAAGGGTGTGTTGGACCACGTAGGCTAGACTTGAGACTACCTTCCATTTCTGGATTGTCCTGCAAACTCGAGCGGGGGTGGTTGGAGTTGGACTTAGATGACCCAAGTTCTTAAAGCCAAAAAATGAAATGAGAAACTGGGAAAGTTGTCCTTGAAAATGATATTTTAAGTGGAGTAGAATTCACACCAAAATGGTCAGTAGGTGGGGGGAGCGCCTGGGTGGCTCAGTTTAAGCGACCCACTCTTGATTCCGGCTCTGGTCGTGATCCCAGGGTCTTTGGACCCAGGCCTGCATTTGGCTCCGCCTTCAGCGAGAAATAGGCTTTACTCCGGGACTGACGTCTTCTGTCCCGCCCCCTCGCTCTCTGGGGCGCATGCGCTCTCCGTGTCCTTAGCTACCCCTGGTTTACGTAGTGCACTTTGTTCCGGTTGACAAAAAGCTGTGTTCTTTTGTGAAAACCAAGTTTCCCAGCCATCCCCACTGGTCTCCTGGGTGCTGGGGTGACAGCAGGGAAGACTGGAAGGTATTAGCCTTGGAGCATAGATGACCTGGGTTTGAATGCCAGCTCTGCGCGTTAATAACTCTGATTTGGGGTAGGTTACTTACTTTAGTGACCCTTGGCTGATTTTTATTCGAACAGTGGGGATCATGGTATCTGCCTCCAGAAGTTGTGAGGAAAAGAGCAAAGGGCGTGATGGGTTTAGCATTGAGAACGTTGTTTTTGGTATAGATGAAACATTCAGATGTTTGTGGATCGAGGGTGTTCTGACCTTGAATCAGTGGAGCAGGCTCTGGTGTTGCTGTCTAAATTGATTGCGTTTCCTTCCCAGTCCTCTCACAAGACTTTCAGAATCAAGCGATTCCTGGCCAAGAAACAAAAGCAGAACCGCCCCATTCCCCAGTGGATTCGGATGAAAACTGGTAATAAAATCAGGTAAGGAACCCCCACAGCCACCTGCTTGTTTTGGTGGTTGCGGTTTTATTTTGTTTCTTAATTAATTAATTTTTTGCTGGGCAGCAGAGTTCATTTAGATAGTACAAAGTGATAGTACAGAGCTCCCGAGGAGGGAGGGGACCTGAGAGGGTTGCCCTGTGGTGGTTCTTTTAACGTGCCTCCCTCAGTGTTTCTAGACAGCAACCCAGCCCGCAGCTGGGATTGGGGGCAGACACTCCAGTGTTCATTTCCCATTGTCTTCAGTCTGGACCAAAACAGTGAGGTGGGGGCTGTCTTCGTTACTCATCGCAGTGGGAAGACGATGTTGTTCACCCAGTCCAGCTTGAGGTGTTTGTGTTTTCTAAAGTTTGGGAGGTTGCTCTCTACTGCAGAAGTAGTTGAATTGATGCTTTTTGAAAAAAGACTTTACTCAAATGGCTGCAGAGGGCCTCCAGGGTCACCTAAGCTAACAGGCAAAGCTAAACCGGGAACGCAGGTCTCCTGCATGCCTTTCAGTCTCACTGCTTCATGGGGGACCAGGTGGACCTTGAGACAGGTCTCAAAAGGAAGAAAAAGAAGCATCAGAAATGGGTGATACTTGCTCAAGGGTTCACAACCAGTGACAAGCCCCTGGGTGTTAAACAGCTTCCAGAACTTGGGTGTGTTTAAAATGAAGTATTAGATTTTCTGGCTTTCCCAAATAAATGAGCCCAAAGGACCACAGAGGAGGAGGAAGCAAATACTGTTGCCAGGATTTTTATTTGAAAAGCCTTTTGAAGCTGAGACTCCAGAGTGGGCCTAGCAAGTGGGTCCCTTTTGCAAGATTGAGACTTGGAAGCAGAGGACTGCAAGATCTTGACGCGAGTATAGCACTCTGATCTGATTGAATTGCAGACGTCAGTGGGATTAGTTTGCTGGTGTGAAGATGAAGATGTGAATTGGGGGCCTGTTTCCTTAATTCTTTGAGGCAGCTAAAAAAGACGGTGGAAATCACCACACCCTGTCACGTTAGAAGCCAGTTTCTGCCTTTAGTTTATCGTATACTGAACACTGGCTTTTGTTATTTATATCGATATGTGTAGGAGATGTCTCACTGTTGGAAGTGCAGCTAGATCTTAAAACCCATGTGTTGCCCTCATAACAATACTGAGAAAAGAGCATTGAGCCGCTTGGCGAAATGGTTACTTGAGCAGCTCAGCCCTTGTGCAAGCTTGATGGATTTGTGTTGAGAACCTCAGGCGTGCATAGTAAAGCCCCTCTTTAATGTGTTGACATGAACATCGGTTTCTCCGTTCTATCTCCATCTGGTGGTGGGACCTGCCGTTACCGGGTTATTGTGTGGAATGAAAGAAATGTGTGGTTAAGAGTATACACTCAGCCGGGAGAACTGGCAACAGTTGAAAGATTGTTTTCTTACCTCAGCTGTCTTGCAACATTTTGAAGTATATTGAAAGCAGGTTGCAATTACAGTGCTTCCTCTTGTGGAAGTACTGACATTATCCTGCTGAAAGAAAATCTGTGTCCGTCGTGTTGGATTTTGCCTTTGTGAGGGTAAAATCATGACAGATTGACAGGGACAATTCCGAGGTGGCCTTAGCTCTGCAGATCTCTTGCTTTGATATTGAAATGATTGGGGGTGTTCCTAGTGTAACACTTAATGCAGGGGCTTTTATGTGTGTGTGGCCCATGATGTAGGAGTGTTGCTTTTGATGAAATTTAGCAGGGGGGGGTTTCAAAAGAGATGTGTCTGGGTCTACCCCCCCCAGGTATGTTGATTCAAAAGTAGGTGGGTGTACTCTGGGTGGGAGGAGGCTTCTGCTCTTCGAGGGGAGAGACTCATCCGCTCTCAATTTAAGAACTGGTGTGTTTTCCTAGCCTAGAATCATTCCTAGAGGTAAAAAATTGATTTGACGAGTTCTTGAACGCATCTGGCAAATCACTTTTTACTCCCAAAGAGAGCTCCAAACCTGTTAAAGGAAGGAAAAATGGGACCCTTCGCCTTTCAAGGATTTTATGGTACTGACAAGGCAAAGTTTGTGGTGAATGAGGGCAGTGAAACTGAGGTCAGACTGCCTTTGTAACTTACAGTTCTTTCTGTGCAGGTACAACTCCAAGAGGAGGCACTGGCGAAGAACCAAGCTGGGTCTATAAGGCGTCACACATCATGAGACGAAACACCTAATTGGCGCTCATATTTAATTAAGCTGCGTAACAGATCATGTATTCTCTATCACTCTGTAAACATCCTTCCTACCTGGCCACAAGCCACGTTTTATCAGGGAGATGATTTTTCTCTGTTCCTAGGCCCTGCACCAGTAGATTGGTTCAGTAATAAATGTGAGACCTTTCAGCTCTAATGCTGTTGTGTTTCTCATTTGTGAAGTACGGAATTCCCCTCTCCTGTCAGATGATGTATGGCACTGTCGGATAGAACTTTCTGCAGTGATAGAACTGTCCCTTGATAATCAAGTATGTAAAGTGTGGATAGGGGGCGCCTGGGTGGGGTGGTTAAGTGCCTTAGGCATCTGCCTTAGGCATATGTCATGATCTCAGGGGTCCTGGGAGCGGGCTCCCTGCTGAGTGGGGTGTCTGCTTGTCCCTCTGCCCTTCCCCCTGCTCATGCCCTCTCTTTCTCAAAAAAATAAAATCTTTAAAGTGTGGGGGCGCCTGGGTGGCACAGCGGTTAAGCGTCTGCCTTCGGCTCAGGGCGTGATCCCGGCGTTATGGGATCGAGCCCCACATCAGGCTCCTTCTTTGTGAGCCTGCTTCTTCCTCTCCCACTCCCCCTGCTTGTGTTCCCTCTCACTGGCTGTCTCTATCTCTGTCAAATAAATAAATAAAATCTTAAAAAAAAATAAAGTGTGGCTAGTTTGGAAAAAAAATGACTTTTGAGTTTATATTTAATTAAGAAGCTCCTGGCTCTTACATTACACCTTATGAGAAGTGAATATATGTGTTCTCATACCTGTGGGTAGCACATTCTTAAATAGCATCTTTATCTGCTATTCTATAATGCCAGTCTTTTTTTTTACAAGTCTATTTGTAAAAAATTATAAACAACTGAAGCCAATTTGATTTTTAAAATCAAAGTTCATTTAGTGATAATGTACATTTTATAATAAAATTGTAGTAAAATACATTTGGTAGTTTAAACAGTATTATTGTAAAAATCATGTCGTGTGTAAAATTAGGAAATTCATAGTTCATAAAAGTACATGTGTTTTGTTGATAGCTCATGAGAACATTATAAATTTACTCAAGATACAGAACAAAATTCACAGGCTTGACATTTAGTACTATAGAGTTTTATGCTGAATCCACTGATATTTCTGTTAAGGTATACTTGAAATAATTGTTTGGACTACCAATGGGCTGACATTGTATAACCAAGATCTCTTGGTTTTACAATACGTATAGTAATTATTTTACCAGTAATGTAAGTGAGAAATTTAGTTTTAACACCACTGACCTACACCCTTAGCAGGATAATTAAAAAGCACTGGCAGCTTTGATTTCCATTTTCATGAATACATAAAAGACAAATCTGTACGTTATAGTTAAAATTACAAAAAGTCAAGCCATGAAGTATTTTTCCCCCATAAGAAAAGTTCGGATGTTAAAACTTTGTTAACAAGTGTGTGAAAGGATTTTTACTTAAAATGTTGAACCCCTGCACCACTTAAATGAAATTTAGCCTACATGTTAACATTTTGACCTTCTAGAGTCAAATTTCTGTACCTCACAGAAGGTTAAAGCTGGAATGCCATTAACAAATAGTGGTATAGAAGTGGAAGAACTTCGGTGAATTCAATAAAAAAAGTACATTGTATTACATAAAGTGCAGTTAATAGTTCAGCAAAGTACATTAAGTATTCTGAGTCAAGTGACATTCCTTTAGTCCAAGACTTCATATGATCTTTATCATAGAGAGAAAATATCCTTCAAAACAAGTCACTTAATTCATTGTTTCCATAGCATGCAGTTGTTAACAAAGGTACCGTTCCAGCACTACCATAAAATTAATAAGTAACTGAGAAATAGCCATAAGTCACAGGGAACTTAACGTGCTTCACATGATCCTGGGTTTCTATATGCAAGCCTACTGTGCACTTTGTACAGGGAAATCAGGTGAGGAATGGAACTCAGCCCCCTTACCCTTCACTTGGTCTAAGTGGATGCATTGAGAAAGTAATAAATGGCCTCATAAAATTAATAGCAATAAACTCTGCCTGTCCACAGTGAATACTCTATTTTTTCATAAAGTGTAGGCAGTGTTCCTAGAAATCCCATTAAGTAAAAACCAAATATCTCATATGAAAAAGTGCACAGGTTTGTCCTGTGTGTAAAAAAATCTCTTAATCTGGGTGCAATTTTTAATCCAAAATGGTTCATACTACTCAAATACATAAGAGCATAAAAGCACACCAACAAAACACAACAATAGGAATGATTGCCAGTGAGATGGGAATGAGGGTGAGATTAAGGGAGTCTCACATGTTACCAGTTGATGGAACTGTCTTTGTGACATGAAGTTACATGCATATGGAATGAGTCTAAATGAACGCTATAGGATGAACAAGCTTTGAACTTGAACAACTGTTAACAGTTTCTTAATTCAGGAACATGGCTTCAATGCTTTATGACATAGGAAGGAACTCCCCAAAACAGGCAATTGGTTTGATTTCTTAGATATTAGAGGAAAAAAAAAGCATCTGAAAAAAGTATTTGTGGGATGCCTGGGTGGCTCAGGTCTTGATCCCGGGGTCCTGGGATTGAGCCTGATGTCGGACCCCCTGCTCAGAGGGGAGTCTGCTTCTCTCTGCCTGCTCTGCCTGCTGTTCCCCCTGCTTGTGCTCTCTCTCTCTCTGACAAATAAATAAAACCTTTAAAAAGGAAAAAAAATTGTAACAATTAGCAACTGAGGAACAACATCAAAAAATCAAAATGAAATACAGGGAACATAGGAGCTGACATCCCCAAGGTACCAAAGGATAGAGTCAGACTTCTTCACATTAGAATTTCAAGAAATATAGTTAAAGGAAAAGCTAACTGGGCCCTGCATGGCAGGTCAGATAATGCAACCCCTTGGAAGGGAAATGACCTGGTCCTCTCATAGTTCTGAGATGTCCTCTATCATCCAGTTCTCTAGAGACAAAATAGCAAAAGCACCTAGTTTCATTAGCAAAGGCCCCTTTTAGACTTAAACTCACCTCTGACAAACCAAAGTTTATATTAACAATGATCAAACTACTGTTTTAATAACATTTTAAGCTTGCAATATTATTTTTCTCATGCCTCCTCCCGGTTACTGGTTCAGAGGTATATATGCTTTAAACTAGCCAAATTTACAAGTCCCTATGGCCTCCTCATTCCGAAGACATTCAGACAAAGGTTTCATAGTGTTATGATTGTTCCATCTTCTAAGAGTTTTTGATCCGGAGCATGTGTTTCTGTATTTGTGCCACTTGCTACAGGTGCTAAGCTCATTTCATTAGAAGGAAGAAAAGTGTTCTGTCCAGACACAAAATGGAGTTCTATTTGCGTTAATGATTCGAGGCTCTCAGTATTAGGAACAGCCTTAGGAATCTGCTGCGGCACTCTGTTATCTTCAACCATGATGTCATCTTCTTCAGTGTCTTGGTCCTCTGGCTCAAAGCTCGGTTCTGCCTGCTGGTTCTGCCCAGGAGGCTGTTACCTGTGGACTGGCCACAGCTGCCAGAAGTCCGACTGCTCGGAACAGCATTGCTCCTCTGGTTTGCTGGTCTCAGCGATATAATGAGGTTGCGGCTTGTTGGTGATCATCATGTCTGTATCATGTCTGTTACTTGATCAAGACTCTATGCCGTTAATTTTTTTATAAATATGCATTTCTCTCCTTTTTTTTTTTGATGATTTTATTTATTTATTTGACAGAGAGACGGCCAGCGAGAGAGGGAACACAAGCAGGGGGAGTGGGAGAGGAAGAAGCAGGCTCCCAGCGGAGCAGGGATCCTGAGGCGGGGCTCGATCCTGGCACCCTCGGATCAGGCCCTAAGCCAAAGGCAGACGCTTAATGACACGCAGGCGCCCCCATGCCATTAACTTCTAAAATTTCATCACTAACAGCTAATAGTCCTGCGCTTTGAGCCAGGCCTCCTGGGACAAGTCTGGATACTTCTTCTTCTTTATTAGTATATCTGTGCCAAAGGCACTGTAGTCTGCTTCTTCCTTTTTTTGTATAAAAATCCTAAGCAGTGGATTGGCCGTGGAAACAGCTTTGGGATAATTATCGTTGTTATTTATAGGTAATAAGTCTCCGTGGATGTCTGCGTAGCTTGCTAAAGCGTCAACATTGGGTATCTCGTTGCAGTAATCCATAAAACTCAAATGTCCAGGTTTTGGTCTTTCCAGTGAAAACCGACGAAATTCAGCTGCAAACTTGATCCTCACCTCCACGGTGCCCAGGCAGCCGCTGCCCGCCGCGAGCTGGTGGCTGCGGGTCATGCTGAGGCCCGGCCGCCCCCCGAGGGCGCAGGGAGCAAGTGCACCGCCAGCCAGCTGGTGGGCTGGGACGCGGCTGCGGCCCGGGGCCGCTCCTTACAGGCCCCTGCGGAGGGTCGGCCTCCGCTCCGCTCTCCGCGCGGAGCTGGGCTCGGCGGGCTCCTCACGGCCCGGGACCCGGGGTCGGACTGATGCCAGTCCTCAATACAAGTAGGAATCCGCTGAACCAGGAAAAATTAGACTGGTCTGCCTGGTCTTGGAGAACCTGTGAACTAAATTTCTGCATCTTTAAAATTGTTGAGAGAAATCAAGAGACCATTTTGGCATTTACTACATTTGATTTACTGGGCATTTATGTGTCAGGTACTGTTCTAGGTACCTGGGATTGGTTGGTGGTTAGACACATGTATGCTAGCTAGGCTAGTAACAGGCCACTATGGAAGCCAAAGCAAATGTCTGGATAAAGTGGGAAGGGAAAAAGTTCCCTAATTACCTGTGGAATGAAGGTGAAACTATAGCAAGAGAAAGGGGGGAATCAAGTTTGGTGGCAACCCCATATCTAGTTTGTAGGAACCCGGTGCTGGGTGAAGCAGAGGCAGCGAGTGGTACGGGCGGCATGGCACAGGGATCTAACCTAGGACCCTGGTAGCAGGCTCTGATGACCATAATCCTTAAGGACCAGCGTGGACCAGAAGTTGGAAGAGTGGGCTTCAGAGTACCAACTAAGCAGCCTAGGAACCTGGGAGCTGCGGCTGTGTGGATAGCAGTAAGCGTTAGCCTGCGAAGAATGTTCCACCGGGCCACAGCGGGGGGACTTGGTCTAACTGGCAGTCGTGTGATGTGATGTTTTGGAGCATTAAAAATGCCTTAGCCTCACTCTTCAGAGTAGGTTGGGACAGGGCGAAGGTGGCCCTGCTGCAGAGTGCGTGTCCCTACAGACCTGACTTAGGTAGTGGTAGAAATGAAAGGGGAAATGACACGGACAGGAGGGCAGGCTGCTTGTGCATAACGGGTTACTGTTGAGCCTGGGAGTTCGGTGCAGATCCTGGTTCCGTTGGTCTCTCTCTATCTCGTACAGCTGCCTGTATTCGATTTCCCAGATGTGAAGGACTAGGACGGTGCTTCCTGAAGGGGGACTACTGGGAGCTTGAGACACTTAAGATCTACATGGACAAACTACAGGAGGCGTAGCACGAAGAGGTCAGTTTTGGACGATGTGGGGTCGACCCTGTGTTGTTACTGCCCAGCCCTTGCCGCCGGCCGCAGAGGTCTGGGGTGTGCGGGGACTGCAGAGTTGGGATTCCAGTGCTGCTCTTCCTTTGCCCGCTCAAAGCCTCGGCGTCCCCATCTGTAATGTGAGGCCAGGGGGAGCTTCCTTGGAGGACTGTGAGCACGAGATGTGATCGTACGCTACATCACTTGGTTTGGTACCTGGCTAGGAAAAGAAGAGGGACGGGGAGTGAGCAGGATTAAAGTTTTGGTGTGGATCCCTCCCCAGCAGACATGAGCGATGTGCTGGATAAAGCAGGGGGAAAAAGTGGGTTAGTGGGGAGGGGCAGATGGTCAAGGGAGAAGCCAGGCAGAGCCGGCTGGGAGTTGGTGCTCAGCGTCAGCCTTAGATCGATGCCGGTTCCCTTCCAATTCCAGGATTCTAATTCGGAGTACATGAACCCCTCAAGGGCTTGGAGAGGGGGCAGAGCAACATGAGAGTGAAAATCCGGGCCATGCATTCAGGCCTTGGGTGGAGTCCCAGCTCCATCCCTGAACCAGCTGTCATCTCTGGAGCCTGGGTGGCTCAGTCGGTCACTTGTCCACCTTGGGCTCGGGTCATGATCCCAGGGTCATGGGATCGAGCCCCACCTCTGGCTCCCTGCTTCTTCCTCTTCACCGCTTGTGCTCTGTTGAAAATCATACCTACCTTGGGTTTGTAAGGATTGATAATGTCTGGAAAAGATCAGTTGTACTGGGTGTTCTCCCACTGTACAGATTAAAGAAGGTTCTGCAACTCTCATTCCTGCTAAAATAGCAGCTAACATATTGAGTGCTTAAGCTGCCAGGTGGCTGCTGTAAGCAGGAATGGCAATGAGAACCAGATCGAACAGAGTGAAATATTAACCATTTACACCTCACTGGACCTGTTCTGTTCCGGAGAAGTGAACATGAAACCCCTGCCCATGCAAAACCCTGGTGGGTGTTTGGGCAGCCAGAGGTGAGTATGACTTGCAAGAGTACTGTGGTCAGGGCCACGTGCACCTGTGTGTGTGCCTGTGTCCATCATATATGCGTGTCTGGGAACCGAGGGAGGGATGGTGGCAGACCCTGATCAGAGAACACTGATTGGCCTGACCGAAATAAATGGTTTGACAGTCGTCCTTCGTTGGGAGCGATTTTGCTGCCAGAACCCTCCCTGCCCCGCCCAGGGGACATTTGGCAATGTCTGACCTCTTTGCTTACGACAATGGGAAAGAAGGTGCCATGGACAGCTAGTGGATAGAGGCCAGGGGTGCTGCTAAACATCCTTCAATATGGGGCGCCCGGTGGCTCAGTCGTTAAGTAACTGCTTTTGGCTCAGGTCATGATCCCAGGGTCCTGGGATCGAGCCCTGCATCGGGCTCCCTGCTCAACAAGAAGTCTTCTCTGTCTCCCTCTGCTGCGCCCCCCTGCTTGTGCTCTCTCTCTCAAATAAATAAATAAAATGTTAAAAACAAAAAAAAAAAAAACCATCCTTCAATGCACCGGGCATTCCCCCACAGCAAAGAATTGTTGTCCGACCCCAAATGTCAATAGTGGCGAGTTTGAGAAGTCCTGGCTTGCTCGCACGGCAGCCACCCAGAGTGAGGTTTTTGAGACACAGGTCGGCTCAACACACCAGTCCCCTTTCCCGCCAGTTCACACTGGTCCCGGGACAAGCCTTCAAGCGGCCCCAAAGACGCATGGCATGGCTCGTACGCCCTCTTCACTCTAAGCTGGTTGCAGCCACACTGGCCGCTTGGTCTCCAAGCCCTAAGCTCCGCCCTGCCTCAGAGCCTTCCCACGTGTTAGTCCCGGTAAGGAAAGTTCTCCCTCTTCACCTGGGCAAGCTCCCAGTCGTCCTTCAGGTCTCAGCCTACTTTTCACCTCTACAGAGAGACCTTCCCTGACTCCCCGTTTCTCCCCTCGATCCAGTTGGGGCCTTGTGCTTAGTACCTCTGAAATTGGCCCGGGCTGTACAGGGAGAGGGACGGGGCTGTCCTGCTGGCTGCGCATTGCTCTCCCCTCACCCAGCATTTGACACAAAGGAGGTGCGCCGTCGATGTATGGACCGAGCAAGCAGACGGATGACGGGGGAAACAGGCGTGCAAGTGAGCAAGAGCAGTACAAACTGTGGGCCTAACCCGTCGACAAGGAGTGAGCGAGCAGTGACTTGCCTGGGGCCTTGGGGAAGGCCTCAGCCAGGTTCCCAGGGGGACACACTGTGACCCCTCCCCAAACACACACACGCACAGTGGGGAGGTAGCTGGAGTATGAGGTGCTAGGTAAGGGACCTGGAGGAGGGGGCCTATCGTGACAGCTCGGGCATGGCAGGAGTGACACCACTCACCCGGTTGTGGGAGCACCTCCTTGGCCACAGCAGCAGGCGCTCGGAGAACAGTTCCCGGCAAGGCCACTTGGGGCTGCGCAGCTGACGCTGCTGACCAAGACCCAGAGCAGCCCGACGGGACTTGGCTCTCAGCCTGACCTTCAATGCAACTGTTCTCTTGATCAATTTGAATAATTTAGATTCCAGCAGAGCCGATAACACAGAGAGTTTAGAGAGGCTCCAGAAAAACAAAGATGCACATAACAGTAGGAGGGAGGGAAATGTTAGAAAAGCAAACCAGGGGGGCCTGGGTGGCACAGCAGTTGGGCGTCTGCCTTCGGCTCAGGGCGTGGTCCCAGCATTGTGGGATCGAGCCCCACATCAGGCTCTTCCACTGTGAGCCTGCTTCTTCCTCTCCCACTCCCCCTGCTTGTGTTCCCTCTCTCACTGGCTGTCTCTATCTCTGTCGAATAAATAAATAAAATCTTAAAAAAAAAAAAAAAGCAAACCAAAAAAGCAAAGACGGGCAGCGTAGGCCAGACCCAAGTCATTTCCTAGAAGCAAAGAAAAAGAGAAAGTTTAAAATTGAACACTTCCCCCCTCATCTGGAATTATAGGCTATTGTTAAAATTCTATTAAAATGTAACATACAGGGGTGCCTGGGTGGCTCAGTTGGTGAAGCGTCTGCCTTCGGCTCAGGTCATGATCCCAGGGTCCTGGGATCGAGCCCCAAGTCAGGCTCCCTGCCCGCTTCTCCCTCTCCCTCTGCCATTCCCGCCGCTTGTGCTCTCTTGCTCTCTCTCAAGTAAATAAATAACATCTTTAAAAAAATAAAATAAAACTTCTTTCACCAGCAAAAATGAGTTTATTCAGGAATAGCAGAGAATTGCGTTTCAGGACATACAAACCAAGGCAAAAGCAGCAAACAAAGAAGATGAAGGCTCTTTTGGAGAGGAGAGGAGAGAGCTGCAAGGGGCTGTTATAAACAGAAAGTCCACTGGAGTAAACTGGGAATTCAGAGTGTGGTGGTTTTTCATTGGCTGGATTGTGACAGTTGGTCATTGGCTCGGCAAGGAGAAAATCATTCCTCCTCCCCTAGGGTAATAGAGGCTTCTTCCTGTGGAAAATGCAAGGTACCTTCCTCTTGGGGTCTGCAACTGACCATGAACGTTAGGGCCTGGGAGCTCGCCTTTCTGGCTTTCTGACTCCATTTTATTTTTATTATTTTTCGAAGATTTTGTTCATTTTTTTTGAGAGAGAGAGAGAGAATGGGGGCGGGGTGGGGCAGAGGGGAGAGGAGAGGGAGGGGGAGAAAGAATCTGAAGCAGACTCCACCCTGAGCGAAGAGCCCGTGGTGGGGCTCTCGACCTGGGACTCAGTTCCACCACAGGGAGATCATGACCTGAGCCGAAACCAAGAGTCAGGCACCCCTCCTGACTCCATTTTAAATGAGGTTTCCTTTTTTCAATTTTCACAAGTGTTCCAGCGTGTGAATATAACACAATTTATTTCCCCATTTCCCTCTTGATAGGCGTCTGGATAGTTTCCAGTTTGGGGCCTTTATAGAGCTGCTATGAACATTTTGGCACATATCTTTTGTTAAACATGTGTATGCATCTCATTACAAGTGATTTAGTTTTCATTTTATATTTCTCAGGATGTATAGACCTAACAAAAATGTTTTTATAATGAGAAGAAAGCTAATTAAAATTTCTACTGGGAACATGTGTTTATAATCAGAAAAAAAATTTCTTTTTAAAGAACAGGAAAAGTAAACTTAACTTTCAGAGTTAGAATGGAGCCACTCACATATGTTGCTTTTTTTTTTTTAAGTGCGGATTTTGTATCCTTCAAAGATGTCTTGTAGAACCCTAGGACAGGGGACAGGCAGGCTTCGAGAAGAACCAGAACCAGAGTCTCGAAAGCCATTAAGAAGCCAGGCAGGCTGTTCTCCCCCTGGGGCCCTTCTTTCAGCCCTTCTTTCAGGTTCTTTCTGAATATCCACTTCGCTCTTGTCCTTCTTGGCAGAACTATGTCCCCTGTTTCTCTTAGAGCAAAGCCAAATATGGCGTCCACTCTGTCCCAGGAAGAAATGGGTAGGAATCTCTGAGTCCCAACAGCAGGATCATGAGAGGGTGAGCCTGATTGGCCCAGTCAAAAATCAGGCAACTATAGGCAGGGTCCTGGGGAAGCATGACTGCCCAGTGGGTGGGCTGGTGGTTAGAGAGAGCAGTAGGGACTGAGGGGACCTGCCCCAAGAGCATCCCCCAGCTCTGAGCCGGGAACAAGACACCGGCACGCTAGTCCTGGTGCTGCTTCCAGCAACATCTTCCGTCTCTGGGCCTCTGCCCTCTTCTGGCTGCTTGTCTTCACCCAGTGCTTCCTACGGTTCTTTATGTTGATTTTTGTTGAAGTTTGCTTTGCTATGTGTATTTTCAGAAGTTTCCAAGAATACTGAGATGTGGGAAAGATGACATGTCAAGTAAACAAGGGAGAATCCTGAAATAAATTAGACCAGCTTATGAGCTGTGGGATTTGAAAAAGACAGACCCTTTTGACCTTAGACCAAATTCTTAGTTTGGGCCACAAGGCCAGTTGGAAGTTCAAACTAGAATAAAATGTTACTTCTCTTTGGATACTCAAGGATGAGTCCCATGTTCTTATCTGGAGCTGCTTATTCTGGAAGAAGCCCTTGTGGCTGCCTTATACGACACCGCCTGGCATCCGAGTCCTCTGAAACGTGTATTTTGATGGGTTCCGAACAGCATACGATAGAGGCAACTTGTTCGATTGCTATCAATTCATTATTGTGGTTGTGTTTGAAAACATTTTTTAAAGATTTTATTTATTTGAGAGCGAGCACGAGCAGGGTGGGGGAGTGGCAGAGGGAGAGGGAGAAGGAGGCTCCCCACTGAGGAGGGAGTCCGACGCAGGGCTCCATCCCAGGACCCCGGGATCGTGACTTGAGCTGAAGACAGATGCTTCATGGACTGAGCCACCCAGGCGCCCCTTGTTTGAAAATATTTTAAAAATACAGTAACCATAGGGGAAATTGCATACAGGACATACGGGAACTCTCTGTAATATTCTTGCCACTTTTCTGTAAATCTAAAACTATTTGAAAATAAAACATTTATCTCATTCATCTAAAAATAGAATGAAATAGGGGTGCCTGGCTGGCCCAGTCGGTTGAGCATGCAACTCTTGATCTCGGGGTTGTGAGTTCGAGCCCCATGTTGAATGTAGAGCTTACTTTTAAAAAATCTTTTAAAAAAGTATGCATTTTAGAGGGTGGTGTTCAAGGAAGCATGCTGACTGGAAAGTGAGTTCCTGGTATGCTTACACATCACCAAAAGCTGTTGAGGTCCACTGATGATGTCTACGTCATTAACACGTATCTTAAGGTTGTGTCTACACAGATAGTTTTCCCGTTGGTTGACAGAGAAAATGTCCTATTTGTAGGCTGTCTGGTCTTAGTAGAAGCCTCTGTGTAGCTGCTTTCGCTAACTGTGTGGGAGCAGCAGAAGAATATAGAAAGCTCATGGAGCTTTGGAGCTGGGCAGGTCTGGGTTTACATGGCCTGTCACTGGCCAGCTGGATGACTTGGGGGAGTTACTTAACCTCCCTGAGGACATGTGAAATGGGGGCTAATAATGCCATGTTACAGACTTGCTGTGACAATTAAATGAGATAGTATGTCAAAAACACCTGGTCTATTGTTGGGACTTAGTAGATGGTAACAAGTTATCTTTAAGCATTCCTGGAGTAAATCTGTAACCAATATTTTTTCTCCTTTCTCTTTCACCTTCTCCTTCCCTTCCTCCCCTTCCATCCCTTCCTTCCCTTCCTTCTTTATCTTTTGACTGGATTGGGGAAGGGATGGACAGTTTCTGTTTCAGCAGGCAGTTTACAGACAGCTCACACTGGTGCAGATATTTAAGAACACACTGAAACTAAAAACTGAAAGTGAATAAATAATACATAGGCTGCGATAAGACTCCCTAATTTACGGAAGGAGTGGAAGCCTGGAGCCCAGCATTAGTACGAAACAGTAAAGGGTCCCAAGAAGATGAGGATGCTTATCTCCAAATAGGAAATGTCAAGAATAACATTCACTCATGTAACAAATGGTTATAGAACATGTGCAAGGGCCAAACAGCATGCTGGCTGCTGGGGCTACCGTGGTGAATAGGCTAGGTATGGACGCCGTACCGGGATCTCATAGTCTAGTCCAGTAGACACACACAGACACACACTCACCCTTGCAAGTTTCTTGATTTAATACTTGTGTGCAACACATACTCATTTTTATTTTATTCTATTTCATCAAAAAAGACATTTCTTAACCCATTAATAGGTTGCATCCACAGTTTGAAAAACATTGATCTAGTCCGGGAAATAGACACACAGACAGTTATCATACAGTGTCATAAGTACAGTGACAGAGAAGTATTCCTAGGGGCCGAGGTTAAGTATTCTGAACTCACATATTTTAAATTAGAAGGTCTGGTTAAGGCTGATGCCAAAGCAGTATATGTCCCTAGGGTGAGAGGCATTTTTAATCTTTTTTTTTCATTTTTACATTTTTTTATCTTTAACCACCAAGGTGACATTTGTAATATGTTTATAATGTGCATATAACCATATATTTTGTATGTAATTCAGGGATCCCAGAATGGTAGCATTTTATACAAATAAAAGCTTTGTGCTTTAAAAGCTTTTCACTGACATTTCGAAGAACACTAGAGACAGTATGTTTTTCCACTATCTATTGCTGGGTAACAAACTATCCTAAAACCTAGTGGCCTAAAACATTGTGTTTCCATCATCATTTTGTGGGTCAGGAACTTGCATAGGCCTTGGCTGGATGTTGGGGGCAACAGGGACTGGAGGATCCCCTCCCAGGATGGTTTCTTCACTTAATGCTGAGAAGGAAAAATCTTCTCTACCCTTCAAAGTTCTTCTGACTGGTCTAAGAATTGTCTTGATATGAGACAGATCAACAGGGAAAATCAAATTCAATTAGGTATATATGGGGAATCCACAAAAAACATGAGCGATTCCAAAGACAGGTAAAACGAGGTATATTTGTCATTCTGAACTAAGGAGAAGAGGGTAGGGGCCTGGGACTTCAAAAGGAAGGAAAGCAACTCACAGGAAGATAGAAAGGAGTAAATGTTTGGTAAACAAGTGTTGGCTAGGCCACACAGAAGCAGTGGGACGTAGAACTTGGATCAAACAGGCCTTGCTAGGTGCCTCCTTGTCTCCCATACTTAGTTCACATTATCCTGTAGTTATCTATGGTGTTAGCTCTCTTTCTAGAGCAAGTTCTTCATCCAAATTCTTTTAGGCAGTTGGAGGCAGAGGGTCAGAATTTCTTCCTGAGTCTTTTGAACCTTGATTGTTTTTATTTTTTTTTTAAAGATTTTATTTATTTGACAGAGATAGAGACAGCCAGCGAGAGAGGGAACACAAGCGGGGGGAGTGGGAGAGGAAGAAGCAGGCTCATAGCAGAGGAGCCTGATGTGGGGCTCGATCCCATAACGCCGGGATCATGCCCTGAGCCGAAGGCAGATGCTTAACCGCTATGCCACCCAGGCGCCCCTACCTTGATTGCTTTTAGCTCAAAATAATCTGCGTGCAAAAATGGCACATCTTGGGGTGATCGTTCTGAACCCCTACACTCCCATGCTGAGCACCTCGGCCCTCCTTGGTCTGTTTCCCTCCGCATGGCATCTCATCCTCCAGGGCTTCTCCATGTAGCTCGGGCTTCTCACAACACGGTGATCTCAGGCTAGTTGACTGCTTACGTGGCATCTGGCTTGACTGCGTGTTCCAAGAAACAGGAACTGGAAGCTGCTGGCAGGCTTTTGTGACCTGAGCCCTGAAACTGGCGGCAGGAGCATGTTCATGGGCGTACTGACTCTGCAGCCGCCCTCCCTGCTTTTGCCGTCTTGAAATTCTTTTTTAAAATTATTCTAATATTTTATTTCTTCTTATTTTTTTAAATGATTCTATTTATTTATTTGACAGAGAGAGAGCACAAGCAGGAGGAGCAGCAAGCAGAAGCAGAGGGAAAAGCAGACTCCCTGCCGAGCAGGGAGCTGGACGCGGGGCTTGATCCCAGGACCCCGGGATCATGACCTGAGCCGGAGGCAGTCGCTTCACTGACTGAGCCACCCAGGTGCCCCTCTTCTATTTTTTTTTAAAGTTTATGTATTTATTTTTAGTGATCTCTATACCCAGTGTGGGGCTTGAACTCATGACCCTAAGGTCAAGAGTCCCATGCTCTCCCAACTGAGCCAACTGGGTGCCATACCATCTTGAAATTCTTAATCAATGTTTGGAAGGGATCCTGCATTTTCAGTTCGGGCTCTTCCCAGCGTATCTCTTTTGCTGTATTTTATTGGTCTAAGCAGTTACAGAAGCCACCTGGATGCAAGGGAAGGGAATAATACAGAACCCACCCTTGGGAGGAGTATCAAAGAACTCGTGATCACCTTTAATCCGTCACAGCATGATGTAAGAGAGGTGATAAAGTACGAGAATCAAGAAATCTGAGGTCTGGGGGCACCTGGCTGGCTCAGTCAGAAGAGCATGTGACTCTTGATCTCGGGGTCATGAGATTGAGCTCCGCATTGGGTGTAGAGATGACTTAAGTACATAAACAAACTTAAAAAAAAACAAAGATATCTGAGGTCTCGTCCCAGATTTACAGCTGCAGTGGGCCCTGCCCCTGCTGACCGCTTCAGCTTTTGGGACTTCAGTTTCCTTCCACTTGAAAAGAGGAAATTGGTTCTAAAGTCATGAACCCTTAGCGCCACATTTGTAACTCTCTGAATGTGCATCTGATACAGTATTCACTAGAAAAAGTGTTTCCACGGGGCTCACCAACGGGAGAAAGGCATGGGAACGGAAGGCAAATGAACTACAACAAAACGATTAGTTTAATCAGAAGGACCGTGGGTCTAAATTCAAGGTCAACTGCCTCCACCTCCCGCTTGTTCATTCCATAAACACCCATTACAGACTATGAGGTAGACCCACGGTGCTGGGTGCTGGGTGCTGCGTGCTGCGTGCCCCCATCTACACGGGTTCACAGTCTGCAGGCGAGCACACAGATAGTTGCAGCCCCGAATGCTGAGTCGGTGGCGAGGAAGGCCTTACATGCTTGCGTAGCTGTCCCGAGCATGGGAGGGGCTGAGGGAGAGCAAACGGAGCTCTGAAGGCTGAAGAGGAGTTAGGTCTGGGGGGTGGAGTGTGGCGTGTTCAGATCCTCTGCAGAAGAAAGAGACTGTGAGGAGGCCCAGGCAAGAGGAAGCCGGGACACTTTAGGGAACTGAGAGTCACTATGTGTGGCCAAGTGCAGACGGGATATATATTTGGCGATGGCAGGAGAGAGTGCTGACAGGGGTAGTGATGAGGGATGAGGCTGAAGACATAAGCAGGGTCAGATCTTGGGGAGCCTCTAAGTCTTGAGAAGGAGTTTGGATTCTATCCTGAGGTCCAGAAAAACATGGAAGGTTTCGAAATTGGACAGTGGTCTCTCTGGTGTGGGTTTAAGGAATCATCGGGGTTGCTGCGTGGACTGCTGAGATCAGTCGGAAATGAGGCAGGGTAGGCTAGGAGTGGACTGGTAAGAGGCTGGGGTTCGTAGTCTGGGTGAGAAATCGTGGTGGCAGCGCTAAGGCGAGGCAGCGGAGATGGAGTGAAATGGACAGATAAGAGAGATTTAGTAGAAGCAACAAGCCTCGTGGTTGAGTGTAGGGGAGGAAGAAGACGGGGCTGGCAAGGGTGATGTCCAAGTTTCTGGTTTGAGCGACAGGGTGGATTGGATGGTGGTGTCATTTACTCAGAGGGGAAAGACCATGAGAAGAGAGTTTTGGGTGGAAAGGTGGAGGGATCCAGCGTTCAGGTTGGCATCTGTTTCGTTCAGGATGGCTGTAAGACCTCCAGGTGAAGATACCCAGCAAAGAGCTGGGTTGTGGGTGTGCAAGTCCGAAGAAGTGGAGGAGGCCGTGGGTGAGGAGAGGGGTTTTGTTTTGACCTAGAAGTGACAGTGTGTTTGCGTACTGATGTGAAGAACACAGGAGAGGAAAAGTAGGAAGACAGAGGGGTCAATAGGAATAGTGAATGGATCGAAGCTCCTGAGGGCTGGGAAGGCTTGGGTCAGCACAGGACTAGGGTTTCGTCTTACAGAGGAAGAGAGCCTAGGAATTAAGAGTTCAGACTCTTGGTGGGGGGATGGGTGAAATAGGTGAAGGGAATTAGGAGTATACTTATCTTTAAAAAAAGGTACACTTTTAAAAAAATTTGTACTGTTTTTTCCCCTTCAAAATTTTTATTTAAATTCGAGTTAGTTAACATATAGTGTAATATTGGTTTCAGGAATCGAATTCAGTGACTCATCACTTACAACACCCAGTGCTCATCACAGCAAGTGCCCTCCTTAATACCCATCCCCCATCTAGCCCATCCCCCACCCATCTCCCTCTATCATCCCTCAGTTTGTTCTCTCTTATTAAGAGTCTCATATGGTTTGCCTCTGTCCTTCTCTTTTTTTCCCTTCCCACATGTTCACCTGTTTTGTTTCCTAAATTCCACACATGAGTGAAATCGTATGGTATTTGTCTTTCTCTGACTTATTTTGCTTAGCATAATACACTCTAGCTCCATCTACATTGTTGCAAATGGCAAGATTTCATTCTTTTTTAAAAAAGATGTTATTTATTTATTTACTGGAGAGAGAGAGAACATGAGCGGGGGGAGGGGTAGAGGGAGAGGAACAAGCAGATTCCCCAGTGAGCGGGGAGCCTGAAACAGAGCTTGATCCCAGGACCCCGAGATCATGACCTGAGCCAAAGTCAGACACTTAACCCACTGAGCCACCAGGATGCACCTCTCTTTTTGTTTTTACAGAGGGAGTGGGAAGGGGTAGAGGGAGTAGGAGAGAGAGAATCCTAAGAAGGCTCCATGCCCAGCATGGAGCTGGACACTGGGCTCGAACTCACAACCCTGAGATCATGACCTGAGCCGAAGGCAGATGCTTAACTGAGTCACCCAGGAGCCCTAAGATTTCGTACTTTTTTTTTTTTAAAGATTTGACTTATTTATTTGAGAGAGAGAGAGAGAGAGAGAGAGAAAACACAAGTGAGGGGAGGGGCAGAGGGAGAAGCAGACTCCCCACTAAGCAGGGAGCCCAACGCCAGGCTCGATCCCAGGACCCTGGGATCATGACCTGAGCCTACGGCAGATGCTTAACTGACTGAGCCACCCAGGCACCCTTACACGTGAGCTCTTTAAAAGTACACTTATCTTGCTGAGCACTGAGTAATGTATAGAATTGTCGAATTACTATATTGTATGCCTGAAACTAATATAACACCATATGTTAACTCTACTGGAATTTTTTAAAAGTTCCGGAGTGCCTGGCTGGCTCATCCGTAGAGCACATGACTGTTGAACTCGAGGTTGTGAGTTTGAGCCCCACTTTGTGGGGAGAGAGTACTTAAAAAGAGTTCAGACTCTGGAATCTGGGTTGGAATACTTGGTTCTAATACATAGCTGTGAGACCCTGGACAAGTCACTTACTGTCGCCAAGTCTCCGTTTCCTCAACTTTAAGGTGGGAAAATTATAAGAACCTCCTAAGTTTGCTCTGATGATTAAAGGGGATAATGCATGTAAGAGGCTTACTATTGTGCCTGGCACTACATCAATGCTAGCTGTTCTTACTATAACAGGAGTAAAAAAAAATGGGTACACATGCAAGTCAGTTCATGAGCTTGGTTGCAGGAAGTTAAACAAATTCTTTTTAGGTATTTTATATCTTTTTGATGAAATAAAAGGTAAGGTTATCTCTGGGGGACTATCTGCTAATGTCTCTGGGAGTAGAAAAGCCACGTTTTTTGCACTGACTAGGAGCTAGGATAGTCACTAACAACAGAGGGTCAACAAATTACCAGTCCCTGAAATCAAGATTTGCTTTTATTTATTTATTTATTATTTTTTAAAAAAGACTTTATGTATTTATTCGACAGAGAGAGAGACAGCCAGCAAGAGAGGGAACACAAGCAGGGGGAGTGGGAGAGGAAGAACCAGGCTCCCAGCAGAGGAGCCTGACGTGGGGCTCAATCCCAGAACACCGGGATCACGCCCTGAGCCGAAGGCAGACGCTTAACGACTGAGCCACCCAGGCGCCCCAAGATTTGCTTTTAAATTAAAGTAAAAAAAGAAAAAAGTGGGGCGCCTAGGTGGCGCAGTTGGTTGAGCATCGACTCTTGGTTTCAGCTCAGGTCGCGATCTCAGGGTCATGAGATTGAGCCCTGTGTTGGGGTCCGCACTCAGCAGGGAGTCGGCTCAGGATTCTCTCTCTCCCTCTTCCTCTGCCCCTCCCCTGGCTTGTGCTCGCACTCTCACACACACTCTCTCTCTCTGTCGAATAAATAAATCTTTTAAAAAATTAAAGTAAAAATGGAAATAGCAGAACGAGTCCTAATTTTGGAGCCTAGTACTGAAACTTGTATACAGTGCAGAGTCACAAGTATTTGTTCATCTGATTTTTTCTTTTTTTTTTTAAGATTTTATTTATTCATTTATTTATTTATTTGACAGAGAGAGACAGCCAGCAAGAGAGGGAACACAAGCAGGGGGAGTGGGAGAGAAAGAAGCAGGCTCCCAGCGGAGCAGGGAGCCCGATGCGGGGCTCGATCCCAGAATGCTGGAATTACGCCCTGAGCAGAAGGCAGACGCTTAACGACTGCGCCACCCAGGTGCCCCTCATCTGATTTTTTTCCTGATCTAGTTTCTTTTTTTAAAAGAAGATTTTATTTTGTAAGTAATCTCTACACCCAATATAGGGCTCGAAGTGACCGCCCCAAGATCAAGAGTCACATGCTCTCCCAATGGAACCAGCCAGGCGCCCCCAATCCAGTTTCTTAATAGACTTTTTAAAGAACAGTTTGAGATTTACCAAAAAACTGAGAAGATAATACAGAGTTAAAGGTCATGGTTTATTTGGATCTTCTTAGTTTTTCTGTCCCAGGATCCCATCCACCTTGCAGATAGTTGTTATGTCCCCTTAGGCTCCCCTTGGCTGTGATAGTGTCTTGGACTTTCCTTTTTGGTGACCTCGACAGTTCTGAGGAGTACTGGCCAAATATTTTGGATGATGCTCCTCCATTGGATTATTTGATGTTTTTCTCATGTTTAGACTAAGGTTTTAAGTTTGGGGAGGTGCCGTTCTTATCAGATCATCTTAAGGGTACATTCTATCAATATGATTTCTCACCCTTGATATGGACCTTGATCACCCGGCTGAAGTAGTCTTGGTCAGGCTTCTCCACTGGAAAGTTGCTTTCCCCCCCTTCACAACTCTGTGGAAGGAAGTCACAATGTGCAGCGCTCTTTAAAGGAGTGGGGAGCACCCTTTAAGGAAGGAATATCTCCATAAATTATTTGGAATTATTCTGCATGTGAGATTCATCTCATCTTTCCTATTTATTTATTCCTTCCTTCCTGCCTTCTATCATTTATTTTTTTTTAAAGATTTTATTTATTTATGTGACAGAGAGACAGCCAGCGAGAGAGGGAACACAGCAGGGGGAGTGGGAGAGGAAGAAGCAGGCTCACAGCGGAGGAGCCTGATGTGGGACTCGATCCCAGAACGCCGGGATCACGCCCTGAGCCCAAGGCAGACGCTTAACGACTGAGCCACCTAGGCACCCCCCTTCTATCATTTCTTTATATCAAAATGGACGTGGATATTTCTTTTATACTTTGTGCTGTAATCCAGTTCCTCCCCAGCCCTAGAATCGGCCTTTTCTCCAAGGAAACAAGGAAGCTTGTTTCTTTTATTGGAGAATGGTATTAGAAATCACCGTCTCGGGGCGCCTGGGTGGCACAGCGGTTAAGCGTCTGCCTTCGGTTTTCCTATCCGTCAGTGTTCAACCAGAGAAGCAGGACCAGTAGGAAATACCTATTAAGAGACTTACCGTCAGGAACTTACTTCTGCGATGGTGAGGTCTGACTAGGCCAATTGGGAATTCACAGGGCAGGTTTTCAGAAGGGCGCAGCGGACCTCACAGGCATGAGCTGTCCACAGGCTGAAGCCACTGTCCCCAGGCAGCATTTCTTTTCTTTTTCTCCTTTTTTTTTTAAGATTTTATTTATTTGTCAGAGAGAGAAAGAAAGAAGAAGAGAGAGAGTGCACAAGCAGGGGGAGCAGCAGGCAGTGGGAGAAGCAGGCTCTCCACTGAGCAGGGAGCCCGATGTGGGGCTCAATCCCAGGACCCCAGGATCATGACCTGAGCCGAAGGCAGATCTTCACCTACTGAGCCACCCAGGCGCCCCAGAATTTCTTTTCACAGGGGAACTTCAACCCTGCTCTTAAGGCTTTTCAACTGATTGAATCAGGCCCACCTAGGTTATCTGGGATAACCTCCCTTACTTAAAGCGAACTCTAGATTTAATTACATCTGCAAAATACCCCGACTGCAACACCTGGATTAGTGTTTGAATAAATGCACGGACTGTGGCCTAGCTAAGCTGACACATCAAAAAGACCATCACACCTTGGGGCACTTCACCCCCTCATGAGCTGAAGCTTTCAGACCGTTACATATTCAGAACAGAGGGTTTTATGGTTTTGTTTTGTTTTAAGTAAGCTCCATGCCCAACGTGGGGCTTGAACTCAAGACCCCAAGATTAGGAATCACATGCTCTCCCAACTGAGCCTTCAGGTACCCCCTCGCCTGTTACCTATTCAGGACGCACCATAAACTTCTTGCCTTCTTCAACTGAATGCTGAATACTCTGCTCTGGTCGTAATTACCCAGGGCCCCCAATGTGAACACCATTTATCATACTGAGCTGAGCTCACAGGGGTGCTTTAGGGCCTCTGAGGCCTGGAAGACAACTTAACCCCAAGCCCAGGATCCTCGTTGCTCCAGATCTTTTAGTTCCTCGGCCAACTTTGTTTTAAAGTTTATTTATTTATTTTAGTAATCTCTACACCCAGTGCGGGGCCTGAGCTCACGACTCTGAGATTAAGAGTCAACACACTCTTCCGCAGGAGCCAGCAAGGCACCCCCTCTCCATCAGCCTTCTATTGACAGACTTCCTCCTTCTTTCCTTTCTGAAGGCTGCCACTTCTCACTGTCATTAGCCTGACCCTCCCACGTACTACACGCAACAAATTTGCTGGGTGATGGGAGCTGAAAGCCAAGTGTTCACAGGTTCTCTGGGAACAGACACCAGTCCTACAGGTCTCTCTCTGCCCTTGAGGTTGAGACAAGTGTCAAATATGAAATGGATCGACCCAAAGCATTACACAAAATGAACGCTCATATTTCTGTACTGGAGACTGGGGATACAAGGATAAAGAAGAGCTGATACTATTCTTTCATTATTTATTCAATACCTTTGTGTGTGTTGTGTACAAGGGAAAGCATATAAGGCTATCAGCTAATCTTCCAGCAGAAAGTTCGCAGGCCAGAAGGAGGTGGCATGATATACTCACAGTGCTGAAAGGAAAAACCTACAACCAAGAATACTCTATCCAGCAAGGTCATCATTCAGAATTGAAGAGAGAGAGAGTTTCTAAGACAAATAAAAGTTAATGGGGCTCCTGGGTGGCTGAGTCAGTTGGGTGTGTGACTCTTGGTTTTGGCTCAGGTCATGATCTCGAGGTGATAAGATCAAGCCCCGTGTCATGCTCCGCTCTCAGCACGGAGTCTGCTTGAGATTCTTTCCCCTTCCTCTCCCACCCCACTTCTCCTCCCCCTGCTCTCTCTCTAAAATAGATAAATAATCTTTAAAAAAAAAGAAAAGTTAAAGGAGTTTATCACCACTAAACCAGCCTTCCAAGCAATAAAGGGTCTTTAAGCGGAAAACAAAAGCACGTAACTAGAAGTAAGAAAATTATGAAAAAAATTTTACTGGTAAAAGCAAACATGTAGTAAAATAGTATAGCTCAATCATTTATAAAGCTAGGATGAGTATTAAAAGACCACAGTAATAAAATTAATTACATCTAAAAAATTCAGGGATCACAGAATAAAAAGATGTAAAATATGACATCATGTACATAAAACATGGAGAAGAAGGAGTAAAAATTTAGTGCTTCTAGAATGTGTTTGAACTTAAGTGACCATCAACTTACTACAGACTGCCATATACTTAGAATGTTACATATGAACCTCATGGTAACCACAAACCAAAAACCTACGATAGATGCACAAAAAATAAAGAGAAAGAAAGCCAAGGGTAACACTAAAGAAAGTCATCAATCAACAAGGGAAGTGAGCAAGAGAAGAAAAAAGGAACAGAAAACTACAAAAGCAACCAGAAAACAATGAACAAAATTGGACATAAGTACATACCCATCAATAACTAGTTTAAAAGTAAATGGTCTAAATGTTCCAATCAAAACATGAGGGTGACTGAATGGATTAAAAAAAAAAGACCCATCTATATGCTTCCTACAAGAGATTCGCATCAGACTTAAAGACACAGACAAACAAAAAGTGAATGAATGGAAAAATATACTCCATGTAAATGGAAGCAAAAAAAAAAAAAAGCTGGGGTAGCGATACTTCCATCAAACAAAATAGACTTTAAAAGAAATAATGTAATAAGAGACAAAGAAGAACATTATGTTATGATAAAGGGATCAATCCAACAAGAGCATATAACAGTTGTAAATAGTGGAGTGCCTAAATACATAAAGCAAATATTGACAGCTGTAAAGGGAGAAAGTGCCTAAATACATAAAGCAAATATTGACAGCTGTAAAGGGAGAAAGTGACAGTAATACAATAATAGTAGGGGACTTTAACACTCCACTTACATCAGTGGATAGATCATCTAGACAGAAAATCAGTAAGGAAAAAATGGCTTTGAATAACATATTTGATCAGATGGACTTAACATATATATACAGAACCTACCATCCCAAAACAGCAGAATACATGTTCTTTTCAAGAGCACATGGAGCGTTCTACAGGATAGATCCCATGTTAGGTCACAAAACAAGTCTCAATAGATTTAAGATTGAAATCATATCAAGCGTTTTTTCTAACCACACAGTCTGAAACTAGAAATCAATGATAAGAAAAAAAACAGGAAAAAACACAAACATGTAGAGGCTAAACAATATGCTACTGAACAGTTAATGAGGGATACCTGGGTGGCTCAGCTGTTAAGCATCTGCCTTCGGCTCAGGGCGTGATCCCAGGGTCCTGGGATCGAGCCCCGCATCAGGCTCCTCTGCTGGGAGCCTGCTTCTTCCTCTCCCACTCCCCCTGCTTGTGTTCCCTCTCTCACTGGCTGTCTCTCTCTCTGTCGAATAAATAAATAAAATCTTAAAAAACAGTTAATGAGTCAACAGAGAAATCAAAGAGGAAATCAAAATATACCTGGAGGCAAATGAAAATGGAAACAACAGTTCCAAATCTTTGGGATACAGAAAAAGCAGTCCTAAGAGGGACGTTTGTAGCAATAGAAGCCTGCCTCAAGAAACAAGAAAAAAAGTCTCAAATAAACAATCTCACCTTACACCCAAAGGAACTAGAAAAAGAACAAAGCCCAAAGTTAGTAGAAGGAGAAAATAATGAGAATGGAAATAGATAAAATAGAGACCAAAAAAAAAAGGTAGAAAAGATCAATAAAACCAAGAGCTGGTTCTTTGAAAAGATGAATGAAATTGATAATCCTTTAGCCAGACTTATAAAGAAAAAAAAGGGGGGAGGACTCTAATAAATAAAATCAGAAATGAAAGAGAAGTTACAACTGACACCAAGGAGGAAGAATTATGAGACACTGCTAGGAAAATTATAAGCCAATAAACTGGACAACCAGGAAGAAATGGATAAATTCCTAGAAACATACAATCTTCTGAGACTGAATCAGGAAGAAATAAAAAATCTGAACAGACCAATTGCTAGTAACAAAATTCAGTTGGTAATCAAAAAACTCCCAACAAATGAAAGTCCAAGACCAATTGGCTTCACTGGTGAATTCCACCAAACATTTAAACAAGAGTTAATCCCTATCCTTCTCCAACTAATCCAAAAAAGAGAAGGGGAAGGAAAGCTTCTAGATTCATTCTGTGAAGCCAGTACTACCCAAATACCCAAATCAAGCACTACAAAAAAAAAATTACAGATCAATATCCCTGATGTACATAGATACAAAAATCCTCAACAAATATTAGCAACCGAATTTAACAATACATTAAAAAATCATTCACCATGATCAGGTGGGGTTTATTACAGGGATGCAAGGGATTATTCAATATCTGCAAATCAACACGATGTACTACACCGACAAAATGAAGGGTAAAAATTGTATAATAATCTCAATAGATGCAGAAGGAGCGTTTGACAAAATTCAACATAAAGGCCACATACGACAAACCTACAACTAACGTCATATTCAAGGGTGGAAAGCTGAAAGCTTTTCCCCTAAGACCAGGAGCAAAACTAGGATGTCCATTCTTACCACTTTTATCCAGCATAGCACTGGACATCCTAGCCACAGCAATCAGACAAAATAAATAAATAAATAAATGGCATTGAAATTGGTAAAGAAGAAGTAAAGGGGTGCGCCTGGGTGGCTCAGTGGGTTAAGCACTTGACTCTTGATTTTGGCTCAGGTCATGATCTCAGGGTTAGGAGATTGAGCCTTGCGTGGGGCTCTGTGCTGGGCATGGAGCTGGCTTGGGATTCTCTTTCTCCTTCTCCTTCTGCCCCTCCCTGGTTCATGCATGCTCTTTCTCTCTCAAATAAATAAATAAAATATTTAAAAAAAATTCTCTCTCTCCCTCTGCCCCTACCCTCCCACTCTCTCCCTCTCTCTCAAATAAATAAATAAATCTTTAATAAAAAAAGCAATAATCTCTTAGACATCAGCCTTAGCAATATTTTTCCAGATCTGTCTCCGCAGGCAAGGGAAACAAAAGCAAAAAAAAAAAATAAATAATTGCAACTACATGAAAGTAAAAAGCTTTTGCACAGAGAAGAGAACCATCAAGAAAACAAAAAGGCAACCTACTGAATGCGAGAACATCTTTGCAAATGATATATCTGTTAAGGGGTTAATATCCGAAATCTATAAAGAACTCATACAACTCAACACTGAAAATCAAACAAAAAACCAAATAATCTGATTTAAAAATTGCCAAAGGGCCTCAATAGGCATTTTTCCAAAGAAGACCTCCAGATGGCCAACACACATGAAAGGTGCTCACCGTCACTCATCGTCGGGGAGATGCAAGTCAAAACCACAGTGAGATACCACTTCACACCTGTCAGAATGGGGAGTATCAGAAAGACAAGACATCACAAATGTTGGTGAAGACGTGGAGAAAAGGGAAACCTCATGCACCGATGGTGGGAATGGAAGGTGGTGCAGCCACTGTGGGAAACAGCATGGAGGTTCCCCCCAAAATTAATAGCACAAATATCATATGATCCAGTAATTCGACTGCTGGTTATTTACCCAAAGATATTGAAAGCAGTAATTAAAAAAGATACATGCACACCTCTATTTATTGCAGTGTTATTTGTAATAGCCAAGATACGGAAGCAACTTAAGTGTCCATCAGTAAAAGACATTGTGGTGTATATATATGTAATGGAACCATAGCCGTAAAAAAGAATGAAATCTTGCCATTCATGACAACGTGGATGGACCTAGAGGGTATTACGCCACATGAAATAAGTCAGACAAAGACAAATACCGAAAGATTTCACTTATATGTGGAATCTAAAGAACAAAAGAACAAACAAGCAAACAAATCAGAAACAGACTCATAAACACAGATAACAAAATGGTAGTTATGAGAGGGGAAGGGATGGAGGGATAGAGGAGATAGGTGAAGAGGATTAAGAGGTACAAACTTTTGGGGCACCTGGCTGGCTCGGTCAGTAGAGCACGTGACTCTTAATCTCAGGGCTGAGAGCCCCATATTGGGCATGGGGCCTACTTAAAAAAAAAGGAGGTACAAACTTTCAGTTATAAAATAAATCAATCACAGGGATGAAAAATGCAGCACAGGGAATACAATCAGTAATATTATAATAATTTTGTATGATTGACAAATGATAACTACACTTGTGATGAGCATTTTGTAATGTATATAATTGTCAAATCACTAAGTTGTACACTTAAAACTAATATAATAGTGTATGTCAACTATACTTTGGTTAAAAAAAAATAAAGTGTAGGGGCGCCTCAGTGGCTCAGTCAGTTGAGCATCTGACTCTTGATTTCAGCTCAGGTCATGATCTCAGGGTCATGAGATCGAGCCCAGCATCGGGCTCTGCCCTCAGTAGAAAGTCTGCTTGAGATTCTCTCTCCCTCTCCCTCTGCCCCCTTCCCCTGCTCATGTGTGTGCTCTCTCTCTCTCTCAAATTAAAAAAAAAACCTTAAAAAAATAAAGTGTACAGTTTAGTGGTTTTTAGTATATTTACGGCTATGTGCAACCATTCTGCAGTCAATTTTTTAAATTTTTTATTTTTATTTTTTTAACTCACCATCCTGAGATCAAGGGTTGCACGCTTGGGGCACCTGGGTGATGCAGTCGGTTAAGTGTCCAACTGTTGATTTTGGCTCAGGTCCTGATCTCAGGGTTGTGAGATCAGGCCCGGTACTGGCTCCACGCTCAGCTCCGAGTCTGCTTGACTCTCTCTCCTTCTCCCTCTGCCTCTCCCCCTGCTCTTGCTCTCTAAAATAAATAAATCTTTAAAAAAGTTGCACGCTATTCTGACTGACGCAGCTGGGCACCCCTCCATAGTCGATTTTAGAACATTTTCATCACCTTAAAAAGAAATTCCCTGCCCTTTAGTTATCACCGTCTAGTCTCCCATCCTCTGCAGCCCTAGGCAACCATTAATCTCCTTTCTGTCTCTGTGCATTTGCCTATTCTGGACATATCAGTGAGATCTTATAATATACGGTGTTTTGTGACCGGCTTATTTCACGTATCATAACCTTTTCAAGGTTCATCCACGTTATTACATAGATCAGAACTTCATTCCTTTTCATGGCTAAATAATATTCCATCGTATGGTGCCACCACATTTTGTGTATCCATTCATCTGCTGATAGACAGTAGGGTTATTTTTACCCTTTGGCTGTTATGAATGATGCCGTCATGAACATTCATGGCGTTTTTGTGTGGACATTGCTTTTACTTCTCCTAGGTAGATACCTAGATACTAGGAGTGGAATTCCTGGGTCGTATAGTAAACAGGTTCTTGTACCAATTCCAATATGTGTGTGTGTGTGTGTGTGTGTGTGTGTGTATCAGGGGGTCCCCACACTAACCAGGAGAAACTCTCTGACAGCAGCTGGGTATCCCACAATGGAACTCAATTTCACTTAATTCTGACACTGTCTTCTGGGAGCTGGCCTCAGATTCCACAGGTTGAGGACAGAGTCCTACAACACTGACCCCTCCCCTGCCAACTCTGGACACCAGTCACAAACTCAGGTGTCACCTGAGCATCTGACCGACCAGCTGTAGATGGCAGCTTCCAAGGCCCTTTTCCTTGGGTTCGATTAATTTGCTGGAGCAGCTCACAGAAATCAGAGAAACATTTTACTTATTAGATCCCTAGTTTATTGTAAGAGGCTACAACTCAGGAAGAGACAGATGGAGGCGATGCCCAGGGCAAGGCATGGGGAGGGGCTCAGAGCTCCCAGGCCCTCCAGGGCGCCACTCACCCAGCACCTCCCTGTGTTCACCAGCCCAGAAGCTCTTAGAACCTTGTCCTTTTGGGTCTTTGTCGAGGCTTCATTACATAGTCACAGTTGATTAAATCATTGGCCTTTGACCATTGACTCAACCTCCAGGCCCTCTTCCCTCCCAGGAGGTTTGGGGGAGGTATAATCACATGGTTGATTCCCCTGGCAACCAGCCCCCATCTTAAGGGCTTTCCAGGGGCGCCTGGGGGGCTCAGTCGGTGAAGCACCTGCCTTCGGCTCCGGTCATGATCCCTGATCCTGGGGAGCTGCGATCGAATCCCACATCGGGCTCCCTGCTCAGCGGGGAGCCTGCTGCCACTTCCGCTTCTGCTTCCACTTCCACTGCTTCTGGGCTGTCTTTCTCTCTCAAATAAAGGGATAAAATCTTAAGGAAAAAAGGGGGGGGCTTTCCAAAAATCACCTGTTTAACATAACAAAAGACACCATGATCACTCTTATCACAGGAAATTCCAAGGGTTTTAGGAGCTCTGTGCCTTGGAACAGGGTCAGAGACCAAATATATATTTATTATAAATCACAATAGCACATAGGGTGACTCTGGGTTTAACTTTCCGAGGAGCTGCCAGCTTTCCGAAGCGGCTGCACCATTTCACAGCCGTACCAGCAGAGCGTGAGGCTTCTTGTTTCTCTGCGTCCTCGCTCAGTGCTTGTTCTCATCTCACTTTTTGATCATAGCCATCCTGGTGGGTATAAAGGGGCATCTCATTCTGGTTTCACTTGCATTTCCCGAACGACTGATGATGTGCGGGCGCCTGGCCGGCTCAGTCGGTAGAGCACGCGACTCTTGATCTTGGGGTCACGAGTTTAAGCCCCACTTTGGGCCTAGCGCTTACTTAAAAAAACAAAGAACAGGGGTGCCTGGTTGGCTCAGATGGTTAAGCGTCAGACTCTTGATTTTGGCTCGGGTCCTGATCTCAGGGTCATGGGCTGGAGCCCTGCGTCGGGCTCCACGCCGAGTGTGGAGCCTGCTTAAGATTCTCTCTCTCCCTCTGCTCCTCCCCCCAAAACAAAACAAAACCGAGTCCTAACGACTAATGATGTTGAGCATCTGTTCATGTGCTTGTTGGAGATTTGCATACGTGTCTTCTTCGGAGAAATGTCTGTTCAAGTCCTTTGCCCATTTATAAGGCAGGTTGTTTGTGTTCTTTTATTGTTGAGTTGAGGATTCTTTATATATTCGGGATACTGGACCCTTATAAGATATACGTTTGCAAATATTTTCTGCCGTTCTGTGGGTTGTCCTTTTACTTTTCCAATAGTTGGCCTTTGAGGCCTGAAAGTCTTTAATTCCGAGGAAGTCCCATTTATCTATTTCCTGTTTTGTTTGTTGCTTTTGAGTTCAATCTGTGATTCCGTTGCCAATCAGTATCTATTTATTGAGCGCCTGCCTTCTACCAGGAAGCAGGGTTACTGTGGTAGGTCAGACAGACTGGGTCCCTGTCCTCATGGAATGTCAGTCTAGTGGTGGCAGGGGAAAGAGGAATCTAGTAACTGCTGGAACAATTTCCTCCAGTGTAATAAGGACTATGAAAAGGAGCAGAGTGAGTGAAGTGCTAAGGTAGGCGAAGGGGCAAGGAGTCCTCCCCAAGGTGGTGACTAACACCTGAAGGGTGAGCAGGAGTGGGCCAGGTGAAGGGGGCAAGGAATAGAGGGAAGAGTGTTTCTGGAGAGGGAACAGCATGTAAGAAATCCCAGAGCTCAGAAGAACATGGCTGTTTCAAGGAACAGCAAGGAGGACTGTGTGGCTGGAGCAGAGGGATAGAGGGAGAAGGGCAGGAAGAGAACTTGGGGAGAGAATGTAGAGCAAAAAGAAAGGTTTGCTGAGACTTCAAGTTGGTAAACACCGGCAGTTAAAGCTGTAGGAGGTCATGGAAGACTAGAGAAGGGAGTTTCAAGGAGTAGGAAGTAGCCAACATTGGCCAGTGAGGCCAAGAAGTGAATTAAGATAAGGACTCGCATTTGGCAGCTTGGGGAGGGGGTCATCACTGGAGACCCTCGTTGGGATGATGGAGGTGGAAAGCAGAATACAGGGGGTTCAGGAGAGGTGAAGAGGTAGGAGACCAAGGCTGTGAGGGGAGGAGACTTGGTGGTGAAGAGGAGAGGAAGAGTCACCAAGCTGGGCCAGCAGGTGGGGGAGGGGGAAGAGGCTTCAGCCTGTTTGCCCCCAAGAGCCTGGCTTCTTAATAAATGTTTATTACACGGAACCACAGTGATGGGGAGCTTGGAGACACGGGAGAGGGACAACTGACAGCTTCAGGCCCTGGAGTCACACCTTGAGAGGAGAGACCCGCATCTCCTTCCTTCAGATGAGCCGAGAGAGGGAAGAGGTCCCAGGAGGCCGGTGTGGAATGTGGGTAGGGGGTGGAAGCAGGCATTTGTGTGGATGAAAGGGTCAGGAGATGAAGGACTTGCATGCTTTTATTCTCCTCAGAGGACTTTGGGTCTAGCCCTGACTCCAGCTTGTGACTTTTTCCGGAAACACTGTCTCACCTAGTATTGGCAGGCCCTTACTACCGTGCTGCTTTGACCTATGCGGCGCGGGGGCCAAGCTAAGTCAGCTGGCTACGCTTCTGTCTAAGGTCCAAGTGTGTCGCTTGTGGAGAACATCAGCCCAGCAAGTGTCTCCTTTGAGGAACAGCAGAGAGACAGGAACCTGCAGTGGGTGCGCACGCATTTAAGAGAGAGGTTAACACAGGTACCCACAAGGCCCTTCCTGGACCACCCTCGCCGGGAACCCAGCTTTACCACACACCTGAACCCCTCTCCATTCTTCCAAACGGCGGCCCATTTTCTCTGCGCCCTGCAGCGCGCTAGGGGATGCCTACACGTGATCTCGAACCCTCTGAAGCCCGCGAGGGAGATTGGATCGGTCCCCTTTTACCGATGAGGAATGCAACGTCTCAGAGGGGACGGTGACTGGTAGTGAGTGTTGGAACCCGGGTCAGGCCGAGTGCCGTACCCCCCAGTGGTTTTGAACCTCGCTCCGGGGGTCACCGTATGCTCCCATCTCTTCGCCTGGGCCTTTGCCAGTTTCACACATGGGGCTTTGGAGGGAAGCTTCGTGACTGCAAATTCTATGGGGGAAAGAAAGTTTGAAAGCCAGTGCTCTCCGCAGGGTTCTTTGAACTTCTCAGCTGAAGGCTGACTTTTCTTGAAGCATTTAGCCAGAAACCCTTTGCTTGGGTGATGCTCCACCCCACCCCCACCCCCTCCCCCAGTTGTCGCCCTGCTCCCTGACACATCCGTCCTCCACGTGACTGCCAGAAGGACTCCTCTAGACTCCCATCAGGTTACTCCTCTGCTTAGAAAACCTTCTCTGGCTCCCGGCTACCTTTAGGTTAAAATCTCTGCTCCCCTTTAGCATGACCTCTGAGACCCTTAGTGATCTGAGCCCCCATCCACTTCTCCAGCTTTGCCCTTAATCACTCCCCAGCTCCCACCTTCCTGCCAAACTGGCTGACTTACATTTCCTGGTTACTTGCTCCCTTCGCCCAGACCCGCTCCAGGGCGGATCTGCCAGGAGGCCCCTCCCCTTCTCCACCGACCAACTCCTACGCACCCCTGGAGCCTTAGATCAGGCCTTACCTTCCTCCCTGGAAAGCCTTCCCTGCATCTTTTGCCTGGGTCAGGCCCCGCCCTGGCGCAGCACCCCCCGTCCCCCCAACTGCCATGCTCACCTGTCACAGCCCTGCTCCTGTCACCTTGTCGTGTCCCTTGCTCCACTAGAATGCAGATTTGCATCATCTGCCTAACTCAGTTTTGCTCCCCTGGAAAGCAGTTTCTTAGGGAATTTGTTCTTTCTCTTGGGGTAAGCATACCAGTCTTGCCTCAAAAAGCATACCAGAAATGCCAATGGCTTGATGTTAGGCATGGAGAGTTTTCAGCATGGGAGTTTGTCCCCTGCAGCCAAACCTCAATTTTACATGGAGGAGGTAGGCTGGGGACTATCACATGATGAGAAAAATCTGTGGGGAAGAATAGCCGACTGCAGGAGAAACGACAGAAAGCGCCGTCAAATCTTCCAGCCGACTTGGTTTTCTTGTTGGAAAAAGCAGGGTGGATGCTTGTCTCGGGGCCCCAGATCTGCTCCTAGTTAAGAAGCTTAGGTTCAGACTTTTCCCATGAAGAGGGGCTACCATTCTAAGTGACCTTTGAATGTTGGGTAAAGGCACAAGCCACTCTTCCCTCCAAGCCAGGAGCCTGCAGACCCAGACATTTGGCAGGAAGGCCCTGTCCAGGCGGTCTCCACCAAGCCCCACCAGCCTTGGCAGCTGTCAAGGGCGACTATGGAGCAGAAACTGCAGCCCTGCATCTATAAAATGGGCATGCGGGGGTGGGGGGGAGCACCTGGGTGGCTCAGTCAGTAAAGCTTAAGCATCTGATTTCCAATCAAGTCGAGATCTTGGGGTCCTGGGATGGAGCCCCGCTCAGCGGGGAGTCTGCTTGTCCCTCTCCCTCTGCCCCTTCCCCCTGGCTTGTGCTCTCTCTCTCTAATAAATAAATAAATAAATAAATTCTTAAAAAAAAACAACTATAAAATGGACCCGGGGGTGGAGGGAGTTATACCAGATGCTAATGCTGCCTGCCCGAATGCAGGAACCACTCGCCCTCCCCCTTTCAAACATTGAAGACGTTCATTGAGAACAGAAAGTTATTGCTACATCACACTGTGTAAATTTGTTTTAAGGTGTAGTTCCTAGAAACATGTGACGGGCTGAAAACATTGATAGGGAGGGTTTGGATCATTTCATGGATGAGAAGAACCCAATGGGTTATTAAGGGAAGATCGGACATTTCGAGCACAGAGGAGGTAATAGAGGGAGTGAACAGGACCACCAGGCAGAGATGGAAATCTATACAGATGAGCTCAGGGTAGTGTTTCTGGGCTTCCTGTGTTCTGTGATGACTGTTTCTTCCTGGTGTTCAAGGACAGGGGTGTGAGGGCGGGGGATTCAACAGTCCATTGCAAGGGCGGCCCCAAGCTTCCTGGGATACAGTGCTGTTTTGAAAATGCACTGTTCTCTGAGGCGCCTGGGTGGCTCAGTTGGTTAAGCTTGTGCCTTTGGCTAAGGTCATGATCCCAGGGTTGTGGGATTGAGTCTGGAGTCAGGCTCCCTGCTCAGGAGTCTGTTTCTCCCTCTCCCTCTGCTCCTCCCCCTGCCAATGCTCTGTCTCTCTCCCTCCCTCCCTCTTGCTCATTCTCTCTCTCAAGTACATAAATAAAATATTTTAAAAAAATGAAAATGCACTGTTCTCTAAGGCAGCATGGATCCCTAGCCACCAACTGCTTTCCCTCCTTTCAGCCAGTCAACTCTCCTGTATTCTACTCGATTCATACAATTTCTCAGTGAGAGCCAGTTTCCAAACTACAACTGACATATTAGATGTAATGAAAAAGCAACAACAACGATTAAAGCCCTATCTTGGAAAAAGCGTCAGTGGGTGTGTCTCAGAGGAGGGCAGAAGTCAAGGTAAATTACATGACTCACCACAAAACATCAGAAATGTACGTTTGGACATTTTTCCCTTTTACCACCCCTCTGCCCCCTACAGACAACTCGTCTAGGATGAGACTTGTGCCAGAAGCGGGACCTAGCTGCCGAAAAAGCCCGGGAGACAGGCAAACTGTGTGTCTCTACTCAGAGCCAAGTTGAATCAATGTAGCTCCTTCCAGCACACGGCTTGGCCATTTGCTGTGGGAACAAGGTCCAGAGCCATGGGGATCACTAGCTCATGGCCTTGGGTTGGTGAAATCTTTTCCCCGAGAATGTGGGAAGCTTCCCGCGCTCAGTGGTTAATGAAAAAAAAAAGTCACTCAAAGGACAGCTTTGTCATGTGAAAGGAAAACATGCCCTGCTTTAATATGCTTAAGAAGTCATCCGTGATACATTAGAAAAAGTGCCGGTAAAGCCTGGATCTCTCAGGAGCAAGTTGGGGGGAAGGGTGCCTCCGCCCGCAGGAATAGCCGGGTCAAGCCTTCAGTTAGGCGTTTCCTCTCTATCAGTGGTTTCCAGTCTTAACTCAGTCTTCTAGCAAGTGCTTCCCAAAACACCCAGAGCTTCTGCCTGCCCAGAAATGGCTCCTGGAAGCCTAACTTTTCCTCTCCCAAGCAGGACCACACTCCTGCTCCTAACTCCTTTTAGTCCCCTGGTTTCGGGACTCGGCGCCAGGACAGCTTGGTCTTTGCTCTCTCGCGGTGAGGGTGTCCGGGTCCCCAGGTCTCCTGGCCGGTGGCTGTAGGAGACCTGGGACAGGTACCTGCGACAAACCTGGAGGTGGTCCGCTGCTTGCAGGCCCAGCGCCCTACGCTACGGCCGGAGCTGCCGCCCCTTTGGGTGCGGCCCGAGACCACCCGAGACCGAGGCCTCGACCGCAGCGTCGCCGTCCCTCCGCGCTCTCCAGTCTCTGTCGCCCTCAACGGTCATGGAAGAAGGGGAACATTTGGCGGATAAGGCCCTGAATTTGCGCCACCCGGCTGCCCGCGTAGTTCTTCTCCTTGCCCGGCGACGCCGCGGCTCTGGCCGGGGTCTCCACGCAGCTCGTGCCCACCGAGCTCGGGGTCCATCGCAGCGCCCACGCGGCGCCGCCGCTGCTGTTGTTGTTGGCGTTGATCCGCTCGCAGCCGCCCGCCGTCTCCCAGTCCTCGGCCCCCGACAGCTCCCGCAGGCTCTGGGGCGCGTCGGGCCGCAGGTAGTGACAGGCCCGGTGGCCGCTGTAGTCGCGGCGCGAGGGGTCGGCCCCCAAGGCGCCCACCAGCACCTTGATGACCATGTCGTGGCCCTGCAGGGCCGCCAGGTGCAGGGGCGTGAGGCCGCCGCTGCCCGAGGCGCTCACGTCGAGCTGCAGCCCCCGGCGCTGGGCGAAGTCGTGCACCAGGATGAGCTCCTCGTGGCACCCGTGCTTGGCCAACCAGTGCAGCACCGTGTAGCCCGTGATCGGGTCGCACCGCAGCAACAGGGCGGGCTCGGCTTCCAGCTGCTCCCACAGCACCTCAAGGCGGCCCTCGGCGGCCGCCAGTATCCACGCGTGCTCGTGGGGCTCCAGGCACAGCCCGCCGCCACCCGGCCCGTTCGGCCCGGCAGGGGACTGCTCCTCGGCGCGCTCCTCCGACAGCCAGCCGGCGGGGGCCGCCCCCTGCAGCCCCAGCAGCTCCCGCAGCGCTCCCCGCCGGCGGCCCGAGCCCGCGCCCGAGAGCATCAGCGAGCCGTGGTGGAGGGGGTCCCGGGAGGCGGCGGCGTGGCCCCGGTACCTGCCCAGGGTGCCGGTGTCCGCTCTCCAGGGGCGGGACTGCAGGGCGCTCCGCGGGCTCAGCGCGGTGGCGGCGAGGGAGGCCTTGGGCCCCGGGCTCGCGGTCCCTCGGGGCTCGGGCCATGGTCCCGCCGCCGCCGGCGCGGCGCTTCCAGTGTCGAGCGTTCGCTGCCCTTCCCGGGCCCCTCCGGGAGAGGAACTGGCGCTGGCGTTGGGGAAGGAAGCGGCTTGAGCAATTGGGCTCGGAGGGAGGGAGCGAAGGAGGGGAGAGGGAGGGAGAGAGAGCCAGCGAGCCGAGGGAGGGCCCCGGCGCGGGAGGTGGGGGGCGTGGAGGGGTGGGAGCTCCGGGCCCGGTCCCCGGGGCCAGCCCTTCTAGCGCCCCGCGGGGACCACCGCCACCTCCGCGTCCCTGGGTCGTGGGCGGCCCCGCCCCAAACGGCCAGGTGCCGGGCAGCCCCGCCTCCCGCGCCGCGCGCTACGGTGGGGCGGGCGCGGGGTGGGGGCGAGCGGGCCCCGAGCGCCCCGCCAGCCTGCTTCTCAGCATCCCCGCCGCTGCCAGGGTGAAGAGGCTCTAGGGCGCCCCCTCCTCGGAGGGCTGAGCTCGGCGGGCAGCCAAGGCCTCCACGAGCGCGATCCTTGAGCTCCAGGGCGCTGCCTCCCCGCCCCCTTCCTTCGCCCTTCCCTCTTATCTCCTGCACTTTGTCCCGGAGCAGCCTTTGTCCCGCCCCTAGCGTTCCTCGAAGCGGCTTGGGACTGGGGCTCCCCTGCCTTGCACTTTGTATGGCCTTGACCGTCCCCGCAGATCCTGGAGTTGCCCAGGATTCCTGCAGAGGGACCAGGGAGAAGCTCTTGCAGAGAACTGGGAAAGGGTATTCCCTTCTTCCCCGCGGGTCCCTGCTCGGCCCTCCGCCCTCTTCTCCTCTTTAGCCTTCCCCAAGTTGGCTTGAAGAAACAGGCACAGGTGAACCAGTCAGCACGGGAATGCCCTGCCCTCTTCAGGGACGTGTCCCTGCTGTCTCCTTGAGGATATTTTACCTTATCCCAAGAGTGGCCTTCTCTTTGCTCTTCCCTTCCCTCAATAAGTGATAGTTCTTGCTTCCTGCCCCCCACCATGTTAGGGAGTTCAGTTAGTAATCGACAGGGACCCTCCTAGAAGATTCTTGAGTCAGAGAGGGACACAGTCATGATTAAGGTGGTGTTAGGAAGATGATTCTGGGAGAGGCAGATAAGAAGCCAGGAGACTTTTCCAACAGTCAAAGGGGATGGGGGTTCAGGCCAAGCCAGCCCACTCCCCTGGGCCCAACAGTGATGGAAGGTATCAGAGGCTTTCCTCCTTGGCCCTCAAATATCTTGCCGTCGATATCTCGAGCTTTCCTTCATGACAGCCCCTGCATTTGTAATCAATGTCCGAACATTGATTATGTGCCAGACACTGCTAGATGCTTTATATATATGTTAACACTTTTAATCCTCCCAGCCGCCTCAAAAGCTAAGTATTAATACTGTCTCCAGTCTGCAGAGAGATTTCGGCCCCTTGCTCAAGGTCACCCAGCAGGAAGTGGCAGAACAGGTCTGTGTGACACCGTAGTCTTTGTTGTGGCACCTAGGGACTGGCATTGAAGCCAGGCTTATCAACACAAGCCCCAAATTCCAGCCCAGCAGAGGGACTTGCGCTAACCTAAGCATATCTGAAGTGGCCCTCCTCTAGAATGTCCTCCCTCAGCGCTTCTGTAAAGGGAAGCTCTCCCTATCCTTCGAGGTTGGTCTCAGCGTCCATCTTCTCCAGGGGGCCTCCTTTGATTAGCGCGGGCCAGAGCGATGGCCCTCCCGGCCCCTCTCCCAGGCGGCTGGCTGTCGTCCTCTGGCACCCAGCACAGATGCCCCGGGTTGTCTCTCTTTCCCTGACATGCCAGCTAGACTCTAAACTCTGGGATGACTATGTCATACCACCCTTGTGCCCCTAGTAGGTGTGGGGGAGCTAGTTGTTACCTCGTTCTGGGTTGCCAGCCTGGGAAACTGTGATTGTGTGTGTGTGTGGGGGGGGGGTTCATCTGCAGCCGGAGCCTCTGTGCCCACTCCCACATCCCCGCCTCAGACCGAACCTGTGAGACACCAAAATCCATCTTCCATAGATTTCATCGGCTCGTAAAAAATAAAACAGTGATGACGTAGTTGCTTCCCTGAGCCAACTGGCCAAAGCCACCTCCTGGCCTTCACTGACTCCTCAGAGACCAGGCCCAGGCCCAGTGTGGGCCCCGACCTTTCAGGCTTTCATTTTCAAAATGAACCCTGACTGACAAGCAGCTACTTCCGTTGCTCTGGAAACTCCCCTCCATAACCCCAAATTTGTAAACACCAAACCACACACATGCACACACACTTCCAGAATATGCAAACAGCTGCAGCAATATTTTTTTTTAATCAAAATGCCAGCATGGAGAATGCAGGATGGAAGAATGCTTGGGCTCCTAATTTTCCTCACCACTAAGCAAGCAAGTCCCTTCCCCATCAGCACTAATAATACCTCTGGTTCCAGTCCAAAGACCGCACAGTCCTGACCAGCGCCACACACCCGTGACGCACGTGCCCTCGCTTAGCTCTGTTGCCAGAGATGGAAGCCATGGCACCTCCCAACGACTCTGAGCTAGTACTTCCTACCCTAGGTCACCAGCTGCATACGCGGGTCCCCAGAGCCACCGCACCCCATCTCTGTTCCGGTAGAGAGGGTCTCTGGAATTTCAGAGCTGGGAGTGGGGTAGAGGACGCAGAAAGCAGAAGGGACCAGTCCTGACCCCGCCCAAGATGAAGATGCCCATCACCTTGAGGTGGCCGCCCCCTCCCCAGGGAGTGGGGCAGAAATCCCTCAAGCCCTTGGAAAGAGCGTCACACAGGTGCACACAGGGTGGGTATTTGCATTTCAAATGGCGATGCCTGGTGTCTTTTCCAGATAGCCTGCCTCTCTGTTGTACTTGTGGGTTTGTTGACAGATCCTGGACTATTTGCACTAGAACTTCATGTTTCATTGGTCGTTTCTTCTTTTTTAGATGTGGTTTAACTGTCAAAAAGGATTGCAGGAGGCAGAGAAACTTAAAGCTGAGGTGTTAGGCATACATTGAAACTCAATCTCATTGAAGAGAGAGGGGCTCGAGTATCTTACGAGAAGTCCGTGGGGAGTGATAATTGATTTGCAAAAATGTAATTTGCACGCAGCTTTTCAGGAACATGTTCCTGGGGGGAAGCCAAAGGAACATGTATCTTTGGCTCTCAGTGGCGTTTGCCAGTGAGGCCTATGGCTTTAGAAAAATCCATGGCTGCAAAACAGGCAAGAGGGGAATATGTGGAACATGAGAAGGAAAGTTCCTCCAGCTTCTACAATCCTTGCTGATGGAGGGAGCAGGGAACATTCTTGAAGTTCGAGATATAAAATGTTTTCTTTCTGGGGTGCCTGGGTGGCACAACGGTTAAGCATCTGCCTTCGGCTCAGGGCGTGATCCCAGCCTTATGGGATCGAGTCCCACATCAGGCTCTTCTGCTATGAGCCTGCTTCTTCCTCTCCCACTCCCCCTGCTTGTGTTCCCTCTCTCGCTGGCTGTCTCTGTCTCTGCTGAATAAATAAATAAAATCTTTAAAAAAAATAAAATAAAATGTTTTCTTTCTTCCAGAAACCTATGCTGATACCATCACTTGATTCCCAGTGAAGGAGAAAGTCATGAGAGAAAGCCCCTTTCCCACTGAGCAAGAGTGTGTGGCTGTGTGTAAATGTGTGTGCGAGTGTATGCTTGAGTGTGTGTTCATGTGTGCGCGCACTGCCAGGCTAACTGTCTCTGTCTGTCATTTTCCCCTTTCCGAGTGTCAGGGCTTTACGTGAGGACACCCCTGTGAAAGGTTTAACATTCTGAATACCTTTCCTTGGCTGATAGAACAAATCACTTAAAAACACTTTAAAAATCCTTTCCTAGGGGCGCCTGGGTGGCACAGCGGTTAAGCGTCTGCCTTCGGCTCAGGGCGTGATCCCAGCGTTCTGGGATTAAGCCCCACATCAGGCTCCTCTGCTATGAGCCTACTTCATCCTCTCCCACTCCCCCTGCTTGTGTTCCCTCTCTCGCTAGCTGTCTCTATCTCTGTCAAATAAATAAATAAAATCTTAAAAAAAAAATCCTTTCCTAGTACTTTGGAATTACTCCCCCCCCCCAGTCCTTCAGTAAAGTGGCATGTACTTTTTAGAAAAAAGGTTATGAGCTTACTCCGGGAGCAGGGTAAGCTTGGAATAGAAGGTGGTAGGACCAGGCTGACTTCTGTGAACGATGGGACCAGGGGTTTTCAAAATGGCTGAGGAGAAAGGGGCGTGCAGGGAGCAGAAAGACATCTTTAGGCCCTGGTGCAAACAAGAAACTTGCTAAGACTTGGGCTGTGGAGCCCCTGGGTGGCTCAGTCCATTAAGCGACTGCCTTCAGCTCAGGTGTTGATCTCAGGGTCCTGGGATCAAGCCCCTCGTCAGGCTCCCTGCTCAGTGGGGAATCTGCTTCTCCCTCTCCCTCTGCTCATGCTCTTTCTCTCTCTTTTTCTCACTCTCTCATAAATAAATAAAAAATCTTTTTTGGGGGGCAGCAAAGCAAGTTTTATTGAGTGATAGCGAAGTGATAATACAAAGCTCCCGAGGAGGGAGCAGACCCTAGAATGTTGCCCTAAATAAATAAAAAATCTTAAAAAAATTAGTAAATAGTTAAAAAAAAAAAAGACTTGGGCTGCAATGGCTTTACTGGGTTCCACATGCCAAGCATCGGCCCTGAAGTGTGACGAGGAAAAAAAAAGATTCCAGTGCACATTGTACTGATAGTACTGTGAAAAGGTCACTTCCTGGGAAAGACCTGAAGTATTACCACGTGGAGACACACGAGGGCGCTCTAACCAACCAGAGCGCCAGCAAACCAGAAAGGTCGCACGGATGTCGACCTGGGAGGAAAGAGGCATTTGCAGGTCCTTTGTGGATGCGGATTCAGGTTTTTACCCAGGCGGCTCACCCTTGGTCCATAAGTAGATGCGAAGAAGGAGGTGCTGGCATCAGGGCCCGTGGGGAGAAGGCTGGGGTGTCATCTTGAAGAGAATGGGAACAATCTGGAAAGAGAAGGAGGATGGTGAACGGAACAAAGTGTTTCCTTACTTTATTCAAGAGGGGTAGGCTTCTGTAATATGTAAGGCTTGGAATAATGATCCCTTATGATTTTCAAAGCGCTTTCATATTTTTTAATGATCTCTTCGACCCAGGCAGCAGGGCTGTGAGGTATGTAGAAAAGACAGTGTTTCTATCCAATTCACACAGAAGACTGAGAGAGGTTAAGTGACCTGCCCAGAGTCACACAGCCCAAAAGTGCTGGGGCAGGGTCTGCGCTCTTGCCTGCGTGTCATGCTGTCTTACTCATTTGGGTCTGGTGGGCCGAGGCAGCGGACAGCATCATTGTGCAGTGTGGGAATGTTGTCCATGGTGCCTTCTGCCTTCTGTGTCTAATCCAGACGCCCCATGCCCCAAATCACCCAATGTAGCACTCCCTAGTGATAAGGGTGACAGCTACCTGCTGGTCCTGAGCCCTCGGGTGCCTGGTAAGCCTCGTGTCAAACATTAAACGTGCGCAATCATACATGAAAGTTCTAGCAGTTCTATTCACAACACCCAAAAGGTCGAAACAATCCCGATGTCCAACAGATAAGTGGATAAACTAAATGTGGTGTATCCACGCAGTGGAATATTACTTGGTCATAGCAAGAATGAAATAATGACACATGCTACAACATGGAGGGACCCTGGAAACACGAGGCTAAGTGAAAGAAGCCAGACACAAAAGACCGCATATTGTCTGATTTCATTTATACAAAATGTCCAGAAGGGGCAAATCCATAGAGACAGAAAGTAGGTTAGTGGTTGCCGAGGCTTGGGGGGTGGGGTGGAGGCAGGAAAGGGCTATTGGAGAATGACTGCTAATGGGTACAGGTTTCTTTTTGGGGTGTCCAAAAGGTTCTGGAATTAGATTGTGGTGATGGATCCATATACTAAAAATCACTGAGGTGCACACTTTAAAGGGGCGAATTATATGGTATGTGGATTATGTTTCAGTAAAGCTGTTATGAAAAAAGTCCATTCTCTCTCTTAATCCTTACAACCCTAAAGAGATGGGGACTAGTGAGAAATTGAGGCCCAACGAAAATAATGTGGTCACATTCACTTGGCTAGTAAGTGTCAAGGGAACCCATCCAATTTGGCCTGACTGCAAGGCTCGTGCCTGTGATCATATCTTATGCTGCCTCTCGTGCATCACTCGGAGAGAGGATGCTGTTAGAGCCACCGCTCACTGAGGACGTATTATGTGCCACGCACACTACGGTCAGGAATCCTGTTGATGCTTAAAACCAGGTAGATACTATGGAAGCAGTAGTCTTCCAACTTTTTTTTTTTTTTTTTTGAGAAAGAGAGAGCACGCTCATGCATGCACCCGAGCCGGGGTGACGGGGGCAGAGGGAGAGGGAGAGAGAGAATCCCAAGCAGGCTCCACGCCCAGCGCCGGATCCCGATGCGGGGCTAAACCTCACAACCCCAAGATCATGACCCGAGCCAGCCGAAATCAAGAGTCGGATGCTTAACCGACTGAACCACCCAGGCGCCCCGGTCTCCCCAATTTTTTTGATTGCACATCCCTCGAATGAAAATATTTTGAGCCAGTATTCCCCACATTTGAGTGTTTTGTAATTTCAAAACAATGTGTGTTACTTTACTAATATATGGTGTATATTAGAAAGCATATGCAAAAAGAACATTTTCATGGATGAGACAAGGATGAGATAAAATGATTTCAAATAACTTAAACTTTTTATATATTTTGAGTACAAACTTGATTTTGACTGTCACTACAATGTTATCATTAATAAATTTTTTCACAAGAGAATGTGATTGCGTATGCTTCAGTTTTTAAAAACTTCAGCTTAGGGGCGCCTGGGTGGCTCAGTCAGTGAAGCATCTGCCTTCGGCTCAAGTCCCGATCCCAGGGTCCTGGGATCAAGCCCGACTTCCGTCCAACCATCGAGCTCCCTGCTCAGAGGGGAGTCTGCTTCTCCCACTCCCTCTGCCCCTCCCCCTACTTGTGTGCACGCGCTCTCTCTCTCTCTCAAATAAATAAATAAAATCCTTAAAAAAAAAACAAATGTCAGGTGAACACTGTAATATAGCTGTGCAAAGGTGTGGTTCCGAACTTGTTTATTTCAGCACTTGGCCTCAAGAGCTGTCATAGATGAGAAGCATATCAGCCACCAGCGGAAGGCAAATTCCACTGGCTGGGCTTGCTATATCATGATTCTCATTTTTCAATTCCACCCACCAATTATGCAACGGTTTTTGATGAAATTCAGCTGGTAAACGGTCACCTTTCCTGGTGTCTATCATTTGTTCTTGCCGACCAGTCAGCCCCCGTTGCACTTTTGTTTTTTTAACAAACGTCTTCAAAACCCACAAAAACTCTACATTGGAAAGATTTTAAACCGCGGTAGAAAATTTCAGTCCCAGGTTTGTAAGTGTGCAGATACGAGAGGGTTTCTACGTATGCAACTTACGTCATTTTTGGCAATAAAATTACATAACAGTGAAAACACATGTATTCGTTTTCCAAATCTTCTCTCCGTGTACTGAGTTTCCTTCCAAAGCGGTTACTTTCTCACTCATTCTTAAAATATTAATTTAACCTTGAATAGCTAGCTTGGGTGTGTTTATTATAATTGTTTGTTTTTTTAGTGTTCACTGACTGCTATAGGACACCAGGGAAGAAGTCAGTAAATTTGAAACATATATCTTTGTGGGAAAGGAAAGCGTATCTTTTAGATTGAAACTCTTTTAAGGACCTCCTCACAAAATAAACAGTCAGCCTCTGTGTGGTACCACAGTAACAATGGGAGTGTCATTCTCTACCTTGTTACGAAATAGAACACTGTAAAGATTTTACTGTGTATCGAAAGATCTAGTTTCTATACCATACTGAATGAATCCAATAGCACTTTGCATATTTCAGGCTTCAGTATCTTAGTCCAAACAGCTTGCCAACTTTCTCGGTGAACTTACCTTGAAATCCACGCCCACATTTTGAAAAAAAATTCCTGTCAAAGCAGCACTACTGTATTTCCAGTTTTTCTAAAAGATATTTAAAAAATCAGGGGGTGCCTGACTGGCTCAGTCAGTAGAACATGTGACTCTTGATCTCAGGGTCGTGAGTTCAAGCCCCATGTTGGGTGTGGAGCCTACTTAATTTTTTTTTTAATAAGAAAATAAAGGGGCTCCTGGGTGGCTCAGTCAGTTAAGTGTCTGCCTTCAGCTGAGGTCATGATCCCACGGTCCTGGGATTGAGCACTGCATCGGGCTCCCTGCTCCCTGCTTGGCAGGGAGCCTGCTTCTCCCTCTCCTCCCTGCTTGTGCTCTCTCTCGCTATCTCTGTCTCTCTCCATCTCAAATACATAAAATCTTTAAAAAAATAATAAAAAATAAAATAATTAAACCAGTCATTTTTTTAAACCAGTCATGTTTTGATCAAATTGCATCTTTTTCTTTATATCTTTCCTTTAGTAGCGCACAAAAAAGTAGTTTTTTCGTGGATTTCATTAATAAAACAGAATCTAGCAAATACAAAGCTGCAAATGTTAGAAACATTTTATCCAGCTGTATAGCAAACTTCCCACACTTCATCATTTATTCCAATACTCTTTGTTCAAATCTTCCACAATGTTCTCTAGATGCCCTTCCAACAGCATTTGCTGACAAAGGAATGAATTTCAGTTTGTCACCATACTATTTCATATGGATTTATTTTGACCACTTTTGTTTTTTTTTATTTTATTTTATTTTATTTTATTTATTTATTTGGGGGGGGAGAGAGCACATGAGCAGCAGGGAGGTGCAGAGGGAGAGGGAGAAGCAGACTCCCCACTGAGCGGGGAGCCCAACGTAGGGCTCGATCCCAGGACCCTGGGATCATGATCTGAGCCGAAGGCACACACTTCACCGACTGAGCCACCCAGGAACCCCATATTTTGACCATTTTTACTATGATCAGAAAAACTATATATATATGTATATATATATAAAATATAAAAAACAATATATATAAATAAAAAGATTTGTTTATTTATTTGAGAGAGAGAGAGCATGCAAGTGGGGAGGGCGGCAGTGGGAGAGAATCTTCAAGCAGACCCCTGCTGAGTGCAGAGCCTGACGTGGGGCTCGATCTCACCACCCTGAGATCATGACCTGAGCTGAAACCAAGCATCAGACACTCAATCGACTGTGGCACCCAGGTGCCCCAGAGATTTATCATTATGTTCTGCATACCCAGTTTTATAATGTAAACTTAAAAAAATTAGGACATATCTACAGAAAAGTGCACAAATCATAAGTGTACAGCTTGACAATTTTTACAAATTTACCACCAGCACCCAGATCAAGAAATAGAGTATCATAGTGTGCAGAAGTGTCCTTTGTGCGCATAGCCTTTCATTATCTCTTCAGTAACAAATCACCTCCAAATGTAGTGGTGAGCATAACTTTGTTATGCTCATGGATTCTGCTCATCATGGTCCCTGCATATTATTATTAGCCAGTATCTTTTTTTTAAAGATTTTATTTATTTATTCGACAGAGATAGAGACAGCCAGCGAGAGAGGGAACACAAGCAGGGGGAGTGGGAGAGGAAGAAGCAGGCTCATAGTGGAGGAGCCTGATGTGGGGCTCGATCCCATAACGCTGGGATCACGCCTTGAGCCGAAGGCAGACGCTTAACCGCTGTGCCACCCAGGTGCCCCTATTAGCCAGTATCTTGAGACAAAGTATACACTTCAAGTGAGTTTGTTATTAACAAAGTGGATGTGAATCATACTTCAAGTAGCTTTTTTGAGATTTTTCTTTTTTGTTTCTTTTTTTCTTTTGGCTGATTTCTTATCAGAATCAGCGTTTGTTGTTGCTCTTACTTAGTCATGGGGCATAAAAGAAGCTCACACTAGGAATGGAGATCAATCCGTTCTGCCATTTTCCCTTCTCCATTTGTACTTGTATTCTTCATATTATCTTCCTTCGGGCTGTGGTTTTGTAGGCATCTTTTCAAGCCACTTTTCCATTTGGGGAGGACTGGTTTAGTTAGAACCAGATGGTATAATCTGTAAATTCACAACCCAACACAGAAATTGCAGAACTTTGCAAGAAGTTAAAAATAAAATGGAAGAGGGCTGGCGTCACCATCCATCTTTCTGCGTCTTGGAATTCCTGCTCCTGCCTCCGGACACCCATCCGGGACCTTCTTACAAACGGACTGGACGTGTTGTGTACATTACACTTTAATTTCCCTTGTATCTTTGTCACAAAAGAAATCTAAATAGAAGTTCTCATATTTTCTTCCCACACCTCCGTGAGTCATCTCGCACACCCCACTTTGGAGACAACTGGCGCATTGCCCTGGTTCCGTTTTACAAATGAGGGAGCTGAGGTGCGGGCAGGTGAAGCAACCGCGTCAAGGACGCACAGCCAGCAGGCGATGGAGCGAGGTGTCAGACAGGTCCGTCTGACTCCGTAGCCTGTGCTCCTTCAGTTAAGAGCAAAAGCTTCTGGCTGACTCAGCGGCACAGAGTTTCTGGTTTCAGATACCAGAATGGTGAACGTTGCATCTTATTTTCTCAGCTGAGGGCACGTTTCCCTCCAGGTGGTCTATGGCAGAGCAGGGGTTAGGATTCGAGGGAGGATGTGGGCGCAGCTGGACTCTAACTATCCGTCCCTGGGCACTTACTCTGTGCAAGACGCAGAGAGCAGCACCGAATCCTCCCCGTGGCCCGAGGAGGTGGGTCTGAGTATTGTCGCCCTTTCACAGATGACCGATGGATTAGGTGGCCACGCTGGCATTCCAAGCCAAAAATGTGATGACTCCTAACCCTGGGCTCTTAACCAATGTGTAGTATTGCGTCTAGACCGTCCGCCTCGTAGGTAAGGCCATTTTAGCGAGCACACGGTAAGACGCAGCGACGGGCCAGGGCTGTGACAGCTGCGTTCCATGTGTTACATCTCACTGAATTCAAACAACAGGCTCACGAGAAAGGAACTCCTTTTACAGATGCAGAAACTGAGGCTCAGAGAGGCTAGACAACTTTTCAGGGGTCACAGGGCTGCTATCCAGGGACAGATCTCTCAGGCGGGGATCCCTGCTGTCATGGCTTTGGGCAGGGAATGGACAGAATCTCAGTAAAGCCAGCCTGTCTTAGGGAGCTCGATAACGGTGCCGTCAGCATCTCCCTGAGCAGATGGAATCCAGAAAGGCCTAGAATGGTGTGGTCTGTGGACTGACACCAGTCCAGCAGGAGAAGAAAAGAAATGGAGAGCTTAGAAACATTTCTGGAGATTCGATATTACTGCGGCATCTCAGCACATGATTCATTTTTTTTTTATCTTGCTAAAGTATCTGCTCATGACAGATTGGAAATTAAAAAAATAAACCACTTATCTTTCACCGCAGATCGTTTGAGAAGTACTAGTCTAAACAGATCCTGTGCACCATCCATGCACATGGTCTGTCACTGGGGGAGCAGGAGTGGTCAACTCCAAGCCAGAGGAGTGGTGAGCTGCCCACGAGTGGTTCCCAAAGCATTCTTGGACTGACTTGATTCATCCCAAGTTGAACCTGATGCTGAGGGTTTGTGGGAGACAATAAGGCCCTGAGGATGAGGCAGCTGGCTTTAGGTGAGAAAAAGATCCAGTGTCATTTTTATTTCGAGGGCTCGCTTGGTAGTGCTCCGTGACCATCCATCAACAGAGGGCATCCCTGTGCTGTCCTCCGGGTCCACACATGCCACTGCTGTTCTCAGGGTTAGTAAGCACTGCCATCTCTCCAGAGATAGCCGGACATGACCCGGTGAACTGCTGTGGGACAGGATGGACAGTGGGAACTAGGACTAGATGGTCAAGAGAGTTTTTAGGGGGCTAAGCTCAAGGTCCAGGCACATGACCAGACTCCAGCTTTTCCCTTCCACCTTCTGCCAGTGCAAATTCTGCCTATCCCAGCTCTGCTCCCTCCAGGCATCTCTGCCCAACTGCTCTGATCCTAGTCACTTGCCCCCTCACAGAATGCTTGCCGTCTGGAACACCCAACCCAACATGTTGTCATATAGTAGCTTGAGTGGTTCTCATGACTCATGTCTCAATTTCCCACCTGGGTGAAAGGTCCCCAAAGCAAGCACAAGGGAAAAGGTAACAATTTAGCAGCCAGCACCGAAGCAGGATAGAAGGGGACACGAGGGGGCTGCCCAGTTATCAGAACTGAGGTCTGAAGTCGGGGCTGGCTCAGTAGGAAGGGTGACCCCAGGCTGAGTCTCCGAGCACTGAGCTGGAGTTCCTAATGTCTTGCTGGCCTAGAGCCTGGTCCAGGGCTGAACCCATGGCTAGAGGGTTGGTCGATCCTCGGAAATGGACCCCAGTCATGGATGGGGAGGAGTAGGTCTGCGTCCTGGGCAGGGCCTGAGCCCATTGTTCCTTAGCCTGGCATTCCAAGCCCTCGGCAATCTGACCCCATCCTAATGATAACAGTTAACCTCATCAGTGCGTTCTGTTATTATCTCCATTTTACAGAGGGGACAACTGAGGCACAGCAAAGTTAAGAGGTTAAGTGACTCACCCAAGATTACACGGCTAGTATGTGGCAGAGCTGGGATTCAAACCCGGGCGGTGTGGCAGATGTTTAGCCGCTAGCTTATTCTCTGAAACATTTGCCTTCTTATCACCATGAGCCTTCAATGCCTTAAACTGCAGGAGTGGCTCTCATGGTGGCGATCTCAGACATGGGAGAGCCTGACAGGGGAGAGAATTCTGGTCTTGGAGGCCTTTCCTGGAGGCGCTCAACTCTGTCACCCGAGCCCCGCGTTTCATGGCGGCTCCTCTGGGAGACCGGTCCTGCCTCTTGCGTGAAGTAAACGAGGGAAGATAGCTCCTTGCTTGGGCTTGGGGCATCTTCCCCCATGACTCAAGGCCTCCAAGCCTTGGCCTGCATGTTTCAGTGGCCCTCGTAAGGCCACTTGACATTGTTCTGACTCGAGTGGGCAGGATCTGGTGAGATCTCAACGTGCGGCATTTTGGGGTTTATTTTGTATCATACTTCGTTGAGGGCCTGTCTCTGAAACTAATAATATGCTATATGTTAATTAATTGATTAAAAAAAGAAAAGAGGGGCACCTGGGCAGCTCAGTCGGTGAAGCATCAGCCTTCGGCTCGGGTCATGATCTCAGGGTCCTGGAATCGAGGCCCGTGTCCGGCTCCCTGCTCAGCGGGGAGTCTGCTTCTCCCTCTCCCTCTGCCCCTCCCCCACTCATGCTCTCTCTGCCTCTGTCTCTCTCTCTCTCAAGTAAATAAATAAAATATGAAAAAAAGAAAGAAACAGGGCCTGTGCCTTTGATGGCCCCGAGTCTGTGGCTCTCACCCGTGCTTTCTGTGGCCTTGTGGAAACCATACTGTTGTCACCTGTCAGTTAGGGGAGGTGTGGACAGTGGCTCACAGTTGGTCTGCTAAGAGCGTGGGCTCTCTGCCTGATGTGCTGGGGTTTGGTTCAGGTTTGTAGAGGGCGCAAGGAGGGCCTCGAGCTCAGCACGGGCTCTCAAGAGAAGCCACTGTCCCTGGGCCAGCTCGTGCAGTGAAAGGCTAGCGGTGCCCACAAACAGCAAGGGAAGGGAGAGGGAGAGAGCTTGGCAGCAGGTCCCGGCACCATCGCTAATGGATTTGCCTGCCGTCTTCGGCACGCATGCAGCAGGCTGTCAACCCCGTGAAGGAAAACAGCCCTGCCTGGCCCAGGACAGAAGATGGGTCAGGGTCAAATGCCCCCCAGGTGCTCTAGGACCCTGAAGCCTACCGCTCAGTATTACCTATCAAGGGGTCCTTCCCATTCTTTCGGGAAGACCTGCTCCCAAAAGGCACAAGGAAGAATCTGCCCCAATTTGGCCATCCGTTCCAGTCTGGCCAGCTGGCATCATCAAGGGTTCTGTTGCTGGGGTCCCCTGGCAGCTGGTTTGGCAAGAGCAGGCTGGGAAGAATAGTCACTTGATTTGTTTCCTGGCTGCCAGACGCTCAGAGCTGCTGGAAATCCACACGGTGCAACAGCCCGACATGGTTTCATTCATCAAGATCCAGAGGGAGGACACACTCCTTCCAAAGACAGATAGGACCCACATGCCTCATCTAGCAAGTCGGGTAGGGTAGGTTTCACACTTCTCCACACATTGCAAAGTATAATTAAATGTCGGGGCTGCCTCATGCCTCTCCTTCTGTGCTCATATAACACTTGTTTCTCAGGGCTCCTGGGGACTGAAGATTTTGTAAAGGAACAAAACAGACCAAACACATATGCAAATTATTCATATTTATGAGTAAAAAATGAGTAAGACAACAGATTGGTGAAGCTCCGTTACCAACTCAGGCATTTGATTCCAGGCTGTAGGAACGGTGGGACAGGGTCCAGAGCAAGACGGGGGATGGGGCACGAGGAGAATGCTGTACACCGGACTGGCCAGACCCCACCCGGAAGATGGTACTCGGGTTTTGGAGCCTGAGTGTGGCCAGATGTGAAGCTGCCTTTGAAAAACCGAAGAGGCGGCCCGTGGGAGAGCTGGAGGGGACTCAAGGCAGGGTGGAGGCGTGTAGAGTGGGCTTTGGACTCAGGACCCCCAGCTGAATTCATGGCTCTGCAACTTACCAAGGCTGCTCCCTTTGGTAAGTCACGGAATCTCTCCGAGCCTCAGTTTCTTCATTGGTCAGGAGGAGAATACCGTCCTCACCGTGCTGTTGTGAGGCTTCAGTGACAGGTGGTCTATGAAAGAGGGCTTGAAATCTGCAAAATTCTTGGCAAGCTGTGTTACTGTGAGTGTCTGTGGCGGTGAAACTGACAGAGAGGCCGGCTTTGGTGGCGGACAATTGCAAAGAGCCCCAGGACCCACAGAGGGATCTTTTTTTTTTTTTTTTTTAAGATTTTATCTATTTATTTGACAGAGATGGAGACAGCCAGCGAGAGAGGGAACACAAGCAGGGGGAGTGGGAGAGGAAGAAGCAGGCTCATAGCAGAGGAGCCTGATGTGGGGCTCAATCCCAGAACTCCGGGATCACGCCCTGAGCCGAAGGCAGACGCTTAACCGCTGTGCCACCCAGGCGCCCCCACAGAGGGATCTTAACACGCAAATGGCCGCTTTGAGAAGGAGCCAGTTCCATCATCACTGAAGATGTTCAAGCAGAGGCTGGACCAGTATTTTCTGGAAGGCTGCATGGGGGAATTCCTGCATGTGGAATAAAGTTGGAGTCATTACTTCTTTTTTTTTTTTTAACTTTATTTATTTAAGTAATCTCTACACCCAACTGGGGGCTCGAACGCACAACCCCAAGCCAGCCACGTGCCTCAGAGTGCATCACTTCTAAGGTCTTTTCCAACCCTGCGGGTTGAAGATTCTCTACTGAGTTCCTGCACACAGTCCTGTCACTATAAGGAGCTGTGCAGGCTCCACTCTGCATTGGGCCCCGTTCCCTCTCCCCTATGTGCCACTCCTTGCCTAGCAGTTGGCCCTGCTTTCCTGAATCATCAGTTTTTCCTTCTCTGCTGGATCTTTTCTATTCGCACATACATATGCTGTTTATTCTGCAACTGAAGAAAAAGAAAACCGATTTCCTCTAGCTGTTGCCTCGTTTCTTTCCTTCCCTTTTTCTAAACAGCTCAAAAGAGCTGCCTGCATTTGCTGCCTCTAGTCTTTCTCCTCCAAGCCTCTCTCTCTCTCTCCTTTTTAAAGATTTTATTTATTTATTTGACAGAGAGAGAGAGCACAAGCAGGGGGAACGGCAGGCGGAGGGAGAAGGAGAAGCAGGCTCCCTGCTGAGCAGAGAGCCCATGCAGGGCACCGCAGGACCCCAGGATCATGACCTGAGCCCAAGGCAGACGAGACGCTTAACCAACAGAGCCACCCAGGCACCCCACAGCAAGCCTCTCTTGTACATACTCCAATCTGGCCTTTGCCCCCACCGTTCCACTAAAGTTGTTTTTAAGATCATTGTGAGTTCATAGACAAAATATATCTTGGCCTCTGCTCCCAGTTCCTGGCATAGAGCTCCTAAAACCCTTGTATTTTCCTAAGTTATAAGAGCACTAGAAGCATCTTTTGTGCTATTGGAGTGACCCTGATTGGGCTCCTGGATGGCTCTTGGGTGGGGGCTGGTCACCAGAAAGACCAAGTCATGATTAGTAGCTTGGAATTTTCAGCCTCAACCCCATCCTCCAGAGAGGGGGAGAGGGCTGGAAGTGGAGCTAATGATGGATTTTGCCCACATGAGGAAGGCCCCCGTCACATCCCAACAGCAGGGGGTTCGGAGTTCCAGGTTGGTCAACACATCCACACACATCCACACCGGGAGGGTGAGGGGCCCCAGTTCTGTGGGGACACGGACCTCGTGCCCTATGTCTCTCATCATCTGGCTATTCATCTCTATCCCTTATCATATCCTTTAATAAACTGGTAAACGTTAAGTGTTTCCCTGAGTTCTGTGAGCCGTTCTAGCAAATTCATGGAACCTAAGAGGGGGAGAGGTTATTGGAACTTCTGCTCCATAGCTGGTGGGTCAGAAACACAGGGGCGATCCTGGGCTTGTGTCTGGCATCTGAAGTTGGGGGGCAGTCTTCTGGGCCTAAGCTCTTAACTTCTGGAATCTGATGCCGTTCTGGGTAAATATTGCCAGAACAGAGTTGAATTCCTGGACACCTTGCTGGTGTCCACGAATTGCCTGTTGGCATGGCCTCCACATTTGGTGAACACAAGTGTCAGAAGTGAAGTGTTCTCTGGGAAGGTAAAGGAGACACACAGGAAAGAACTGAGTTTGCCCCTACATTGGAAGGAATAAAACCGAGGTTCTTCCCTATACAATCACCAACAATTTATATGCTGCCAAATCCAGGATCAATTTTCTCCATCCTCCTCTGACTTGTCCCTTCTGCGTGATCAGTAAAGTTGACCTCTCCCTCCCCCTCCAGGACACCACACTCTCCTACCTCATGGGCCCCCAATCCCCTTTAGGTTCCTCCGCATGTCCTGACTTCTAAAGGGTGGAGTGCCCCCAGGGCTGTGTCCTCACATCTCTTTTCTTCCCTAGTGTTTCCTAGCGGTCTCATCCAGACCAGGGCTTTGAACATATACTGAGTATCATTCTTGCTTCTATATACAGGACAGCTCCCATGTTCGCAACTCCAGCCGGGACCTCTGCCTCGAACTCCATCCTGGTATAATCAACCTTGACATCACCACCTGGGTGTCTACGTGCCGCACGCACTTGGCAGGCTCCACAGCGAATGCCCCGCGCCTTACCCCCACACCTGCTCCTCCCACCATCTGCCTCATTCCACAAATGGCAACTCCATGCTTTCAGTCGCTCTGGCTAAAACCCTTGGGGTCATCTTGCACCCCACGTCTGGTTCATCAGCACATCCTGTCAGCTCTACCTTCAACATGTATCCAGAACCCAGCTGCTTCTCACTTCCCGGTAGAACATAGATGAGATCACGTCATCTCTCTGCACAGAACCACCCAGTGGCTCCACCTTTTTCTTCTTTTTTTATTCATTTGAGAGAGAGAGCAAGCCAGTGAGAGCATGAGCAGGGGGGAGGGGTGCAGGCAGAGGGAGAGGCACCCCCAGGATCATGACCTGAGCCGAAGGCAGACACTTCACCGACTGAGCCGCCCAGGTTCTCCTGACTCCATTTTAATCAAAGCAAAGGCCAAAGTCCTCACCTCCCAACTGCTCTCCCCATTTAACCTGCTCCAGGAATCGGCAGACCTCCTTGAGATTCCTCCCAGATGCCGGCCAAGCTCCTGGCCTGGAATGCTCTTTCCCCAGATCCCAGGTCTGCTTGCTCACTCCTCCTCCAGATGTTCTTGGTGAGGCTTTCCCTGACCTTCCTGCTTAAAACTGCAGCCCCCCACTCTCCCCGGCCAGCCCCCCTGTCCCACTTTCCCTTCCCTGCCTTATTTTTTCCTTAGCACTCATCACCATCTGGCCTACTCTATGTTTTACTCAGTTATGTTGTTTAGTACGGACTGTCTCCCCCCACTCCCGGTACAAGGTAAGCTCCATGAGGGCAGGCAGTTTGGTGTTGTGTTGTACCCTTGTGTGTGGCGAGGTCGCTCCAGCCGCTAGAACAGTGCCTGGCACGGGTAAGTGCTCAATAAATGTTTGTTAATGTCCCAGATGGACTGGTAAGTGACAAACGGAGTTGCAGCACAACAAGAATAGTGTGAGCTAATTTATGTAAAAGAACGCCCACAAGGCACCATTCTACATCTGCATATATGCATATGCAAATGGAGGTACATGCGTGGAATGGGCTCCGGAAGGACCACACCCAAGCAATAGCAGTGGTTATAAGTGGGGTTGCTCCAGTGGGCTTGGGAGTGGGGGAGGGGTGTGAAAGAAGACTGTAGTCATCTCCGTAATGTTTTTTCCCAAGGAAAAACGTGTTCCTGTATTACTTTTGTGGGATTTAAAAGAAAGAAAAATGAAATCCATTAAAAATTATATGTGGCAACAGTATCCAGGAAGCAAACAGAAAGGGTTTGAAGGACTCGGTAAGTGCCAAAAGCCATTCTGGGGGGCTCCCTGGGTGACTCAGTCATTAAACATCTGCCTTCAGCTCAGGGCGTGATCCCAGGGTCCTGGGATCGAGCCCCGCCTCAGGCTCCCTGCTCTGCTGGGAGCCTGCTTTTCTCTCTCCCACTCCCCCCGCTTGTGTTCCCTCTCTCGCTGTCTCTCTTTCTGTCAAATAAATAAAGAAAATCTTAAAAAAAAAAGCCATTCTGGGGCTGGGGTGTGCTGCCGGTCTCCAGGACTGCACCCCTTCTGGCCCCGCCCCTCCCCCACCCGTCACACTTCACACATGTTTGTCCAGCTCCTATCCCTGGTCAGGTTGTTCTGAGAGCTGGGGATAGAGAAACCGAGAGAGCCTTTTTTCCTCACAGGGTTGACTCCCCGCTGGGGGAGCAGAGCCGCCCAGCTGCTCAGCCAGTCCTCTGTTAAATCGAAGGTGTGGATTCTAGGGCTGTAGAAACGGTGTCCTTGAGGGCTGCTATCCTGGCCAGCCTGGCTCAGGCCTCCGAAGACTTGTCCTGGGAATCCGTCCTCATAGAGAACCAAGGAGCCACCTCCTTCGTACTTGGCTGGGTTTCGGGGATGGAATCACACCAGCGTGCGGATTGGAGTTAACAAATATGGACCCTACAGGGAATCTTTCTAAACTGTTCTCGCCCACTCCTGCCCCAGGCCCAGTCTGTGGGGGGCTCCATTCTGCTGCCTGAGGACAGCAGATCCAAGAGGATGGGGCTTCTTGCCTCTGGCTGTCCCTCACCTTTTGTTCTCATCAGTGGGGCAAGGTCACCCGTGAGCGGGCCCCCTATCTTCTTGTAACCGGGGCATAGGGGTGCAAGAGCCCCTGGCTCCAGGGGTCACAAACAAACCAGGCTCAGCCACTCCAAAGTCCAAAGGCAGAGAGATGAGTAGTGGTGAGATGAGGAAGGCATTTATTTCAGAGGGACCACCACCGGGAAGACAGGGGACTGAAGACTTGAAGATTGTCTCCAAGTGCTGAAAATCCTTCCAGGTTCATGTAAGGAAAAGGTGGGACAAAGGTCGGTGGGGACATGCAGGTGGGCAGGAAAGGTCAGGTGAATCACTGTCTCGGGGTCAGTCATGCGGGGTCCTGCTGGCTCAGGGCAGTCCTTACTGCTTGTGGGGTAGTTTCATTTCCCATCCCAGGATGCTTTGCCCACTAGGTCTTTGGCCTGAGTTAAGAGATAAGTCGGGAAGAAGAAAATGGAGGTAATTGGCGTCCTCTTTCAAATCCCCACTGTCGAAACACTGTTCCATTTCTATCGATAGAAAAGGGACTATGATCATTTCTTCCATAGCTCCTTCCTCTTGTCCCCACCGCCCAACATCTTTTGTCTTTAGCTGGAGATATTTAAGCTCGTGGTTTGGGCCATTTGGGAGAGTTACTCAGTTTTCCTGGGTCTCTCCCATGGATGCAGGACATATACAAGGTATTAAACTTCTGCTTGTTTTTCTCCTGTTAATATGTCTTTTTATTTACATGTGTCTCGGTAGAACATAGATCAGATCACGTCATCTCTCTGCACAGAACCACCCAGTGGCTCTGTGTCTCGGCCATGTACCTAGAAGGGTAGGGGGACAATTCTTTTTCCTCCCTCCACACTCTGTGGGGAAAACCCCAGTTCTTCCCCTGCTGTGTGTTTCTTCCCTTGCTGCTCACAGAAACCACTTCACTTCTGGTCCCCAAATGTGTAGAGGTTTCCCCCACACCAAGCAATTCTCCATGACACCAGATGGATGTCCTAGAATTTAACTCAATTCTGACACTCTCTATCTGGAGAGAGCACCAGATCCCAGAAGGTTAAGGGCTCGGTCCCACAAGACTGCACCCCCCCCCCACGCACGCTTCAGAAACCAGTCTGTGATGCCAGGTTATTACTTCTGCGTCTGACCAACTGGCTGTAGATCAGAGGTTCCAACAACCTCTTTGGTTTAGATTAATTTGCTAGAGTAGCTCACAGAAATCAGGGAAACATTTATGTTTACTAGTTTATGAAAGGATATGATAGAGGATTCAGATTGTTAAGAAGGAGACAGCAGGCCCAAAATGGAGTCACTTGTGCTAAGACCCATGTTAGCAAACCAAGACTTAATACCTAACCTAGTTATAGTGTCAATGTCCCCCAGGAATGTGACCTTTAGCCAGTCCATCTGGAATTCCCTGGTTAGCACTCGTGAGGTAATCTGCCATATAAATCCTTTCTATCCCCCAAAGAACAGTGAGGCAATCTGCTCTTTCCTTATCACTTCCCCCTCCTGCCAGTGAAAGCCTTCCATTTTGTACAGTTCCTTGGAGCACCTTTCTGTTTGTTAGATGGGAAGCTGCCCAATTCACGAATGACTGAATAAAGCCAATTTGATCTTTAAATGTACTCAGTCAAGGGGCGCCTGGGTGGCTCAGTCGGTTAAGCATCCAACTCTTGGTTTTGGCTCAGGTCATGATCTTGGGGTCGTGGGATCCAAACCCATGTCAGGCTCCCCCACTTAGCGGAAAGTCTGCTTGAGGATTCTCTCCCTCTGCCACTCCCCCACACATGCTCTCTCTCTCAGGTAAATAAATAAATCTTTAAAAAAATGGAAAAAAATAAATGTACTCAGTTGAAATTTTGTTGTTTAACAAGAGGAATAGCCACATAGAGAGAGATACATAGGGCAAGGACCAGGAGGGTTCTGAGTGCAGGAGCTTCTGTCCCCTTGAAGTTGGGATATGTCACTCTCCCGGTGTGGATGTGTCCACCAGCCTGGAAGCTCTCCAAAACCCCTACTATTGGGATTTTATGGATGCTTCCTTATGCAGGCATAATTCGTCATTAACTTCATTTCTCTCTGGAGGATGAGAGGGGTGGGCTGAAAATTCCAAGCTTCTAATTATGGCTTGGTCTTTCTTTCTTTCTTCTTTCTTTCTTTCTTTCTTTCTTTCTTTCTTTCTTTCTTTTTCTTTCTTTCTTTCTTTCTTTCTTCTCTTTCTTTTTTTTTTTTAAGATTTTATTTTTTTATTTGACAGAGATAGAGACAGCCAGCGAGAGAGGGAACACAAGCAGGGGGAGTGGGAGAGGAAGAAGCAGGCTCATAGAGGAAGAGCCTGACTTGGGGCTCGATCCCATAACACCGGGATCACGCCCTGAGCCGAAGGCAGACGCTTAACCGCTGTGCCACCCAGGCGCCCCTCTTTCTTTTTTTTATTAAAAGATTTTATTTATTTATTTGACAGAGAGAGAGAGTACAAGCAGGAGGGGAGGGGCAGAGGGAGAGGGAGAAATAGGCTTCTTGCTGAGCAGGGAGGCTGATGCCAGGCTCGATCCCAGGACCCTGAGATGGTGACCTGAGCCAAAGATAAGAGTTGCTTAACCGACTGAGCCACCCAGGCACCCCTCTTTCTTTCTTTTTCAAAAGATTTTATTTTTAAGTAATCTCCACACCCAGTGTGGGGCTTGAACTCACAACCCTGAGATCAAGGGTCATAAGCTCTACCAACTGAGCCAGCCAGGCGCCCCTGGCTTGGTCATTCTGACCAGCCCCCATCCAGGAGCCATCCAGGAGCCCTTGGGCAATTTGCAAAAACTGGGCCTTCTGCCTCATTTTACCCGAATGAGTTTCCTCATTTGTAGAAGGAGGGTGCCAACAATGATAAAATCTACTCCCAGGGTGCTAGTGACAAGTAAATGAGCCCTCCCCCTGTTTTTTGCCTGTAAAAGCTCTTACAAGAATGTCTGCACATAGGTGTTCAACGCAAGGAGGTGGTTATTTTTACGATTAATAATATCATAGTTTATTTTCTTTCATGTTTATCATGGCCCTGCATGGAGGAGAATGAACAGAACGGGCTTTGGAGTCAGACGGACCGGGTTTGAACTTCAACGTGGAATCTTAACTATGTGACCTTTGTAAGGCACTTTGCTGTTCTGTACTTTAGCTTCCACATGTATAAAGTGGAGGTCGTGATAATCATGCCTGCCTCCCAAGCTAGTCCCAAGAACTGAAATAGCTCTTCCGAAGACAGCGTATAGCACCGTGCCTGGCGTGTGGCAAGCCTCAGTGAGTGGCAGCTGGATTTGGTTTGGTTTTGTTTTATGATCCCGATTCAGCTGTGACCTCCCTGGCTGGCCCTGGGCTCCTCTGTCCCCTCCCCCGGGCCTGTTTCTTCGGCTGTCACTCAGAGAGCAGGGTCGAGTCCTCCCCTCTCCCCTTGGCTCCTGTCTGACGGTCAGTAACAGGTGCCCCACACCTGGCCCTCTCCATCCTCTGGCCCCCTGAAGCATCTGGGCCACGCAGCTCCTCTGGGGATGGGACTTCATAGCTTCTGATCTTGGCTTGGGTGACTGAACACCGAGGGCCAAGTCTATTTGTCACCCAGGCCGGCCACCTTGCCCTACAGCCCCAGCTCCTGGGTGGGAAGGAGGCTGAGGCAGGAATCCGCCGCATCATGCCTTCCTGGCCATTTTCAGGCCCTGAAAGTGCCATTTTTCTGCTCAGTTCACTGTCACAAAGGACGGCCCACGTGCTGTTTTCCCCCAGAGCCTGGACTGCCCTCCTACCCACCGCCACCACTTAGCTCAGCTTGTCACTTCTCTCCTTCAACCAGCAGCTCAAACTGCCGTCCCCATCCAGCCTCAGCTCAACAGCCTCAGCCCCTGGGCACTCTTCGATCTCCCCCTGCTGTGCCCACTCCCGCTCGGCAGCCACATGGAAGATTCTAGTGCTTCTCGAGGGAGCCCTTGCCTGTGCCCTCTGTCTCCCCCAGCACCACTGTCTTCCGTGGGGCAGAAGCACACAGCCCGGGCCTGTTGGACCCCATGTCCCTGCGGTGCCCTTCCCAGGGTTCTTCCCTCCACTCGGGTCCTCTCTGTGAGCCCGGATGGCTGCCAACCGGCCGACTCTGAAGCCACCTCCAGGGAGGGAGTCCTGCCGAGGGCTGGCCTGGATCACTGTTGTGAGAGGAACAGCCACCACTCCCCACAGAGACATTGGTTTCCAAACCCGTGAGTGGACGTGCCCCAGGAGTTTGCTCCCCGCACTCCTCGTACTTTGAAAACCAGTAAAAAATGGGCAGCCAAGGAGATAGGGTAAGACCTTATTGGGATCGAAGCCCTAGGTCTGTCCACCTGTCACCAGCTGTGTGACCTTGGGTGATTCCTTAAAACCTCTCTGAGCCTCTGTGTTCTCATCTGAAAAATGGGCATGAAAGGAACTACTTTTTCACTCTGCAGGTCAAATGTGTGAGGATCACATGAGACCCCGGACAGGAACAATTGGTAGGCACACTGATGCCGGGAGGCACTGCCACTGCCGTGCGGTGTGGGCGCAGCGTTTCAAATAAGACACAGAAACACTGATTAAAAAATCGTGTGTGGGGGACACCTGGGTGGCACAGCGGTTAAGCGTCTGCCTTCGGCTCAGGCCGTGATCCCGGCGTTATGGGATCGAGCCCCACATCGGGCTCCTCTGCTATGAGCCTGCTTCTTCCTCTCCCACTCCCCCTGCTTGTGTTCCCTCTCTCGCTGGCTGTCTCTCTCTCTGTCAAATAAATAAATAAAATCTTAAAAAAAAATCGTGTGTGTGTGAACAGATAAAATTTGCCTTTGATTCTCCTCTGAAGTATGTCGACCTTAAAAGTAAAAGAAGCCAGATATTACACCAGCGAAATGAACTTATTTGGAAATAGGGAAACTGCAATTCAGGGCATGCGAGGGACGGCAAAGGAGCGATCGACGGAGAGGGGGGCGCCTGGCGGGCTCAGTCAGTGGCTCATGCGCCTCTTGATCTGGGGGGGTGTGAGTTCAAGTCCTGCGTTGGGTGTAGAAATTACTTAAAAAATAAAATCTTGAAAAAGCCAAAGGGGAGAGGAATGTTACTTTATAGAGAAAAAGAGGAAGCTGGAAGGGGCGGCTTTGAACGAACGTTTATTGGAGGAAACCGAGAGTTCAGGGTGGTGGCCGTTTCTTATTGGCTGGATTGTGCTACTTTCCTATTGGCTGAGCTTGTTGCTGGGCAAGGAGGCCGGGGACCTCTCAGCCTGCTGGGTCGGCCATTGATGAGGGGTAGTAGGGCATTAGAGCTCCCCCTTCTGGCCTCCTGACTCCATTTTAAATAAGGGTTCCTTTAGTTTCACAGGTACTCAAGGACTTCGCTAGGGCAAATGTCCCCTCCTGTCCCTGCATCATTAACCCCTTCCCCCCCAATGGAACATTGACACCCACATTCAAGTATACTGTAATGTTTCCTCTCTTTAGAAAACCCACAACCTTCTTTTTTTTTTTTTTTTTTTTTTTTTTT
>NC_048238.1:83765390-83982783 GCF_002007445.2 Ailuropoda melanoleuca | reverse complement strand
AGAGGGAACACAAGCAGGGGGAGTGGGAGAGGAAGAAGCAGGCTCACAGCAGAGGAGCCTGACGTGGGGCTCGATCCCATAATCCGGGATCACGCCCTGAGCCGAAGGCAGACGCTTAACCGCTGTGCCACCCAGGCGCCCCAAACCCACAACCTTCTTGACCCCATTTCCCCATCTACCCACCACCCCCGTTCCCATGGCCCTCCTTTGCAGCAAGACTCTCTAGAATTCGAGTTGTCTTTTCTGGCAGTTTCTACTTCCTCACCTTCCATTGTCTCTCGAACACATTCCAATAAAGTTCACCAAACCTCGGAATCCACACTTGCCAAGGCTGGACCGTCTACATAATTTGCAGGGTCCAGCGCAAAGTGAAAATATGGGGTCCCTTGTTCAAAGGTGCCTTTGTTTCTTAGAGTTATCATAACAAATGACCACAAAATGGGTGGCTTGAAACAACAGGAATTGATCCTTTCATGGTTCTGGAGGCCGAAGTTGGAAACCAAGGTGTCAGCTGGGTGGATTCCTTCTGGAGACTGAAAGAGAACCTATTCCATGCCTCTCTGCTAGCTTCTGATGGTGTGCATTCCTTGGCTTGTACATACATCACTCCAGTGCTGGCCTCTGTCCTCCCATCACCTTCTGTGTGTCTTTCCCCCACTTTTGTCTCGTGAGGATACCTGCCATTAAAGTAGGGCCCACCCTGATTTGAGCTCATCTCAAGATCTTCACCTTAATTACATCTGCAAAGAACCTATTTCCAAATAAGGTCACACTCGGGGTGGACATATCTTTTAGGAGAGGGACCATCATTCAACCCGCTATGAAAAGTTACTTAAGAAAGTCAAGATGGTCTCAGAAGTAAAGCACGGGACCCTGTCCAAGTGCATAGGTTGCATGCCTATGAAGAGGGGTGTGCTGAGGTCATCCACGGGGTCTCTTCCTGCTGTCAAATCCAATGGCGAGTTGGAAGTCCCCACCTTACTGGGCTTCTCAGTGGCATCTGACATAATTGATCACCCTGTTCTTGCCACCCTTGTTTCCCTTGGCTGCTGGGACACCAAGCTCTCCTGATTTCTCTCCGATCTCACCAGTCAGTCGGTCCTCTGTGCCTTCTGCTGGCTCCTCCTCCCTCCATCCTCTAGAGGCTGGAGGTTGGAGAGCCCTGGGGCTCGGGCCCTTGACTACTTCTCTGCACATTCACCCCCTCAAGGAGCTCATCTAATTTCAGGTCTTTAAACACTCCATCTGCAAGGACACCTGCTGCCCGGAACTTTCCTCTGGGTTCCAGACAGACCCATCCGGCTGCCTCCTGGACAGCTCCCTTTGGAGGTCTAATAGGCCTGTCAAACTTAGCACGTCCAAACTGAAGGCCTCCTGAGCCTCCCTGCCAATATCCCCCCCATCTCTTAATGGCAACCCTTCCAGTTGCTTGGATGAAAACCTTCATGTCATCTTCATGCCTCACTTTCCTCTGTACCCCAACATGCAGTCTCAGCACACGGTCCCATCCCACCTCGAGTGAGATGTCCACTCCTTGCTGTGTGTGGCCCACAAGGCCCTACGTGATCTGGTCCTCCTCTGCCTCCCCCGTTCCATCTCCTACCATCTCCACCCCCACCTCCTCATGCTGCCCCTGTCCTCCCCCACCCCGCTTGCTTTTTCCTTGATCACGCCTAGCGCGATCCCACCTCAGGGCCTTTGCACCTGCAGTCCTTGCTGCCTAGTGTATCTGTCCCCATTTATTTAAGAGGCTCGCTCCCTCACTTCATTCAGTGCTGCTCAAACGTCACTTGCTCAGGGAGGCCTTCCCTGACCACCTGTCTAAAATAGCATCTTCTGGGGCACCTGGGTGGCTCAGTCGGTGAAGCATCTGCCTTCAGCTCAGGTCATGATCTCAAGGTCCTGGGATCGAGCCCCACATTGGACTCTCTGCTCAGCGGGGAGTCTGCTTGTCTCTCTCTGTCTGCCCCTCCCCCTGCTCGTGCTCTCTCTCTCTCTCAAATACATAAATAAAATCTTTAAAAAAAATAAAATATCATCTTCTGGTGCCTCTGTATCCTCATCCCCTCTTGATTTTTATCCCTTTGCTCCTTGTTGATCTCTCCAACTAGAACGTAAGCTCCCTGAGTTTAGCAGCTAGGTTTTCTCACCACCGTCATCCTCACCACCTAGTGGGGTACATGGCACGTATATGGAGTCCATGAATACCTCGATCGGATCCTGCCACTCTCCTAGCTTAAGATCCTACGGTGCTCCATTAACTCTCCTTGCCTTTGCCGATACTCTTCCCTCAGCTCGGAAGGCCCTTCCTCCTCTTCATCTTCATGGAAAGCTCTTACTTATCCTTCAAGACCCAACCCAACTGTCACCACCTTTGTCAAGCTCTCATGTCCCCAGGCAGAGTTAGCCAAATGTTCCTCAGGGACCCTCAGTGTCCTGGACATGCCTCAGTCAATGCCTGCCTCTCTTCTCCAGGAAACTGTGAGCTTCCCGAGGGCAGGCTCTGTGTCTTTTCAGCCCGGTGTCCCCAGGGCCTCGTCCAATGCCTAAACAGCCTTATGTATTCCATAAAGGTTTGCTGACTGAGTGAATAAATGAAGGAAAAGAGGGGAGAGGAAAGAAGTAGAAAGGGGGAAAGAGGGAACCATTTCTTTCCCTGTAGGTGTCCTCAGGGTGCCTGGAAGCCCCTCACTAGGAAAGTTCTGCTTTTTTCGAGACTGACCTCAATACCTTGCCCCTTATCCAAACATTCTCAGCCACAATGACTTTGATTTCCAAACTCCAGAATGAGGACCCACTATCTGGCAAGTTTGAACATGTCTTTTAGAGACAACAAACCTGAATTTTAAAAATCTGTTAAAAAAAGAAACAGGCCCAAAATGGAGTCATTTGTGCTAAGCCCCACATCAGCAAACTAAAATTTAATACCTAACCTCCCTGCAGTTTCGGCCTCTGCCAGCCATGTAAGCCTGAACCAGTCCGTCTGGAATCACCTGGTCAACGCTAGTGAGGTAAGCCACCTGATAAGCCCCTCCTGTCCCCTATAGGAAGGTGACCTTGCCTAAAACAATTCCCTCTTTGGGGCTCCTGGATGGCTCAGTCTGTTGAGCTTCTGACTTAATTTCAGCTCAGGTCATTATCTCAAGAGTTGTGAGATAGGGCCCCTGTCAGGCTCTGCACTCATCGGGGAGTCTGCTGTTCTCCCTCTCCCCACGCATGCCATGCTCTCTCTCTCGCTCTCTCTCTCTCAAATAAATAAATAAATTTTTTTAAAAAATCCACTATTGGGGCACCTGGGTGGTTCAGTCGGTTAAGCGTTTGCCTTCAGCTCAGGTCATGATCCCAGGGTCCTGAGATTGAGTCCCACATCGGGCTCTCTGCTCAGCGGGGAGTCTGCTTCTCCCTCTGCCCCCACCCTGCTCTCTCACTCTCTCTCAAATAAATAAATAAATAAAATCTTTAAAAAAATTTTTTTTAAAAATCCACTCTTTACTAGAAATGTCCCTTTCCTGCCCCCTTCTGCCTATAAAAGCCCTTCATTCTGTGTAGCTCTTTGGAGCTCCTTTCTACTTGCTGGGTGGGATGTGCTCAATCCATAAATTGTTTGTTTGTTTTTAAAGATTATTTATTTATTTATTTGACAGAGATAGAGACAGCCAGCAAGAGAGGGAACACAGCAGGGGGAGTGGGAGAGGAAGAAGCAGGCTCATAGAGGAGGAGCCTGATGTGGGGCTCGATCCCAGAACGCCAGGATCACGCCCTGAGCCAAAGGCAGACGCTTAACGACTGCGCCACCCAGGCGCCCCCATAAATTGTTGAATAAAGCCAAGTAGATCTTCAAATTTACTCAATTGAGATTTTTGGCTTTTATTTATTTATTTTTTATTTAAATTCAATTAATTAACATATAGTGTATTATTAGTTTAGAGGTACATCAGTCTCATGTAACACCCAGTGCTCATTCCATCACGTGCTCGCCGTAATGCCCATCACCCAGTGACCCCATCCCCACTCTCCCTCCACTCCAGCAACCCTCAGTTTGTTTCCTATGATTAAGAGTCTCTTATGGGGGGGCGCCTGGGTGGCTCAGTCGTTGAGGCTTCTGCTTTTGGCTCAGGTCACGATCCCAGGGTCCTGAGATCGAGTCCCGCATCGGACTCCTTGCTCAGTGGGAAGCCTGTTTCTCCTTCTCCCTCTGCCCCTTCCCCCCACTCATGCTCTCCTTCTCTCTCTCAAATAAATAAAATCTTTTTCTTAAAAAAAGAGTCTCTTAATGGTTTGTCTCCCTCTCTGATGTCATCTTGTTTTATTTTCCCTCCCTTCCCCTGTGATCCTCTGTTTTGTTTCTTAAATTCCACATATGAGTGAGATCATATGATAATTGTCTTTCTCTGACTGACTTATTTCACTTAGCATAATACACTGTAGTTCCAACCATGTTGTTGCAAATGGCAAGATTTCATTGTTTTGATGGCTGAATAGTATTCCATTGTGTGTGTGTGTATATATATATATATATATATATATACCACCTATTCTTTATCCATTCATCTGTCAATGGACATCTGGGCTTTTTCCATAGTTTGGCTATTGTGGACATTGCTCCTATAAACATTGGGGTGCATGCACCCCCTTTGAATCACTATGTTTGTATCCTTTGCAATTGCTGGATCACAGGGTAGTTCTGTTTTTAACTTTTTGAGGAAGCTCCATACTGTTTTCCAGACTGGCTCCCCCAGCTTGCATTCCCACCAACAGTATAGGAGGGCTCCCCTTTCTCCAAATCCTCACAACAACATCTGTCATTTCCTGACTTGTTCATTGTAGCCATTCTGACCGGTGCAAGGTGGTATCTCACTGTAGTTTTGATTTGTATGTCCCTGACGCCAAGTGATGTGGAACATTTTTCATGTGTCTGTTGGCCATTTGGGTGTCTTCTTTGCAGAAATGTCTGTTCATGTCTTCTCCCATTTCTTGATTGGACTATTTGTTCTTTGGGTGTTGTGTTTGGTAAGTTCTTCATAGATTTTGGATACTAGCCCTTTATCTGGTAAGACATTTGCAAATGTCTTCTCCCATTCTGTCAGTTATCATTCGGTTTTGTCGAATGTTTGCTTTGCTGTGCGAAAGCTTTTTATTTTGATGAAGTCCCAATAGTTCATTTTTGCCTTTGTGTCCCTTGCCTTTGGTGATGCATCTAGCAAGAAGTTGCTGCGGCCGAGGTCACGAGGTTGCTGCCTGTGTTCTCGAGGATTTTGATGGATTCCTATCTCACATTTAAGTCTTTCATCCATTTTACTCAATTGAATTTTGCTTTTTTTAGAAAATATAGGTAAGTGTAGAGAAAAACCCATCCACAGTCCTGTATCCTTGACGCTGAACACAATATCTGGACATAACCTCCCCTGGTATGCGTGTGGGCATTGATCCATGTGCACGTGTGTATACGAAACAATCGACGCCTGTATGTGTGTATATAAAATACACGAATGGGGGCGCTTGAGTGGCTCAGTGGGTTGAGCAACTGCCTCCAGCTCAGGCCGTGATCCTGGGGTCCTGGGATCGAGCCCCGCATCGGGCTCCCTGCTTGGCGGGGAGCCTGCTTCTCCCTCTGCCTGCGGCTCCCCCTGCTTGTGCTCTCTTTCTCTGTCAAAAAAATACATAAAAACTTAAAAAAAAAAAAAAGACAGTTGCTTTTTTTTTTTTTTTAATGAAGCCGAACCTGGAAGTAAGACCTTAATGAATCACAAGGGGGCAGCAAAGCGCTCCTGCTCAGGGGGAAGCTAGGAAGCCTTTCCTCACCAACCTGTAAGGACTATCCGTCTGAAGCCATATAGCAATAAAGGACCAGCCACTGAATTCACCATATCTTTCAATATTCGAAAGATAAATCGTTTAAATCACAGCGCCACCACTTTATATATGCCCTGGGGCCAGTCGCAACCTCTACGCCCCTCTGCTTCCTCATCTGTGAACTAGGGATGTTTGCTTCCCAATCACACACCTTCCTCATATGGTTGGATAATTGAAGCAATAGGTAAAATGCTCAGCACATAGTAAGGATTCAAATGTGAAATAGTATTACTACTGTATAAATAACGGAGGGAACTGTTACTGAATACCTATTACGTACCAGGTGATTTGAATCCTTAGAGCAATCAAGTGAGGAATGATGAGAAGATAAATGAGAGCTTGAAAGGCAGATGGAGGGTTAAATGACACGGCCAAGGTCAATTAGCCAGCAACACTAAGAGCAGTTAATGCACAGGAAGGGCTAACCTGCACCGGGCACTCCCTGTTCTAAGCACTTTGCAGAAACGACCTCACTTCTTACAGCAAACCTATGGGGTGGGTACTGTTACTATGCCCATTTGACAGAAAGGGCAACCGAAGCACAGCACGTAACTGGCCCACGGTTACAGCAGGGAGTCTGAACGCGGAGTCGGGTTATAGCTGAGGCTGCCCAGCTGCCACGTGGCATGGATAAGATTTAAACCGAGGTCAAGAGCAAGCTCTTTCGACCACCCTCTGCTGCTTCTAGGCTAGTTTGCATCAAAGTCAACTCAGGATCCTCATGTAAAACACAACACACCATCTCTGCCTCGACCCCGCGGCACCCCCTCGCAGCCGCTGCCATTCCCCTCGCCCCCTCGTAACTGCCCTACCTGGGGCGTCTATGCCGGCTACCTTCACTTCCTTTCCCGCTAGCCTCTGCCTCCACCCACGCCGGCCTGGCTCCTGCCACTGCCACTCCCCAGAAACGGCGATGGGCAAGGTCACGAAGGGTCTCTGTGTCACCCAGCCCAAAGGTCATTTTTCAGCCCCCTTTTGAAGATTGCGAATTTTCTGATTTTGACGTTGCTGATATCCCAGGTTTTCTGCGGCCCACTCTCCCCCTGGCTTTGCTGCCTCCTCTCTGCTCCTTCTCCATCTCCTTCTCGGGCTCAACATTCTCTCCCTGGCCATTAAGGAGGTGCGCCTCAAGCCTCTTTCCTGAACGCCTTTTCTTCTGGTCCTTCTGGTCTCTGTACTCTAGACCTTCTTGGCTCCTCTCTGCGCCGTTCCCAGCTTCCATACCATCTATGTTCCAATGACTCCCAAATTTATATGGCTAACCCAGACACGCCCCTGAACTCCAGACCACGTATCTAGCTGCTTCTCGAATATCTCAGCCTGAATGTTTCAAAGGCCTTGCCAACTCAACATCATCGCTCACCTCCAAACCTTTGGCCGTCTTGTCTTCCAGTGGGTTCCATAGCTGTACTCCCTTCTTCCACCCCCTCTATTTCCCACCACCAAATCCTGTGGCTACGGATCTTTTTCGGGTCTCCATCTCCATCCTGGATGGTCCTCTAACTGGTTTCCCTGCTTCTACCCACCCCTGCCGAAAATACTTCAATGGTTTCCCTTCCCGTTAAAATAAAGGCCATAGTTCTTGGCATGGCCTCCAAGGTCCTGTGTGGTCTGGCTCTGCTTCCTCTCCAGCCTCATCATCCCCAAGGTCCCCCTTGCTCTCAGGACTCTGGTGTCACTGGCATGCCTTCAGTTCCTTGTGGACAGCCAGCTACCTCCTATCTCAGGGCCTTTGCACATACTGTGCCCCCCCCACATTTTTGAAACAAGTCTTTCCTCCACTCTGCCTAGTTAACACCTAATCATCCTTTTGATCTTATGATCATTGCGTCAGAAAGGGCTTGAGAATTCCTCTTATTATGGGTTCTCACCTAATTCTCCTTCCCTGACCTGATTATGGTTGTAATTTTACATGTCTGTATGTAATTTTTTTATTTTTTAATTTTTTAAAAGCTTTACTTATTTATTTGAGAAACAGAGAGAGACTGAGCAGAGGGAGGGGCAGAAGGAGTGAGAGAATCCCCGAGCAGTCTCCCTGCTGAGCACAGAGCCCAACATGGGGCTTGATCCCAGGGCCCCAAGACCATGGCCTGAGCTGAAACCAAGAGTCAGACACTTAACCAACTGAGCCACCCGGGCACCCCTGTACGTGATTTTAAAAAATTTTAAGTAGGCTCCATGCCCAACATGGGGCTTGAACTCACAACCCTGAGATTAACTGTCACATGCTCTACTGACTGAGCCAGCCAGGTGCCCCTGTATGTGATTCTTTTATTTTCTTTAAGATTTTATTTATTCATTCAGGAGAGAGACTGCAAGAGCATGAGCAGGGGAGAGAGGCAGAGGGAGAGGGAGAAGCAGACTCCCCACTGAGCAGGGAGCGCGATACAGTACTTGATCCCAAGACCCCAGGATCATGACCCGAGCCGAAGGCAGACACTTGACCGACTGAGCCCCCCAGGCGCCCCTGTATGTGATTCTTCGTGACTGACCTCTACTAGACTGTGAGCTCCATGAGGGCTGGGTGCTGGCAGGCCTTCCCTCAGCCGTGCCCTCAGTTTCTAACACAGTGCTGAGTACAGAGGAGCTTCTCGATGAATATTTATGGAATGAAGAATGAAAATGTGTGTTTTTATTTTTTTGAACCTCTACCATTGCACCTGCCACCTAGGATCCAGTGAGAACCACCCTGGCTTCTGTGAGCTGTTTCTAACGGGAAGGAGTCTCCAGAAGGCAATTAAAATGGTTTCAAATTAAAATGTTTTATTTTGGAAATGATTTCTAGCTTCCAGAAAGCAGCAAGATTTGTGCACAGAGGCCCCGTATAGCTCCAGTTTCAAAAGGCTGTTCCTCGGGTGCCGCCAGCCCTTTCTGAGCGCGTCGGGCTGCCTTCCTCCGGGCCACTGTGGACCTCGAGCCCCAAGACAACACACTAGGTGAGTGGGACAGCAGCCCGTCCCACGGGATCTGAGAGGCAGCGTAAGGCAGACTCAAGGGCAGCCCGTAGGTCAGGGCCACAGAGCCAGCTGCACGACCTAGCTCGCAGCCAGCCTGCTTGCTGTGTCTCTTGACGCCCAGATACACCTCCTTGGGGTTTGGCCTCCGCCAAACGGCCCGCCAGGAGTGAGCCAGAGTCAGCCCACAGAGAGACCCGGGGCTCGGGGAGGCGTGTCTTCTCAGGCCCTGGTAGCCAACCAGCTGAAATGGGTCCCCCCACCGCCCCCGCCACCAGGCCTGGGACAGAGAAGGGGCCACCATTCTCCCCAGCCCCCTGTGGGAGTTAATGCCGTGTTTTGGAAACATTTTTTTAATATGACCGCTACAGAGAAACGCATTTTCCTTCACGACCCAGTAACACACACTCATACACGCAGACATGCGCCATTATTGTACAGGTTTCAAAATAACAACGCCCTTACTACTTCTGAGGTGCTCTGAGGTTTTCTCTTCTCTTAAAAAGAAAATGCTCGATTTCAAAAGCCACTGATGGGTCACAACTTAGTGTGAAACCCACTGAATCAGAGGACTCTCAGGTTGTAGGTAAGAGAAGATCACAAGAGCTGGTAAAAAACAAAACCAAACCCGCCCTTGTCTACGGTGCTAGAGAGATAAGAGAGGGGGTCACCTTTTGGGGGGGATTGACTGGGAGGTGTCAGGAGGGAGGCTTCCGGGGCGCCGGAAATGTCCTCCATCATGAATTAGGTACCTGTACGCGGGTGTATATAAAAATATGTAAAAATTTATTTATTTATTTATTTAAATATTTTATTTATTTGAGAGAGAGCGAGCATGAGTGGGGGGAGGGAGAAGCAGACTCCCCCCTGAGCAGGGAGCCCCACACGGGGCTCGATCCCAGACCCCGGGATCATGACGCGAGCCGAAGGCAGATGCTTCACCAACTGAACCACCCAGGCGCCCCCAAAATATGTAAAAAATTATTGATCTATACATTTACGATGTGTGTACTTTATTATAACGTGTCTTGGAATTCAAGGGCAGAAACGTAGTTGGGCCTCAGGATGGGACTGAAGCCAGGGCAGCAAGCGAGTGTGATCAGTGAGAGTATAGAACTGCAGGTCCAGGCAGATTTGAAACTTTCTTTGATGTTGAATAGCTGGGTGGCTTTGGGCAAGCAGCTTAACCCTTCTGAACCTCACTTTTCTCGTCTTTATAATGGAGATAATATCTGTTAAGATGAGGCACTTAGCTAATGGGTAGAAAGCAGTTGCCTAGACCTCGCACATCATCCGTATTCAGTACATGGGAATTGCATACTCTCCTCCCCTATTTCTCTATGTGCATCTGCTTCCATACTCTTTCTCCAGATGGCTTTTTCTGCTTTTCTGGTCCACAGAGTGCAAAGTAGCCCTTTTCAGCCCCCAGTTCACACCTGAAGATAATGTGTCTCGATTCCAGATCCAAAATCCTGAGAGAAAAAGCCCGATTAATTCACCTTGAGTCACCCTAGTTCAATCAGCCATGGGCAGGGGGGCGACCATGGCAATCTTAACATGGTTTCCTGGGGGCTGTTATTGGCTGAACTGTATCCCTTCAAAAAAAGAGATGTTGAAGTCTTAACCCCCAGTACATCAGAATGTGACCTAATTTGGAGAGAGGGTCTTTACAGTGTAATCAAGTTGAGATGAAGTCAATAGAGTGGGCCCCAATCCAATATGGCTGGCGTTCTCATGGAAAGGGAGAATTTGAACACAGAGACATGGCCAGAGCAAAGACGCCGTGAGACACACAGGGAGGATGGCAAGGATGGCAGGGGAGCCTGGAGGGCTGGGGCAATGCCTCTACAAGCCAAAGAACAGCAATGGTCCCCGGTGAACCACCAGAAGCTAGAAAGAGACAAGGAAGGATTCCTGTGCAGGTGGCAGAGGGAGTGTGGCCCTGACGACTCCTGGTTTTGAACTTGGAGGCCCCAAAATTGTAAGACAATACATTTCTGGAGTTTTCCTTCACCTAGTTTGTGGTACTTTGCTATACAGCAGCCCTAAGGAACAAGCAGACACCACAGAGTGATTACAAATCCGCTTGTTTATGATGTGAGTGAAGTTGTTGCATCTACTTATTGATGGCAAAGACCAAAAAACAAAGTTGTTTTTGGAAGTAAAGTTGTTCTGATACAAGAATGAAGTAAGTTGTATTCGGATACTGTCTTCTGTGTTCTCATCGATGAGAGCTCAGTAGCTCAGGGGGCGCCTGGGAGGCTCAGTTGAGTGAGTGTCCGACTCTTGATGTTGGCTCAGGTCATGCTCTCAGGGTGGTGAGATCGAGCCCCACGTCGGGCTCTGCACTGAGCTTGAAGCTGCTTGAGATTCTCCCTCGCCCTCTGCTCCTCCCCACCTCGGGATGTGTGCGTGCACTCACTCTCTCTCTCTCTCTCTCTCAAATAAATAAATAAATCTTAAAAAAAATAAAGAACTCAGTAGCTCAGCTGCTGAGGGGCCCCACTGGGGCTCATGAATAAAAACATATGAAGAAGCAACTGTGGCAAAGGGACATTTAGACTGTAGATTCTGAGAGCTCGGAGGACTCTCCGGGAGGACTCCCTGGGAGTGCTCGGCCTGCACAAGGCTACACCTTGCTGAGCCAAATAGCTCTCCGAAGACTTTGGGGGCAATTAGCGCCTAACCCCGGGCAAGGGGACTATTTTTCCTAGTGACAGCAGAAGCTGAGCAGCAGCCGGGCAAAGCCAGGCCTCTGACCCGTCACCGCAGGAGCCATGGGGCCCTAGCAATGTGCTTCTAAAAGCCCCCGCCCCGACTCCCCCCATTTCCTCTATAAAAGAGCGGTCCTCTCCTTTGTTCTCCGGACTGGCCTCTGGTTTTGTGCAGCTTTCTTGTCCCGAATTGCTATTCCGGAATAAACCCATTGATGCTGGTAAAATAACAGGCAGTTTTATTTTGAAAGTGAACAAGCTAAAATGAAAGTCAAAGTGCCTGACCATCCTTGATGCTAAACCAAGCTCAGATGGGGTTTGGCCCAAGCCTCAGTGACCAGCCTCGAAGCCTCCTACAAAGAGAACCGTTATGTAGGGGCCACAGAATGTACCTCTAGGACCTCTGGTCCCCAAAGGGGTAGTCAACGTGGGGGAGGGGCAAAAACCAAGAAACCGTTGAAACCAGGGGGGATAGCATGAAGCAGCTGTTTCGATCCGTGGTGAAGGGGAGTAGAACTTAGCACCCCCAAATATGTCACTTTGGCATGAGGATGATTTTGAGCTAAAGGCGATCAGACCCCAGCAGGTTCAGGAAAAGCTCTTTACCTCCCCCCTCAACTGCCTAACAGTCCACTGGAAAGGAGCAGAGCTATTGCCAGAAACACCTTCTCCCTGAAGACACGTAGCTGCATGACAGGGCAATGTTGACAGAGACTACTTAAGAATACAAAATCTCAGGGCACCTGGGTGGCTCCGTCCCTTAAGCATCTATCTTCGGTGCAGGTTATGATCTTGGGGTCCTGGGATGGAACCCCCCCCCCCATTGGGCTCTCTGCTCAGCAGAGAGCTTCTTTCTCCCTCTCCTTCTGCCCCTGCTCCTACTGTCTCTCCCTCTCTCTCAAATAAATAAATAAAATCTTTTTATTTTTTTATTTTTTATTTTTTTAAAATTTATTTATTTATTTATTTATTTATTTATTTATTTGACAGAGAGAGACAGCCAGCGAGAGAGGGAACACAAGCAGGGGGAGTGGGAGAGGAAGAAGCAGGCTCCCAGCGGAGAAGCCTGATGTGGGGCTCAATCCCAGAACGCTGGGATCACGCCCTGAGCTGAAGGCAGACGCTTAACGACTGCGCCACCCAGGTGCCCCAAATAAAATCTTTTAAAAAAATCTTTAAAAAACAAACAAAAACCTCAGTAAGTTAATTAACAAGGAAATATGGAGAGCCCCAGGGGAGAGTCGTGGAACTCTTATCACCAAGGTGATAAATTTTTAAAAATTTTAAAACTGTGTGTGTGTGATTAAGTAAGCTCTACACCCAGTGTGGGGCTTGAACTCGTGACCTCGAGATCAAGACTTGTGTGCTCTACGGACTGAGCCAGTCAGGGGGCCCCAAGGTGGACGTTTTTAAATGGCTAATAAGAAATACGGTGGGTAAGGCAAATAGTGATGGGGCAAAACCAAGAGGAAACAGAAAGGAGAGAGTCACTGGTCTCTCCCCAGCAGGGTGGAAGTCTTTACGTGGTTATTAAGAAATGGGACGAATAAATGGACATGGACAGGGTTAAATCTGTTAAAAAGCAAAAATTCAACTGAGTACATTTGCAGATCTGACTGGTTTTATTCAGCAATTCATGAACCGCTGCCCCTTATCCAGCAAGCAGAGGAAGAGCAAACTCCCAGAAGAACAAAATGAAAGGGACTTTGTAGGAAGGGGCAAGAAAGTTATGAGCGAAAGAAAAGCCAGTAATGTTTCAGGTGGGATCACCTTCCCCTGGGAGACAGGCAAGGGTCATATGCGGATCACCTTATCTTCCTTTGCGGGATGGAGGAGGCCTGTGTGACAGATGACCTCATTGGTGTTCATCAGAAAATTCCTGATTGACACATCAAGATTTACATTTCAGGGGGAGCTTGAGACTGCAATTAGGTTAGGTTTGAAGCCCTGGTTTGGGGACTTGGCTTGGCCCAAGGAATGCCATTTTGGGCCTGTGGTTTTCTTTTTAACAAAACCAAGGTTTTAATTGGTGTTACCAAAGGCTGTGTGAAACAAAGGGACTCCCTATTGGTTCCCCCAACATTAAAGTGACCCAAATAAATGTACTCTATTTACTCCTGTTTGGTGTTAAAATTTATTTATTTATGGTGTAAAAAATTTTTTAGAGAGAGGGAGGGGGCAGGGGCAGAAGGAGAGAGAGAATCTTTTTTTTTTAATTTTTATTTATTTGAGAGAGAGAGAATGAGCATGAGCAGGGAGGAAGGGCAGAGAGAGAGAGGGAGAAGCCGACTCCCTGCAGAGCAGGGAGCTGGACATGGGGCTCCATCCCAGGACCCCGAGATCATGACTTGAGCTGAAGGCAGATGCTTAACTGACTGAGCCACCCAGGTGCCCCCAGAGAGAGAGAATCTTAAGCAGGCTCCATGCCCAGCACAGAGCCCGACGTGGGGCTTGATCTCACAACCCTGAGATCATGACCTGAGCTGAAACCAAGAGTCAGATGCTTCACTGACTGAGCCACCCAGGCACCGCTGGTGTTAAATTTTTAAAAGCTGGAAGGGGGAGAGTACTATGAGAAAGCTGACCGGCAATCACTGGGGGCAGTGGTTAGGCAGGTTAGAGAAGTTTCCAGGACTCATCCATACAGGAGCCTCGCACACTGTGGTACCAAAACACTGGTGAAGCCCTGATTCGGGCTACAATTAGACTGAAAGAATTTTAAAATGGTTGATAGGATTGTGAGGGTTGGAACGTGTCAACAGGCATTGTGTAAAGAAGTTGTGCCCCCGGAATGTTTTATGGGTGAAAGGGAGCAGAAGCAGCCACCCCCAAAAGGCCTCTTTGGCATAAGGATTATCTTGAGCTGGTTATTTTTAAGAAACAGCAGACATAGGAGAAGCTCTGAAAAACAAGGAGAAGTTACCCTTTTGTAAGGGACATCTAATCTCCATCTGTAAGGGTGTCTCCTTTGGTGTACTGGAAAAAGAAGGAGGACTGAGAAATCTCTAGAAATTTTTATCAATGGAAAAGGCAGACACTGAAATCTGAGACTTACCCTCCTTTACTGTGCTTTGCCTGGGAACCTCCTATAACTGCTTCCCCCACCCCCGTCTTTTGTGTTTAGCTGGAGATATTTAAGGTGGTAACTTGGGCCATTTCTAGAAGTTAGTTTTCCTGGTATGTCCTGTGTTTACAGGAGGTGTATGTGTTATTAAACTTCTGTTTGTTTGTTTTTTTTCCTGCTAATCAGTCTTTTATTACAGGGAGGTCTCAGCACCCCATAATTGGATATTATATCTGGCCCCGAAACCCTTTTCCTATCTGTAAAACCAAAACGTGCTGACGAAGCCTTAATGGAGGCTGCAGTTAGGAATGTAAGAGTTGATGGAATTCAGGTAGAAGTCTGTAGGAGAATTGGTACGTTTGAAAGGTCTTTCTGTGAAGTGGTTGGGTCATTACTTGATTGTATTTTGAAAACAAACGCTGTATCAGACTGGGGAATGTTTCCCCCACCTAATGTTCTGTTTTATAAACAGAAGGTGTGCAAATTGGCCTTTCATGCGCTATTACGTGGGCATGCTAAATGGGAATCCGGAAGACCACGTGACCCCGCACGGTGGGGGACATAAGCTGGAGTGTTGGTAGGGACCATTTCTCGGGGCAATAACCCCGTGTGGACAGTGGACGGGGACTTTTGGCAAAAGTCTGTGAGTGCCTCCCAGCGATGACTACTAGGACTTTGAGCTAGAGAATTCGATTTGAGGGGCATTCACTACCTTGCTTTCGGACAGTAATTAAAGCTGTGCCGATGACTGAAGGAGGTAAAATGTTCTTGAAACCTTAAATACCTGCAATGTCTTGGGTGATGTTGGAGCAAAGCTCTCATGGAAATGGCAGCGCCCAGAGGAGTTCCGTAAGAAAATGGAAGTGGTTTATATGGGATGGTGAGGAGGAGATGCTCGTGAGCAAGGAGACTTCCCCCCACCCCTAGGACTGACTCTGGAACTGCATGAGGACCTGCTGGCGTCTCCTGGACTTGGACAGTGCCCTCCACCCAGCTCTCGAGGGACCAGCAAAGAGCCGCTTGGTTTGTGGGTGACAGTTCCACGGTGAATGGGCAACATCTTGCTTGGATGGCCACCACTCTGATCAAAGAAGGTCAAAACAAATTGGCTCAGGGGGCTGAAATGCATACTTTTTCCCTGCAGTGATGGAAGAATTGAACGATGGAAAAAGCCCCTATGTTGGGGTTTTTACCAACTCACAGGAAGTGGCCAATGGTCGGGTCATATGGTCGGACAAGAGGACAATGAAAATCTGGCCTATTAAAAGGATGCCTGTATGGGGCACAGCTCTATGGAAATTAGACGGGTGCATTGAAGAAGGACTTGTCCATGCCCATCAGAAGAGCTCGCTTCCAGGTGTGGAAGATGACGGGAATCGACAAGCAGCTATCCCCGGGTGCTCCCTGGAGAGGGCCACCTGGGCCCATGAAGTAAGTGGACATTGGAGGTCTCCAGCAAGGCAGAGATGGGCTGAGCGTAGACCTGTTCCTCTTGCACCTTCTGAGGCACAAAATGCCAACAAAAACGGTTCTGTCTGCCATCAAGAGAGACAGAGACTGCAGAAGGCTGTGTGGCCGAGGGTGGGAAGGCCCTGCACGTAGCTGGCAAGTGAGACTGATGGTGGCAGTGCTGGGGGCCACTGATGGGTCCCGAAACAAATAGATGCTGACTCTAGCCTGGGTGATGCTTGCCCGGTGGGAGATGCCAATGCCCTGAGCACTCTAAAAGAACCAGAACAGAGGACATTGCAGCAGTTTGGACAGATGACTGCCATTTCTTCAGGCCTTGGGACTCAGTTTGCAGCCGTAATGTCCACGTGCAGGCAGAGGGATGTCCTTGGAGTTCTGACTTGACAGAGAAGGGAACGGATAAATAAAACAGTGGTTTTCTGGGGCGCCTGGGTGGCTCAGCTGGTTAAGCGTCTGCCTTCGCCTCAGGTCATGATCCCGGGGTCCTGGGATCGAGCCCCGAGTCAGGCTCCCTGCTCAGCGGGGAGTCTGCTTCTCCCTCTCCCTCTGCCCCTCCCCTGGCTTGTGCTCTGTCTCAAACAAATAAAGTCTTAAAAGCAAAAAATCCAATACTTCTTAGTTTCAGGCATACACCATAGTGATTAGAGAATTATATACGTTACAAAATGCTCACGGTGATAAGTGGGGTCACCCTACAAAGTCATTACGATATTCCTGACCACTTCGCCTACCTCATGCATCCCCCCACCCCCTCCCCTCTGGCATCCGCCAGTTTGTTCTCTGTACTTACGAGCCCGTTTCTGTTTGGTTTGGTTTGGTTTGTTCCTTTGTTTTGTTTTTTCGATTTCACATAGAAGTGAAATCATACAGTATTTGTCTTTCTCTGTCTGACCTATTTCACTTAGCATCATGCACGGTTGACTATGCTGTTCTTGCCAAGGGAAGACACAAGTATCATGGCTATACTTTTTCTTTCTTCTTCCCCATATCACCTCCCCCCCCCAACTTGGAGCAGTGGTCCTGGGACCTGGGCCACAATTAACAAGGGCTGGAAGCAGGGCTGGTTTCTGAACGAGACACCGGAACTATGCTTGTAACCTGTGTGTGAGACAGAATTTCTAAGGGCCTAATGGGGCAGGATGTGTCTTCACCTTCTCTGACAAAACTGGAATGAACAGCAAATGCAGCCATATACCACCTGGTGGGGAAGAGAGCCCGCTAGCTCTGTACCTGTGACCCGGACCCTGTGTGAACAGCAGTGGACCGAGGGTGGGTACTTGCTGGGCCGAGAGTGCTGCCTGCAGTGTAGACCAGTACAGTGACTGGACCTGATTTCCCTCCCCAAGGTGAAAAAGTTTGCGTGTAAGTGGAGAGGAGGAAAAAGGGTCATTGAGGGTAAGAAAATAAACACATGGGTTATGTAATAAAGGGAAATCCAATATTACATTAACACTTCCAAAGAAGCTCCGAGCAAAAGATGATATTGGCTCTTAGCTCATTATACCAGATGCCTGAAATCGTGAAGCCATATGTTTGCTGAAACCACTCTTGCTTTTGGGACGAGACCGAGTGGAACCCGGCTCACCTGAGCGGCCTTGCGCGGGGAGGCATTTTCCTACAATATGATGATGGACTGGATAGGTATTGATGACTGCATGAGGTTCTAGTAATGAGCCTGTATCTTTTGACTTGGGAGTCATTTTGCTGTAAGGGCTCTGTGGCCAGAGACCAGGGGTCCAGCTGTGAGATAAGAGAAAAAAATATATGTGTTTGTCTCTGCTCCCGGTTCCTGGCACAGGACTCTTGAACCATTGTGATTTCCCACATGGTAAGAGAACCAGGGGCCTCTTGTGCTCTAATGTTGGGGTTTGATAATTTTTTGACACAGGACTCCTGACCCTTATCATTTCAGGGTGACAGAAGTGTCCTTTGTTCTAATGAGGCGACTCTGGGTGGGCTCTTGGGTGACTCCTGGATGAGGACTGCTTGCCAGAAAGACCAAGCCTTGATTAGAAGCTTGGAATTTTCTGCCCTGCCCCTTATTTCCTTGAGAAGGGAGAAGGGCTAAAAATGGAATTAATGATCAATCATGACTGTGTGAGTGAGCCTCCATAAAGTCCCCCCAGTACGGAGTTCAGAGAGCTTCCAGGTTGGCGAACATGTGGAGATTGGGGACAGTGGCGTTCCTGGAGAGGGCAGCAGGCAGAGGGAGAAGCAGGCTCCTCGCCGAGCAGGGACTCGATCCCCACGACCTAAGCCAAAGGCAGATGCTTCACCGACTGAGCCACACAGGCGTCCCTGTCCATCTGCATCCTTATCATACCCTTCAACAAACTGGCAAACGTGTTTCCCTGGGTTCTATGAGCCACTCTAGCAAAAGAACTGCACCTGAGGAGGGGGCTGTGGGAACCTCTGATTTATAGCCCTTATAACCCGTACTTGCCATTGATATCTGAAGTGGCGGCAGGGGTGGGGGGGACAGTCTTGGGAGATTGAACCTTTGACCTGGGACACCTGACCCCATGACATAGCGGAGTATTGAATTGAATCCTCAGTCCCCCTGCCGGTATCCGAGAGTTTCTTTCTGGTGTGAGGGGAGCCCCTTCCCTGCCCCCCCCACTACACATTGGAATCATGTCCAGAACCAAAGTCATAGTTAGGAGAGCTTTAAAAAACATGTGGTGCCAGATCGTAAATATGGCTTTACAATATTTTTTCATTTTACAACGTATCTTTGAGTTCACTCTGTGTCAGCGGACATAGAGATATGCAGGTGAAGGGCTTCAGAAGGTGAGATTAGGTTTGGGGATAGTTGATGAAAGGGAACTTGACTTTTTAAAAAAAGGATTTATTTATTTAAGTCATCTCTACACCCAAGTGGGGCTCGAACTTACAACCCTGAGCTCAAGAGTCACACATTCCTCGGACCCAGCCAGCCACAGGCACCCTGGGGAACTTTGACTTTATTCTTTGTCTTTTGTTTTCTTTTTTATAACATTGGATTCATGTATTATCTGTGCAGTTAATAATACATTTATGTTTTAAGACTCAAACATTTATGTTTTAAGACTCTAGGGGCGCCTGGGTGGCTCAGTTGTTAAGCGTCTGCCTTCGGCTCAGGGCGTGATCCCAGAGTTCTGGGATCGAGCCCCGCATCAGGCTCCATGCTCCGCTGGGAGCCTGCTTCTTCCTCTCCCGCTCCCCCTGCTTGTGTGCCCTCTCTCGCTGGCTGTCTCCCTCTGTCAAATAAATAAATAAAATCTTAAAAAAAAAAAAGACTCAAACTGTAAAAGGCTGATTTATTCCACATCTCCGCTCTGTTGTCCATATGTTTCGCATCCACTTTCATTGAATGCATTCTTCCACTCAGTTATTACTGAGCACCTGCTGTATGCATGGCGTTGTGTTAGACACTAAGGGTACATAAGAAATTTAAAATATGATTTGGTCTCTGTTGGGTAGCGGCTTTAAATCTGTGTAGGAGAATTGCAGGCAATCCCTTCCTCGAGGTAATAAAATCAGCACATGATGGAGAAGATCAGACATTAAAAATAATATTTTAAGGGCAAAATGTTTCCCAGACCCAAAGCAGGGAGAATAAGAAATTGTAAGTTAACAGAGAGTTATAAGCTGAAGAGAGGATGTGTTGGTCAGAAGGGAAGCAGTCCACACAAGACACAGAGAAGCAGGAACGAGAAAACGAGTTGGCAGGGCCCACCCCGTGCTCTCACGTCTGAGGGTCTCACTCAGCTTCTTGAGATGTCTGGGTCACTTGTCAGGTGTGTGTCTGAATCCCCAAGCCTTGCCCCCATCCCAGGAGTGGGGCAGGTAGAGGCAGGGCCACTACTCGGGTGGCCGAGCCAGAGAAGCTTAGCGGGAAGAGCCAAGGAGCAAGTCCAACGTGAAATCCACTGGGGAAAGGCTGCGAATGAAGCCTCAAGAAGTCCAAGGGCAAAACAGAGGGTCCAACGCCAGACCTCGAATGCATGCAAAGCTGAGTCATGCAGCTGCGGGATGACTGTCGGCCTCTAAGACACAGTCAGGGGAGGCGAAGTCGTGTATGTATATACGAGCAAGGAGGTCCAGTGCAATGGGATCAAACAATCTTGGGGTGGGTTCTTGGAGCACTAGGTATGTCAGGCTGTTTTAAAGGCAGTGTATTCGGGGCAGGCAGTTTCCCCCTGCAGTGGAGGCGAACGTAGCCCTTAGCCCGCTACCGTTTCTTGCTGTCTTTGGACATTAAAGCCCTCCAGCTAAGCCTTCGCTCTAGTTCTATGGTCACTAAGCAACCTTCTCATTAAAATGTGGCCCCTTGAATAGATCTGCCCAGAGGGCATAAGGGGCTGGCTAGCCCGCAAAAATAGTCTTTCTCTCTTGGCCTCTATCTCTCATTGTAGTGTTTTTTCAAAATGAAATCTATTTCACGATGTTCTCTTATTACAGAAGCACTAGACGCTAATTCTAGAAAATACAGACAAGCAAGATGAGAGCATAAAGGTCACCCATAAGCCCCACAACCCCGAACCACCACTGTTAGTGCCTTTGTGATTTTGTGTTAGTACTTTTGTGATGAGCTCGGATCCTTTTAACACGTACATTTATCTACAATAGGTATGCATATGATCATATGTGGATATTTACCTTTGGTATTCTTTCTTTTTCTTTTTTTTGATTTGAAACTTCCTCAATGATGCAAGTGATGCTTGAGTACATTTTCACAAAAGCTTTCAACACAATATAGAACAATATAGGGTAAAATGTGAAAGACCCCAGAAGCAATTCATAGTAAATAGCTTCGCATTTATCCCTGCGGCTGTTTTTCTCTGAATTTGGAAATCTGCATTACATACTATTAAAAAAGAAAACCTTGCATCCTTCTATCACACTTCCTAGTAACTGCTTATTTGTACTACAGATTCTATCACGAACACCTTATCATGTCAATAAACACAATTTACATGATTGTTTTTAATGGCTGCCCGGTATTCCATTGTATGAATGTACCATGATTTATTGAACGAATACCCTAGTGTAGAACATTTCAGTAAACATCCTGCTGTGTACACCATTATGCACATGAGTGATCATTTTCTTGGAATAAATTTTCACGGGTAGAATTGTGGGGTCCAATCCTTGCCTATGCTGAGTATTTTAAATCCTTTTCAACTTTGCCAATCGATGGGCACAATAGGGTAGATCACTGTTGGCTTTAATTAGCATTGAAAATTGTTCCTGACGTTTATTTATGTTACAGATATAATTCAGGACCAACTATGTGCTGAACACTGCATTAGGTGCCAGAGACACGATGGTGAACAAAAATGGCCACAGATACCGATCTTAGAGAAGCTTACAACTGAATGAAAGACACAGACATTAATCGAAGGATGCTGTAAATAAACACACCTGTGATAAGGGTCATGAAGGAGAAGTATAAAGAGCTTGAGAACATAAAATAGGGGACTTGGGCCATCAGGGAAGGCTTCCTGGAGAAAGTGATGGTGAGGTTGGTAACCGAAGGGAGCATTAGAGTCATCAAGCAAAGCAAGGAAGTAGTCCAGAGAGAAAACAACATGTGCAAAGACCCTGTGGTAGGAGAGAGCATGGGGAGGCACTGAAAAGCAGTCAGCGGACTCGGAGCACAAGGAGTAAAGGACAGGTTCAGAGAGAGAGGCACGGGCCGGGGCATTCAGGCTGGTCAAGCAGGTTAAGGATTTTGGTCTTTATCTGAAGTGCAAAGGGAAATCATTGACGAGTTGAAAGCAGGAGGATGACGTGATCAGATTTGCAGCGTGAGAATATCACTGGGGCTCCAATGTAGAGGAGGGATTGGCAGGGAGCATGAGTGGATGCAGGTAGGCCATCCAAGAGGGCAGTAGTTGAGATGAACGATGCTGCTGCTGGCTTGGAGCAGTGTGGCAGCTTCATACACAACGAGCAAAGCATGGATACAAACTCTGGTAGCGTCAGGACAGATACGACGCAACCGAGAATCAAGACAAAACCCAATCATCACCGAGTCCTAGCCTATCTCCATCTGGAGTCTCTCTCTTGAATCTAGTCCATCAACCGTGTTCCAGCTCAGACCTCATCCTTTCCTGCCCCGATCATGCACCAGTCACTTCTGTGGCCTCCAGGCTCACCGCCTCCAGTTTCTTTTCTGCACCTGTCACCACAAAGCTTTTTCTTTCTTCTTTAAAAAAGACTTTATTTATTTGAGAGACAGCAAGAGTGAGAGAGCACAAACAGGGGGGACGACAGAAGGGGAGGGAGAAGCAGACTGCCTGCCGAGCAGGGAGCCCAATGAGGGGCTCGATCCCAGGACCCCGGGATCACGACCTGAGCCGAAGGCAGCTGCTTCACCAACTGAGCCACCCAAGCCTCCCAAAGATTTTTCCCAATAATGGCTTTATTGAGATGTAATTCACATATCACCCAGTTCTCCTTTTTAAAAGGTACGATTCAGTGGCTTTTAGTATTTCACAGATGTTTGCAACCATTGTCCCAATCTAATTTTAGAATATTTTCCTCACCTCCACAAGAAACGCCATAGCCATTGGCAGTCACTCCCCACCCCCTCCTTCCAACCGTTCCAGCTCTAGGCAAAGACGAATCTACTCTCTGTCTCTCTAGATTTCCCTATTTTGGACACTTAGTAAAATCAGAGTCATACAATAAGTGGTCTTTGGTGACTGGCTTCTTTCACTTAGCAGCATGTTTCCAAGGTTCATCAGAACTCCATTCCTTTTTAGGGCAGAATAATATTCCATTGTATGGACGTACCACATGTTATTTCTCCATCCGTCCATTGACAGACATTTGGGTTGTTTCTAATTTTTGGTCATTATGATGAATGCTGCTATGTGTTTTCACGTACAAGTTTTTGGGTAGACATATGTTTTCATTTCTTTTGGGTTGTTCTCCTGGGTCATATGATGACTCTGCTTAACATTTTAGGAACTGCCAGCCTGCTTTCCAAAGGGGCTGCTCCCTTATACATTCCAGCCGGCTGTGAAGGAGGGTTCCAGTCTCTCCACTTTCTTGCCAGCTCTTGCTATTGTATGACTTTTTTTTCTTTTTTTTTAAAGATTTTATTTATTTATTTGACAGACAGAGAGACAGCCAGTGAGAGAGGGAACACAAGCAGGGGGAGTGGGAGAGGAAGAAGCAGGCTTCCAGGAGAGCAGGGAGCCTGATGCGGGGCTCGATCCCAGTTCGCCGGGATCACGCCCTGAGCCGAAGGCAGACGCTTAACAACTATTGTATGTCTTTTTTATTGTAGCTATCCTAGTATGTGTGAAGTGGGTGTCCCTCGTGGTTTCCATTTACATTTCTCTGAAGGCTAATGATGAGCATCTTCTCACAGACGTGCCACCTGTCTACATCTTCTTTGGAGAAATGTCTATTCAGATCATTTGCCTATTTTTTTACCTTTTATTTTTCAATTGAGATATAATTGACATATAACATTACTGTATGCCAGTACTGTCCTAAACATTTTGCAAATTTAAATATATTTAGGGGCGCCTGGTGGCTCAGTTGGTTAAGCGCCTGACTCTTAGTTTTGGCTCAGGTCATGATCTGAAGGTCATGAGACTGAGCCCCATGTTGGGCTCCACACTCAGCACAGAATCTGCTTGGGATTGTCTCCCTCTCCCTCTGCCCCTTCCTGTGCTTGCATGCTCTCTAAATTAATTAATTAGTTAGTTAGTTAATTAATTGGTTAATTAATTAATTTAATCTTCATAATAACCCCTGAAAATAGGTACTGTTATTATCATTATCTGAATTTTACAGGGAAAGAAGAAACCAAGGCACGAAGAGGTTCATTTTGCCTAAGATCACATAACTAGTAAGAGACATACTGAAATTTAAACCCACGTTTAAGCAATTTATTCAAGCCAAGAGAAATTTGGTGGGCCCAGCTGTCATTGCCTCATGGCTCATGTCATGAATTTTGCAAGTCCGGTTCACCACACGATGTGCTGGAGAAAGCAATAAAGATTACGAATTTTATGTGTGCTCATGCCTTTAATCATGAGGAGTTTATGAGCTATTTAGAAGAGATTGATCTCAAGTATGGAGATTTACTGAGCTGCCATCTCCAATCAAGGGCTTTTGGAATGAGAGTTCCCAAATCCAATTTGTTAGACCTCCAGTGATTCACAAGATTATATTTTCATAGGGATGTGACAAGACATCTAAACACGTTGAACTTGAAACTGCAGGGGACAAACAAAAGCTCCGTTGATTTGTTCAAGGCAATGAAGACTCCAACTGGATGTGTGGACTGGGCAGATGGTGACAGGAAGCCGCTCCTTTTCCATTACCAAGTTATCTCGAGTTCAATGCATCCATAGATTTTGAAGAATGCTGCACTCCCTTTGGTGGAAGATAAGTCAATGTGTGTGAGAATTTTCTTCCCTGGATGCCGGGGGAGAGGTGCAGAGGAGAGTTTAGACCACGGTATGCTGAGAGCCCAGGACTGGAGGAGGGAGTCCCTTACCTTGGACTAGACACACAGAGCCAGCGATGTGCAAGCCAAAAAGGCCAGAGCGGTAACAGCAGGATCAGAGCCAACTTCCAGGCCTGGGCCATGCTTGGCAGGCTGCAAGCATGCTTGATTGCGTTGCATTTTGTGTAGCAGGCTTGATAGGATGCAGAGGGCCCAGCTGAATTTAAGGCACGAGGGTGGGATGGTCAGAAGAGGTTGCTAGGTTTTGTTTTCTCCAGTATTGCATTTTTAGTGAGCTGTAATTCACATACCACACAATTCATCAGGCTTATATGTTTTGATGAGTACAGACAGTCCTTAATTTTCATAAACACACAAAATATAATTTAAAAGACATTTTTATGATTGTCTTGAGAGTACAGATATTAGGTTGCCAGTGAACTGGATCCGTCCAGAATTTTGCGGGTAAACATTATCTCAACCTCTCCGGTTGGATAGTCAATCTCTAGACAAGGTTAGGGTCTTCCCGATGCAGCTGAAAGTGTGCCCTCTTTCTTAAAACTGCCAAAACTGAAGCCCTGGACGGTCTGTCTCTGGAGTCAGCATGAGACAGGCCCAGACTGAATAGCTTCCGCTTTTCCAGTTCATTTTGGTAAATATCAGTGTTCTATTCTCATTGAACCAATGGAAATGGACCAATGACCAACAATAGGCCTATAAACGTGCACTTTTGAGTGAATGCAGTTGATGTAACTTTTTCTGGATGCTTTTGTATTCCTGTCCCTATAGTCCCTATCACTGAAGAGCCAATAAGTCATATTTCACTATTACTCTCCATTTATGTGGCTTGTACATATCTGCATCTTTTATTATGTGACCTATGATGGAAAAAATGTGGGTGCCCTGCCTTAAACAAACTTTACTGACGTTTCAGTTCCCTTGTCTAGCTTCGCGATCAGAGCTACATGGGAAGTCATTTAAACCTGTAATATCTGATAAGGGGCTTAGAGAGCTAGTATTTTATCTCTATTGTTTATTGAGGGCTAATCCATTTATTTTGGAAGCCAATAGAGCAGGTGGTTGGGAGATATTCTGTTATGGAAGCTGAGAAGCTTAACCTCTGATCTCACCGAAATGGATGGTCATAGCGTCTCTGGAGGTGGGCCAGGAAGCTATGTACAATGACGCCTGGATCTTCCTCAGGAAGCAACTTTGGTTCTTTGCCAGCATGTCAAAAAGTGCTTTATCGAGTCTCCGAGTTTCACAATATGAAGCATGGAATTAACCAGTAACCTCAATACTATTTCAGCTCTGGAAGGACCACGGACGCCCCCTTTGGGGAGTGGGGGCGGGGCACCCCGTATGAAAGTGCGCTTCAGTAAAGGGTGTTTGTCTTTTCTGACCAGATCCCACCAGCACTTGAGGCATGATGATTTCAGCCTTACTTACTTTAGAGGTCTCTTCAAAGTTCCCATATCCCATGTCTCTGCAGGGAGAGCCAAGGGTTCTTAATTCTAGAACCTTCGCCCCCTACCTCCCAGATACACATCCACACTCGCCTTCAGTTTTGATTCCAGCTCGAGGTAATGGACTCGTACCATTGGAGTCTGCTCCTGAGCCTTTGTTGACCACCTGGCATTTCTCAACCCATCTCTGGTTCCTAGTGTTCCATTCTTAGACCTCATCCTGATAAGATGATCATTTCTTTTGTCTTCTTCACTCACCCAGCTCCTACTGCTGCGGAGACCTCGACTTCATTACCCCACCTCTGGGAAGCTTTGCTGAATGAATTATCTGAGTCTGAATTAGACACCTGTCCCACTAGGTATTCAAGAGCATTGTGTTGTTCTCTTTATCATTCTGTTACAAGAGCCTGTATGTCTTTTTCTCTGTCCACACACACCTAGAATGTAAGTGCCATAATAGCACCCGTTCCCTGCTGCACCAGTGACCAGCAGGGCCCCATCAACCTTTACTGAATAAACTAAGTGAATTCATTCCACTGGCTTACCCACTCCTTTAAACCCTGCCTGTGTCCTTGACTTGAACCCTTAGCTGGAGATTGACACTACGAAATGTCTGATTTTAAGTAACATGACTTCCCCAAGAGTTGGCTTGGTTGAATTAGCTGCGAGTCAATATGCCCCCAGGTGACTGAACTTTCTTTGTAAAGTTATTTAATATTGACCAATTGAGTATAGAAAATATGGCTGAAGTCAATGATTATAATTTCATCTTCATTAATTCTAATAGGAGTGAAATACCATGACCACTTATCTTTTGAGATACCTCTTGACAGGTGATGATAGAATCATGTCACCAGGCTACTAAAGGTCCCCGTGTCTATTTGCCATGGTAGGGGAGAATTGAAATGGTGATTGAAATGCAGATTCAGATTATTGGAGGAGAAATTTTAAAACAAGAAGGCAGGCTCTTGGCAGGTGCTTTCCGACCTACGACAATATTGGAAATAATTAGTAGAAAAGATGAGATCAGAGAAGTTACCCGGCCACCAAAAGAACTCACAGGATGGTAGTACCTTGGTGAATTTGCTAAGATCCACAGTCTATCCTTCACCTTTGCAACTTAAAACACTTAGGCCTCTAGATAAACAAAATGTGCTATATACATGCAATGGAATTTTTTCAGTGTGAACAAGGAAGGAAATTCTGACACATGCTACAACATGGACCAATCTTAAAGACGTTATGCTGAGTGAAATAAGTCAGTTACCAAAGGACAAATACCATATGATTCCACTCACGCGAGGTCCTAGAGTCGTCACGTTCATTGAGACAGAAAGTGGAATGGTGGTTGCCAAAGGCTGGGGGCACAAGGGGTGGGAGTTATTATTTAATAGGTGTAGAGTTTCAGTTTTGGAAAATGAGGAAAGTTCTGGAGATGGGTGGTGGTGATGGTTGCATAACCATGTGAATGAGCTCAATGCTAGTGAGCTGTGCACTTAAAAATTGGTTAACATGGTAAATTTTATGTATATTTTTCTAGGACTAAAAAATAATACTAAAAAATTTAAAAACAAACAAAAAATAAAACACTCCAACCCAGGAAAATGAACTCATGGTAGCTAATTTCACATTCATTAAAGCAGAGTGCCAGTTTACCAATTTACAAAGAAATCCAGAACCCCAGGGGAAAAATCATAAAGGGAAATATTGATCGATTTTGACTGTATAAATATTTTTAACTTCTTTTCACCAAAATCCCTCATAAAATTACTGACAAAGGATTAATATCCATATTGTATAAAGAGCTCATACGAATTAACAGAAAAATAAGTGTTTCAATTTAAAAGGCAAAGGATGTAATGGGAAATTCATAAAAGAAAAAATACAGTTGGGTAATAACTGAACATTTCAATCCTCCTTTCTCTTGTTAGTGGAATGCTGGAGCCTAATTGAGGGCTTGAGACCTCATACCAATAGCTTGAAGTCAGTCACGGTGAGAGTATTTCCACCATGGAAACCAGCAAGCACTGCGTATCCGAGTTTGGTTTTCTTCCTCGGAGAACAGGTTGTTAAACATTTACCAGCAAACCACTATGCATGTTCAGTCATTCTCTCTCACCTGGTTCCTTTCCAACTACGTTTAAACACTCTTAAGTCTTCTCTGCCATCTTTAAAGAAGCCCCAACCCATACTTTGTCCTTCCCCAGCTGCCATACCATTTCTGTCTTCCTTCACATCAAACTTCTTCAAAGAATTACCTAGACTTGCTGAATCCGTTTACTCATTTCCTAATTATTCTTCAACACACTTGAGCCATTTTTTGCCACCACCGCTCCCCTGAAAGAGCTCTTGCCCCAGCTCAATGACCTCCATGAACCCTAAATTCTATGGAATTTCCCTTACCTTTCTGACCTCTTGGAGGTATTCACCTCTGTTTGACCATTACCTTCTTGAAATCTTCTTGTCCTTGGGCTTCAGAGTAATACATGATCCTGGTTTTCCTCCAATCTTTTTAGCTCCTCCTTTTCGGTTCCCTTCTCAGATTCTTCTTTCCATTTCCCACATCTAAATGTTGGTGTTTTCCAGAGATTAGTCTTGAGTCCTCGTCTCTTCTCTATTCTCTCCTTAGGTGATGTCATCCATTCCTGTGACTTTATTTTATTTTTTTAAGATTTATTTATCTATTTTGAGAGAGAGAGAAAGAAAGAGCATGATCGGGGGCAGGGGTAGAGGGGCAGAGGGAGAGAGAGAAGGGAAGCAGACTTCCTGCTGAGTGCGGAGCCCAACTTGGGGCTTGATCTCAGGATCTTGAGATCATGAACTGAGCCGAAACCAAGAGTTGGATGCTTAACCGACTGAGTCACCCAGGTGCCCCCATTCCCGTGACTTTAAACACGACTTCCATGCAAGTGACTTCTAGATCTGTATCTCCAGCCCTCGCCTCTCCTCTGAGTTCCAGTTGCCTACTTGACAATGTCTCTCCTTCAGTGTCTCAAAAGCATCTCAGACTCAGCATATCCCAAACTCGAGCCAAAGAGTTTCTCTCTTTTCCTCAAATCAGATGTTTTCTAGTGTTCCCCATCTCAATAAAATACACCACGATATAAGCCAGAAACTTAGGAGCCAACTCCGGCATCTCTGTCTTCCTCATCTCCCACATCCCAAGTCTGGGTTGTCTTTGCCTTCTAAATATTCCTCAGGTAAGTTCTCTTCTCTCCGTGTCCACTTCCTCTGCTTTAGTACAAGCCTCCATGATCTTTCAGCTGGACAGCCTCCTAACTGGTCTTCCTACCTCCATTTTCTTCCCTTAGATATGCTCTCCACAACGAACAGTCTTTTCTTTTTAAAGATTTATTTATTTATTTCAGGAAGAGAGAGAGAGAGAGAGGTGAACGCATGTGTGCAGCGGGGAGGGACAGAGGAAGAGGGAGAGGGAAACTCAAGCAGACTTCCTGCTGAGCACAGAGGCTGATCGGGGGCTTGATCTCATGACCCTGAGATCATGACCTGAGCTGAAAACAAGAGCCACCCAGGCGCCCCCACAAGGGAACTTTTCAAAACAGGAGTCTGATCGCATCACACTCCTGCCTTAAACCTCTCAATGGCTTCCCATTGCTTAGGAATGAAAAAAAATTTGCAATGGCCTAGGGCCCTGAAATATCTGGCTCTATGCCCATGTCTCCAGCTTCATTTCATACCACTCCAGTCCCCCTATTCTCCAGGTGCGCCAACTTTCTTCTGGTTTCTTGAACAGAGCCTTCACGCATGCTCTTCCCTTTGCCTGGAATGCGCTTTCCCCTCCTGTTCTCCCTGCGCCTTGCTCACTCCTATCTATCTAATCTGTCTTCTCAATTCAAGTATCACTTCCTCCATGAAGCCTCCTATACTGACATGCTAGACTAAATCTAATCTGTATCCCCCCAATCCCACCCCACCATTATAGGTTCTCAGGGTACATTAAATATCTCCTTAATTGCTCTTATTACAGTTTTATTTTTGCATTTATGTGTGTGATTATTTGATTATTGTCTATCTTCCCCACTAGACCATAAACTCCATGAAGGCAAGGACTAAGTTGTTTTTGCTCGTCATTAATCTCCAGCTCCTAGTCTAAGACTTGGCACACAGTAGGTGCATAATTAATACTTGCAGGATTAATGAATCACTTAATGATTCTTGTGGATAGGAAATTCATTAAACTAGGCCAGCTAGTATTTCTCCTTTTATTAAGGCTTCCAGGAAGCTTAATCACAGTAATCATATCAACCATCTATAAGTAAAATATGTGAATCATCTCTTTTAATCCTGATGTTCTATTCCAAGTTTATTGACCCATAAAATGTGTTTTGGAATAAGATGCTGTGTGTGCCCACACAAACACACACACATGTGAACATACATATGGCTACAAAGATAAATCAGTACGTAAATGCAAAACGTTGAGAGATCGAAACAAATGAAGACCTCTTTTTTTAAGATTTATTTATTTATTTTAGAGAGAGAAAGAGTGCGTGTGCACGCAGGGGCCGAGGGAGAGAGAGAGAGAGGAAATCCTCAGGCAGGCTCTCCACTGAGCACAGAGCCCCATGTGGGGCTCGATCCCAGGACCCTGAGATCATGACCGGAGCTAAAATCAAGAGTTGGTTGCTTAACCACCAGGTGAGCCAGCCAGGCGCCCCTCTGTCTCATATTTCAAACCTTTCACAGTGCTTGTGGCTCATGTGTGGACTGTAAGGACACTGGGTAGGGACCTTGTTTCTCTAGATTCTGTACCATGTCTAGGGGCTGTTGATTAATATTATTCAAATCACAGAACTTACTGTCTTTTTAAAAATTTTAAAAAAGATTTTATTTATTTATTTGGAAGAGAAAGAGAGAGAGCACAAGCAGGGGGAGCAGCAGAGAGAGAAGCAGGCTCCCTCCTGAGCAGGGAGCCCAATCTGGGGCTCGATCCCAAGATCCTGGGATCATGCCCTGAGCTGAAGGCAGATGCTTAACTGCCTGGGCCACCCAGCCACCCCTAAAAATTTTTTTCAAGGTTTTATATTTTTCATTAATCTCCACACCCAACATGGGATTCGAACTCACAACGCTGAGACCAAGAGTCGTGAGCTCCACCAACGGAGCCAGCCAGGCACCCCTTGTCTTTTTATTTTTTATTTTTATTTTTATTTTTATTTTTTTAAAGATTTTATTTATTTATGTGACAGAGAGACAGCCAGCGAGAGAGGGAACACAGCAGGGGAGTGGGAGAGGAAGAAGCAGGCTCCCAGCGGAGGAGCCTGATGTGGGACTAGATCCCAGAACGCCGGGATGACGGGATGACGAAGGCAGACGCTTAACGACTGAGCCACCCAGGCGCCCCGCCCCTTGTCTTTTTAAATCATTTTTTATCTTGCGAGATGTAACACACTTCAAAAGAGTTCCTAAAGCAAATACAGCAAAAATCAGTGTTTATAAAGCAAACGCTCACGTGACCACCACCAGGTTAAGAAATAAAGCATTGGTATTTATTGTCTGTGGTGCGTGTTGGATATTGTCTTATGGTACATTTGGTACTTACTACTTGACTTTCAGTCACATAGCAAGCCTCCTCAGTGAGCTCCCTAAGAGCAGAAATCATACTTCGTATTTTTTTATACCTCCCACGGTGCCTAGCGCGGGGAGTGCCCTAGATGGAGCAGGTGGGCAGCGCATTTTACGTGAGTCTGCATCTTAGATGAACTCTGTGACTCCGGGAAGACCACTGAGGGCTAATTTTGGCAAACAAGAATTATTTGAGGGATACAAAATTGTATCATTTGTCTAAATCTGTGTGCACAGATCAGGATATAAGGACAACTAGTATATCACGATGTGGGCGGTCAGCCCAGCCTTCTCTTGAGTTCTGGCTCATGCCCAATGTCGAAAGCCAGCCTGGAACTATTGGGGCAGCCTCCTAGCTGGCCCTCGGGTCTCTCGTCTTGCCCTCGTGTGATCAGTTCTTCGGGTGGTGACTCAAGTGACCTGTGTGGACACTGGTGTCACTTTGTAGTGCCACGGCTCAATAACCGTTCATGCAGTGGTTCTCCAGCAGTGACGCACCTGGGAAGCTCCTTACAAACCTGTGCTTTTCCCGTGCAAAGAGTCTGATTCAGCAGGTCCAAGGTGAGGTCACCGTGTTCTTTCTAGAATGCTATGGAATAATCGATACATTAAATCGTACCGTATAAAATTAAACACGTTTCGGGGTGTCTGGGTGACTCCACCGGTTGAGCATCTGCCTTCGGGTCCTGGGATTGAGCCCCCACATCGGGCTCCTTGCTTGGCAGGACCCTGCTTCTCCCTCTCCCTCTGCCGCTCTCTCGCTCAGTCTCTCTCTCTCTCAAATAAATAAATAAAATCTTTTAAAAAAGAAATAAAACACTTTTCAAAAGAATACTACTAGCAGAAAATACGTCCACATTGTGTGTGTGCAATATGAAATCATAGCACAAGCACAGATGCCACGAAAAAAATAAACTGTTGAATTAAGCATGATCAATACTGGGATTGTCTGTTTAATATTCATTTGCTTCTTGTTCATTCATTTTGTTGCTTCCTAGCAGATAAACAGGAGCATCTGTCAAAGATTTAGGAAAAATTTATGGTTAAAAAAAGTTGAGACATTTCTACCCATTATTTGATTTTTTTTTCTTTTTTTCACTGTGAGCCTCCATCCGTTTGTGGCGGGCGTGTTTCCAGACTGAGCAGGCATTGTCCCCGGAGAGCACAACTTGAGAACCCCTACTCTGGAGCATGAAACCTAAACTCTTTGACATGACCAATGCGATGCTTCCAGATCTGACCTCATCTTATCTTCTAGCTTCATTGATAGCCACTGAACCCCCCTTCCCCCAGGGCCAAGACTTGGAATTCGCTAAATGTTGGCTGTCTTGTGATTTTACAAATACCATTCTTCTACTGCCTCCCACCCCCCCCCCGCCCCCGCCTTGATGGCCAGATAACCTACTACTCATTCTTCAAGACTCCACCCGATGACTATTCCTTCAGGTGCCATCTTCACCTCTCTGGCTCTCTATCTCCCCAAGGTCTTGCTCCGGACTGATGAGGTCACTGCTTGTTTGTGGAGCTACCTGCCAGCTGGCCCGGAGCTTCCTCAGGTGGCAGGAGGGATTCTTGTCGCCCACCTTTGCGTGAGTTCTCTGGCACCTAGCAGGGTGGCTGATGTGCAATGGGGACTGGGTGCCTATTTGTGGAATGAGTGAGTACCATTGCAAAGGAAGTGAAGTTTATTTTTAGAATCCTCCAGCTCCCTACAGGGGTGCCATCTGCACCTTTTTGGCATCACTTCCCCAACCCAATGCACTCTGTAACCTTATGCTGTCCATGTAGAAATCCACCAGGATCTGCCATCGTTGCTGAAGCCCAGGCTGCAAGCTTTTCCCCGATATCCCACCGTACCTTACCTGTCCTGTGTACCATCCCTCCATGGGCTAGATTTCAGATGATCAGTGGTTCTCACACTTCAGCATTAAGTTCAGACACAGGTTGCTGGGTCCCAGCCCTCTAGGGGCTGATTCAGTAGGTCTCCGGTGGGGCCTGGGAACTTGCATTTCTACTAACGTCCCAGGTGTTGCTGCTAGACAAAGACCACGTTTTGACAACCACTGGGGTGAATGAGTGTGAAACCAGGGGCAGCAGGTAATGATGCACAAAAGAACACTTACTTGGTCCTGACTCCGCCTCTGAACTGAGTTTCTGATTCCCTCGGCACTCTGTGGATTTGTTTCATCCCAGATCATTTTCCCCCTGCTTTGCCTTGTCCTCCTCCTCCAACTTTCTGATCTTTTCCGATTGTTCTCTAGCTTCTTTGCTTTAGCCCAACACTGCCATCCCTCTCTTCCTCCTTTCAGAAAGCCACCATTTCAGGACAAAGACTTTCCTGAGCTCTTAGCTCCATTTCATCGCCCTCTTTCCCCTCCCCGCTTCCCCATTCAGTCTTAGCTGCTCCAGCAGTGAGTGCCCTTTCTAAAGCTCGGCTCCAATTAGGGTCCACTCCCATCTAGCAGGGGTAGCCATTTCCCCTCCCCAGGAGTCTGGTTCCACAAACAACATTAGCATGCTAATGACAGTCACCTGCTGGCCCTGGGAAATCGCTGCGTGCTCCAGCTTCCTCAAGGACAGTGGAAACACTGAAAACAGCACGTTTAAATGCTTCCGTTCATTCATTCACTCAACAGACATTGATTGAGCCCCTGCCAGACACTGCGCTGGGCCCGAGGGATCCCCGCAGGACACATGGAACATGGGCACGTGTTCATGGCAGCGTCTGAGGGTCCACGATGCCTCTTTGCGAAGGGGATCTTTTGCTCCACTCAATGGGGACAGACATTCAAGGAAGAAACTGACCCTTTTTTTTTTTTAAAGATTATTTATTTATTTATTTGACAGAGAGACAGTCAGTGAGAGAGGGAACACAGCAGGGGGAGTGGGAGAGGAAGAAGCAGGCTCCTAGCGGAGGAGCCTGATGTGGGGCTCGATCCCAGAACGCCGGGATCACACCCTGAGCCGAAGGCAGATGCTTAACAACTGCGCCACCCAGGCGCCCCAGCAACTGACCCTTCATGAGGCCTCTTGCCTCAGCCTTTCTGCCTGCCCTGGGCCTGGGCAGGTGACCCAGGACCAAAGATTGGGAGACACCAACCCAGTGAGTTTCCAAACCTCTTTGCTGAAATAAACATAATCCGCAGCTCTCAGTCATTGGCCCACTGTATGGAGTGAGGCCAAGGTATGAAAAGTCGAGAACACAGTGAGCTAAAAACTCTCTGCACATACACACACCCATGCGGACATATGCATACCGACACACACACACGACAACACAAATACCAACATACACACATACTGGCACACGCACCAACACCCAATACTGGCATGCACACCTTTATACGCATACCAACACACACTGAAAATACACTCTGACACACACATCAACACAGTCACAGACACACACTGAAACAGACACACACTGGCAGACACACAACAAACACAAACATAGGACTAAACATGCCAACACACACACACTGACACATGCTGAAACGCACAGACACATGGCTGACGCACACACTGACACATATGAATGCACACCGACTCCCATGTCAATACCAACCCACAGCCCAGGGGAATCGGGATCCCCAGGACCCAGCAAGGGCTTGCGGCAGCAGGCAGCAGGTCCTAGAGGGACCAAAGGATTGCAGGAGACTTGAATTACACACTTGGTTCCAATCTGGAGGTCCAGGTTTTTGGAGGAGAGGGCCTCCCAGGTTCTGAGGGTCCCTAGGGACAGGCGGGGGAAGTGGGTCACATGGGAGGGGCACCAAGGATTTTGAGCCAAGGTACCCCCTGGAGGGGCTGAAATGTACGGAGCTTTGGTCAGTGCGGAGCGCTCAGGCTTGGGGGTGGGGTGAGATGGGGGTGGCGGGGCTGGCAGTATGCCAGAGCAGGCAGGATTCCTGGGAAGCCCAGCTGCACCAGGCCCTCCTCCGGGCTCCGCTCGCGACGCTCTGGGCATCAGCTCTCGCCTCTGGCTTCCAGATGCGCCCCTCTCGTCCCGTCACCACCCAAGTCCCATGTCCAGATCATTTAGTGACCTCGAGCCCTTCTGCGTCCACCACGCCCCAGGCTTTGCCAGGGAAGACCTGTCTTCCTCCCAGACACCCAGCCGGGAAGCGGCCAGTCACCTCTGACTCCCCGCCCCCATCCGGTCTGGGCCCAGCCGTACAGCGGTTCCTCATATACAGCGCTAGTCCGGAGTGTCGCTGCCACCCCAATCCAGGGTCCGGCGCCTCCCCCAGGCCCTGCCCCAGCACCCTGGCGGGCCTCGGAGACTACAGCGGCCCCTCTTCCCTGCCATCGCCATCTGCCCCGAGGGCCCGCGCTGTCTACTGAACTCGCCTGCACTACTGGTCCCTGATTGTGCCAGGCTCTTCTCTTTTGGCCTCTCCTGGGTCTCTAGCGCAATGATAGGCACATGGTGGGTACCCTCAATACTTGGCTCGTCAGGACTGTCCCGACTGGTACCCCCTCCGCGCGTCTCTTTCTTCTGTACCCGCCCCTCCCCCCATCCCAATTCCTTGCCCTCTTGCTCAGGAAACGCTTAATTGGGCGCTTCCTGGATGCCAGACCCCGAACTAGGCACTGGGGATGTTATTTGCGGAGTCCCTGTTCTCGAGGTGCGCACCGCACGTAGAGTCTAAGCTCCCTGACACAGTGGGAGAAGCACTGCCGGCAGGTGGAACCGAGTGCCAGCGAAGCACTTCATGTGGCCACCCCCTTTCTCTGCCATCCCTCCTTCTCCCCAGTCCTGGGCTTCGGCATCGGGTCCCTTCTTCTCTCTCCCTGGTTCCTGTTTTTCTCCTTTCCTCCCTCCTGCCTCCCCCTCAGCCGCTCCCGCCTTTGGGCCGCTTCGGGGCCATGTGCCCTGCCCCATTCGGGCCACCTCGCTGTCCTGGCTTTTGCCCGTAGGCCTGCCTCCCCCTGCGGTCCCGGGTTCCACTTGAGGGTCTGGGCGCCCCTCCGAGACCAGGGCAGCAGCCCTACCGAAGCACTAGTGGAGCGCAGTGTCCGCCCGCTAGGGCCTCGGGCACGCCAGGTCTGCCAGGGTTCGCTAGTGCCAGGGAGCTAGCAAGGGGCCACTCCCCGGGAGGGGTGGGGGGCGTCAGGGCTGGAGAAGGGGAGAGGTGCCGAGGGCGAGGGAGAGGACCCGCGGCCGCGGCTGGCCAGGAGGAAAAGGAAAGCAGCCTGGCACAGCCTCTGCCTTCGGAGGCTCTCACTGCGCACCGCCGGCCGCCTTCTCCGGGGCTGAGCGAAGGTGAAGGGGAAATCCGGGCGGGACAGAGCCACCGGAGGCCGCCCCGCGTCACTCCCACATCCCGCTCGACAGAGCTGGGGGTCTTCATCCCCAAGCTCCTCCTCTGAGACTCCCCGGCCACCCAGGCACTAGAAGGGAGCCGTGATCTGAGCCCTCGATCACACGCTGAGCCTCTAGGGCTTGGTGGGGAGAGGAGACGTGGAGGTCCCTCTGTATTAAGTACCTAACAGTGATGAGCTTGGCTCCACGAAATTACAGCCCACAGCATCCGAAGCTTGGAAACCCCAGGGCAGAAGGGGACCTCGAGTCCGCCGGCCTCGGACTACGCACGTCACAGCTCAGCTGCGGGGCCGCAGTGCGGCTCCCCCCCAAACTGCCCGCTCTCTAAGCTCCACTGTGGAGCGGCAGGTGCCGCAGCTGCCCCCTCCCTCCCGCCCCAGCAGCACTCTCGGGCCATGGGGGGTGGGAGGAGGTGTAGTGGAGCCTCGAGTCTCCAGCCGCGGGCCCTCCCATCCGAGCACCCTGAGATCTCGGTGGAGAGGAAGAGGGGGTGCAGGGGGCGAGGGGGAGGAGGACTGCAGAGCTCAGCCGCCGAGCTGCGCGCGGGAGGGGGAGGGGCAGGGGCTCCCTTCCAGCCTCCGGGGTCTGGGGACTCTGGGATGTAAGGCGAGAGCAGGGGGGTGTGACAATTCAGCAGAGGTCGGGACGTACCACAGAGCCCAGTGGCGGGGGGGGGCAGAGGACGTGGTCACCGAGGGGAGCCCCCGCCCCCCTTCGCAAAGGCCTACAGCTGAGGTTGCAGGGAGAACTGGAACTGGGCTCGCCGCAGGGGGAACCGGCGTTTGAAATCTGCCCCCTCCCCGTACCCCGCTTCCGAGGGGGTGGGCGATAGAGGGGAGGTTGGGGTTGGAGCAGGAGAGCGGGGGCCCCTCCCTTGCCCCTCCCCCCACCGGACTTGGTCGCGCCCGAAGTGTAACACTTTCTCTTTGTCGGAGGAGCTCCGCTGTTTCTTGTGCTGTAGCTCCGGTTGCGGCGGCACCCGTGGCAGCCCTGGCGGACGCAGGAGCGATGGCAGCGACCGATATAGCTCGCCAGGTGGTGAGTGCAGGGCTGGGGTGCCGGCGCCGGGGCCGGGGGCCTGGGAAGGGCGGAGGAGACCTGGCCGCCGCCACGGCCGCCGCGAAGGCAGCGGGCAGCATTAGGAGCCAGGGCGCGGCGGGACTTCTGCTCCCGGGGTCAGCGGCTCACTCTCCCAGCCTGTCCCCGAGAGCGCTGGTGGCGGGCGGGTGTGGGGGGCCTGGCGGAGGCTGCGGGCCGGCAGCTGAACTTGCATTGCCCAAGAGCTGCAGTGAGCGTCGCCGCCTCCCTCGCCGCAGCTGCCGCCGCGCCGCTGGGGCGTTGCCGAATGAATGGCCGAACGGGCCGCCGAGCCCTCGGGGTCCCAGACCCCCCGGTCTCGCTTCCTCCTGCCGTCGGGCCGCGCCCCTGCGTCCAGCAGCCCCCCGGGACCCGGGCCTCCTGCGGAAGAGGGGCGCGGGGCTGGGGTGAGCCCGGGCCAGGAGGCGGTGAGTGGTGAGGGGGGGCGGGGAGGGGTCTGGCTGGGGTAGGGTTTCTCCATGTGCATTTCATATGTGACTGCGTCTGTGTGTGTGTATCGCCGTGTGCGTCTGAGTGCACGCGCGCGCACTCGTGCCTCCCGGGCGGGCGGCGGCGCCGGGGCTGTCTGTGACCCTGGATGAGTCCGCCTGTTTCTCTGTGGGCGCTCACCTCCGTGGCGTGTGTCCGTGGGTCCCGGCCCCGCTCTGCTTGAGCTGGGTGCCTCTGGGTCCCGTGAGTGCGTGCGTGTGTGCGTGTGTGTGTGTGTATGTGGCGGGTGTGTGTGTGTGTGTGTGTGTGCAGCTTGCTGGTCTGGGGGTGGCTGGCTGCGTATTTTGGCATGTTTCTGGATCCTTGCCCGGGGTTTTGTGGGCCTCTGGGGGTCCGCCTCGGATGCGTGTTCAGTGTACCTGGGCTTGAATGCCAAAACCTGTGGAGCTGGAGCTGGTTTCTTTCTATGGGGACTCAGGAAAATAAGTGCGAGTCTTGCAAAAGCGGTGCCGTCTCTCTTTTTGTTGGCAGCAGACTCTAGGGGGAAAAAAAACCACACAAAACCTTCTTTTAAAGAACTTAAGTTTTCCAGCCTGGGATGTTCAGAGAAATCATACCGAAGTGACCTGAGCCTCCATATTTGTTTGGGTTTTTTTTAGACCAGAAGTTTGGTTGTAAAGGGAGGGGATGATTCCATTTGGGGGAACATCCTAGGCTTTCTCTTCCCCGTGGGTATCTGGGGTCTTCAGAAGCCCACAATTACTCTCACTCTGTGGTGAGGGAGAGCGAAGTAGAGTTAGGTGAACCCCATAACACCAAATTCTACTGGATGAAAATCTCTCAACCACACACACACACAAAAGTTTTTAAACCTCGTGGCTTACTAATTTAGGTAAATAGTCCATGCACTGCAATTCCAGGGCAAAAAAAAAAAAAGGCTCCAGGTATTTGGTGTAATTGAAATTGATTTGTTTTTGTTTTCAAAATCTGAATCCAGTATCTGGTGTAGTATTTTCTCTACAGGATATATGTGAATTTAGTCCACCCTCTTGTCCCTGTTTGGAAGGGAAGGGTCGATTTCTTTTGAACCCCCCCAACCCCTGCAGACCCCAGCACCGAGCTGGTTATGCAGTCATGATGTGGAAGGACCAGGAATAGACAGACAGGGCTCTGTGATAATGGAATTTGAGAGAATTCTCTTCTAAGATTGGCACTGTCATATTTATTGCTGTGGCATTTTGAGGTTACCAGAGTGCTTTTCTGCTCCCCGTTACCTGCATTTTAGAGATGGCGTGGTTTAAGGAGAGGGATTAGGCTCTTGGATTACACTTGCTCCCATCTTTAGTGACCTAAAAGGATGCTAATGATTTTTCTCGTCACTAATTAATTTGCATCGACCTGTCCATGCTCTGTCACCAGTCCCCCTTGCCTGGATTAGGATTGCAGGGCAGATGTTGTAACGCGGAACATTCCAGAAGGTTGTGTTTCACCTCAGGCAGATTCAGGCAACCCAGAGGTCCCCTTTGTTCGGTGGATGGGGGGTGGGGGTGATTTAGGGCCATTTGGTTTGCTTTGCGTGGTTCCAGTTTGCTCTGGCTGGCCTTGTCCATATTGTACGATGAGGAACATAATTGTATGCCAGATTCTGAAGCTGAAGGAGCAGCCCAAGCACTTGAGACCTTGTTATCAGGATAAATGGGTTTCTGGGAAAACTGACGTCACTCTCCCTGCCCCCCTCCCCCAGTCTGTAAAGCTCTTGTTTATGTGTCATTTGTCTCTCTGCTCTCTTTTGTGTCTGCAAGAAGTTGTAATTCACCAGGGGAAGATGGAATTAGCTCAGGAGACCTTGGATGTCTGGTTGTGGCTTGTTTCTTCCAAGGAACGCATATCCAGTGTCTGGGAAGAGAAGACTGGAGAATAGACCTACGTGTGCCTAGCATAGGAGTTCTTCTGAATGAGCTCTGACACGTGGCACCATCCAAGCAGTGCTCTGGTGTGTGTGTGGGGGGCGTGTTCTTTCCAGGCAGTTGAAGGGCACCACGGCTGGTAAGGTAACATCCTTAGAGACTTAAGACAGGCCATGGAGTTGTTGGATAGGACCCTTATTTGGACATGCATGCGTTGGAAGTTCAGCTCCTGTGTACCCAATATGATCCCATCCCACCTGAATGAACACCATGAAGATTCTGTATGGCAAAACTATTCCTCCGTTGAGTCCACACGTTGACTTTTGACTGATAAGTGTCTAGCACTATGGCCCGCCCTTGTCAACTCGACAAAAAAAGAAAGAAAGAAAGAAAGAAAGAAAGAAAGAAAGAAAGAAAGAAAGAAAAAGAAAGAAAAATATAGTAGACATAGTTCCTGGCTTTTAAGCTTATGGTCTAGTTGGAGAGAAAGATTGTGGACACTGTGAAATAATTAGAGAACTATAGAAGATTCTTGGGATGTCTCCACTCCCAGCTCCTGCCTGTGAGGTGGCTTGGGCTGCTATTAATATTTATTCTTCGAGATTACATGACTTGTCCAAGGTCACCTAGCAAGGCACAGGCCAGGCCTCAGGGGCTGCATCTTCTGGCTTTTTCATTGAGCTGTTTCTTTCCATGTTGCATTTTGGGGTCAGACTGTAAGCGCTGGCCCATAGAAAGAACAGCTCATTGATTCTGGCTTCAACCGATCCCACAATGTGGACAGTGATGCTCTCCTCTGGTGGTAGCCGTATCGGTCTTTCTCCCAAATGAAAGATCTCGGCGGGGACTAACTCTGCCCCATTGATTCCCCTGGAAGCTCCCTGCCTCAGCCATCTGTACCACCTCATACTAAAAGTAATGTTCTACCCCAAGCAGGGAGAGCAAAACCCCAGTGTGTACCCGTACCTCCACTGAAGATACAGCGCAGAACATTTACATGTCTGGGGCGCCTGGGGGGCTCAGGCGGCTGATTGCCTGACTCTTGCTTTCAGCCCAGGTCGTGATCTCCGGGTCGGCTCAGTCCGTGAACTCAGGGTCTGCTCAGTCCGTGAACTCAGGGTCTACTGTGATCTCAGGGTTGGCTCAGGTCGTGAACTCAGGGTCCTGGGATCAAGCCCTGCCTGGGGGGAGGGCTCCGTGCTCAGCGGGGAGTCTGCTTGAGATTCTCTCTCTGCCTCTGCCCTTCCCCCTTTCCTCCTTGCCTACCTGCACTCTCTCTCTCTCTCAAATAAATAAATAAGTAAATCTTTAAACATAAAAAGAAAATTTACATGGCACCGAGTAATAAAAATTATTGGCTCTAAACAAAGGTTACACTGGTGATCACGGTTACCATTTTTTAACTTTTCTATGTGTTCGAGAACTTTCCAAAGAAAAAGCTGGGCGGGAAATGACAATGTCCCCTCCCCCCCATCATCAAGCGCTTCCGGGCCCCTTCCCTCAGGGAGTTTACGATCTAGTAGTAGAGGCAGACTTAAATAACTATATAATTATCACTGTGATCGGTGCTGCACAGCAGAGCTGCTGTCTGCTGTAAGAATTCCTTACGAGCGGACCCAATCCAGCCTCCAGTGGGGGCGGTGGGTGACAGGAAAGGACTCCGGAGGGCTTCAGCTAAGAAAGGGGGTAGGTGTGAAGATGGGTGAGGACTCACTCTGCTCCTGGGCGGGGAACATTTCATTTGTTAATTCACAGGCTTTTATTCTCATTCATTCCTTCAATGCGTGTTGATTGGGCACCAACTCTGCCAGGCCCCGTGCCAGGTGCTAAGGGATATGGTGGTGCCAAGGCACACAGGACCGGGCCCTCTGAGAGCTTCCAGATGACAGGGAGGAATCAGCCCCCCCACCCCGTTTCCTTTTATTTTCTAAATCCTGGAAAGGTTGAGTGTTAGCAGTGTTCTTATTACAAAACTGCATTACAACTGAGCAATTTGTCTGTAAATTTTCTGTTAATTGCTGGCTTTGTTACCCAGCACGGTCCCTCCCTTTGTGTGCTGTAAGGGAGCAAACCCGTTGCATGAGTCGGAGCAAAACTAATTAGGAAGATAAGTCCCCTGGAAAAAGGTATTCCAGAACGAAATAGGACTGATTTCTAGACTTGCCTGGGTTTCTGGATTATCAGAGCAGTGGTTTCATGTTAGCCTGAACAATGGAGAAGGGCTTTTAAGTTGCGTGTACTTTTCAGACCACATTCAAGGAAGAGAAAGAGAAAAAAGCAAGGAAAGAGAATACCACGGATCAGTGTAACGTGTTTTTTTCGACGGTCTCACAATGCTTTCATCTCTATTTCCTGCACAAGTATTCGTGTTTTCTTCTTTTATGGGTACAGGGAGACCAAGGGACTTAGTCCAAAGGGTTATTGCTGCTCAGGGGATGAAACAATGAGACACACACCGGATGACAAAGATGCGTTCAAAACAACCAAACCTGACCTTTTCGTGACATTTCTAAGAAATACAAATCCTGCCAGACCCTAACTTCCCCCCTCTTCACTGCATTCCCCCCCACCCCAGCGCACCCGTGGGGGGGGTCAGAGAAGGGTATACTTGGGTGCCTTGAAGACCCCGTCATGGTAAAAAGATTCTCAGCTTCGATCCCAGATAGCGCAGTCATGGGTTATGTGTGGGTTTTCTTTCTTTTTCTTTCTTCCCATGTTGCTTTAAATAAAAATCTTGGAGCCACCAGCCGTGTAATGATGGATTATTTTAAGTAACAACTTGGGGGGGAGCAGAATAAATTAGAAACACAGACCCTTCCTCCTCGGTTTGGCAGGAGGCGGCTTCTGCTGCTGGGATTTGAAACCGTGGGTTTCTCCGCTGCCTGCACAGAGGAAGGAGGCCACATGCTCAGGAGGGTGAGAAATAATGTTCTCGTCCTGTTCTGTGTTTCCCCATTAGAGGCAGCCGTCTGTGGAATTATGCCGAGTGCTCTCTGCTGGCCCTGGGCTTGGGTCATCCGTTCCACTCCCTGAAAGGTGACTGGGGAAAAGATTTGCAGGCCTCCTCGAGGGGGGTGGGGACAGGGCTCAGGGCTCAGGTTTCCCCTGGCAGGGCCCCCTGTGACCCCTAACGAAGGCCCTGGGGTAACAGGAGCAGATCTCTGCTTTCTGACTCTGATGAGGTGTGAGGGGGTGCTGAGTTTCCTTTCCCAGTGGAGGCCCGGGCTCTGAACACCGGCGCGGAGGCAGGAACTGGGTTTTTTCGGATCCACTTTAAATGAGACCAGATGGAGGCAGAGGCAAATTCAGGCTCCCTAGAGGACAGTGGGGCATTCATCCAGAGGCCTGTGAGTAAACCTTTTTTCTTTTCTTTTCTTTCTTTCTTTTTTTTTTTTTTTAAAGCAGATTGGAGATAACAGTGGCCAGGACACCTCGAAAACTCTGTTTAAAGAGCCTGGCTTGAAGGGAATCTTTCTGGCTTTATGTGGGAAAGGTGACCCACTCCCAGCAGGAGTTGCCCCTGGCCTGAGGTGGAACTGGTTTTTGCTTAGGTCTGGCTAGTTGGGTGAGGTCGCCCTGGGGCTCAGGCTTACTTAGGCCCAAGTCAGAAGAGAGGCAAATGACAGAGAAGGCAGGAGCACGTCCCAGCCTCTCCATGGCATCCGCTGCCTCTGTCGCCCTCGGTGGGCCAGAGCCACCTTGGTGAGCACACAGGGGTCCAGGTCGTGATCCATGACCCTTGTCCATCGTGACTGTCCTTAAGCCATAAGCCCAGAGCCCCAGAACCTGAGCAGCATGAAGGAGTACACCTGCCAACTTGGAATCAAGCTTTTCCATCTGAAGGCGGCAGTCGGCTTGACGGGGCCACGGAGCCCCAAACCGCTCTCAGCCCCGAAATCCCTCTGTGACTCCAGACAAGTCACTTCCTCTCTCCGAGTCTCTGTTTCCCCTTTTGTAAAATGAGCGGGTGGGAGTAGGTGAGCCTTAAGGGCGTGACCACCTCTAAGGCTGTATGGTCCTTCTGGTTCCTTGTTCTCCAGCTGAATTTCTTGCAGGCTCTTGCCTGCTTCTGCTTCTGCTTGCGACTGAGGTGGCCGACTTGAACTCCACCTCTTCCCTGCTTTGACTCCTTGAGCCGGGTGGGGGAGAGAGTTGTGGAAAAGGCAAGTCTGTGCTTTGAGCTCGGCAGGGGCTCTGTAAGAATAGAAACAGCCTTCCCATAGTCTGTCCATGTGGGTGTGTATAGCGATTGTCTTCCTATAAAGATCCATGACAGCTGAATTTCTGTCTATTAGAATCCGATTTTAAATGCACTGGGAGAGCTGGCCATGTAATGGAATCCTGCTGTGAATCCTTTTATAGAATGAAAAGCCACTCAGGAATTGATCTGGTGTATTAAAATCCCGAGTTTCATCTACTGGAGTTGCCAGAAACGGGCCTGCTCCCTGTATGGTAAGGATGGGTTCCTTTGCGCTTCCCCAGGGTCCCCGAAGCTGCTCTCCCACTGAAAGGCCAGTGTGGGCAAGGCTTCTTTCTCCTCGGACAGGCCCCCGGAATGTCTCTCTCCCAATTCAGGGCATTGCTACTCTTGTCAGTTTCCTCTTAGTCTGGCTTAATCGGCAGGAGGGAAATCCTGACATGTGGTGTGTGAGGCGCGCTGGAGGATTGTTGTTTTTTTTTAACCTCTGGGAACTTCTCAGTGTTTTTGTGGTTCTTACGGCAGATAATACAGTGGCATCCACTCCCCTGGCTGGAGGCAGCAGATAGGGCCATCAGCCACCTGATTCCTTCAGCAAGCGCTTTTGCTGCATGTTTCAGGATATGTGATTTGACTTCTGGTTCCCATGAATCCTTATAATAATACGTTATACCGTATAATAATAAGTTATGTATATATAATGGTATAATGAGGGTAATAATAGGGCTTTGTTGTATTATTGGTAAAATAAATGTTTACGTACAATAAAACTGTCCCAAAACAGACTACTTAACCGGATTTTCTGATCATCTGTATGTAAAGCACCTTTCTGGTAGTTGTGGTGGAAGATTTTGCCAAAACATCAGAGGCTACTTTCTTGCCTAAGAAAGTATCGCTGTAGAATCTTTTTTTAAAAACTGACATTTCTATTCTGATTATAAAAGTCAAATCTGCCCCCCAAAAAGGTAAAAGATGCCTATTGTCAAAAATTTGGAAGACGCAGAAAAGCAACAACACCTACATTTCTTCCACTCAAAAGTAACTGTTGTCACCATTTTGGTGTAACGTTGACCAGCACAGGGGTTAGGGGCGCCGACCCCGCACAGTGAAGAATCCATGTATGACTTTCGTCTCCCCCAAAACTTAAATGCTAACAGCCCACTGCTGACTGGAAGCCTTACCTATCACGTAAATAGTAGGACAAGCATGTATTTTGTATGTCATATGTATGACATACTGTATTCTTACAATAAAGTAAGCTAGAGGAAATAAAATGTTAGTAAGAAAAGCATAAGGGGAGGCGCCTGGGTGGCTCAGTTGGTTAAGCGTCCAATTCTTGATTTTGGCTCAGGTCATGATCTCTGCGTCGTGAGATCAGGTCCCGCATCTGCTCCTCGCTCAGCTTGGAGTCCGCTTGAGATTCTCTCTCTCTCTCTCCCTCTGTCTCCACCTGCCCCCACCTACCTCCATCTCTCTCTCTCTAATAAATAAATAAAATCATCAAAAAAAGAAAAGAAAACCATAAGGAAGGGAAAACACATTTACAGTCCTGTCTTGTATTTATGAAAAAAAATCCATGTATAAGTAGACCCAGGCAGTTCAAACCTTGCTGCTCAAGGGTCAACTGTATATCCTTCCAAGCTTTAAAAAATACATATACATTTCCCCCCATGATTGGAATGATGCTGTATATACAGGGTTTTGTTTTGTTTTGTTTTGTTATTTGCCTATTTGGTGATCATTTTCCCATGTCACTAAATATTCTTAGAAAATATTTTTATCAGCTGCTTAATATTCCATTGTGCATCATTGAACTATTAATTGATTTTGATCATCCTGACGGTTTGCAGGGTCTATCAAAGATCGGTGTTCAGGGGCGCCTGGGTGGCTCAGTCGGTTAAGCGTCCAGCTCTTGATTTGGGCTCAGGTCATGATCTCAGGGTGGTGAGATCGAGCCCCGAGTCAGGTTCTATGCTAGGTGTGGAGCCTGGTGAAGATTCTCTCTCTCCCTCTCCCTCTGCCCCTCCCCAAAAGATCAGCATTCAGGGCTGGGATGGAGATGGAGAAAGGAAGGTGTGAGAGACCAGGCCCAGCAGTAAGTGACACATGTGCAGAGGCCAGAGGAGAAAGTTTAGGGAAAGGCCAGTCGTCAGCGATGAGTTCCAACCTTTTTGTTTTGGTCTCATACTTATGTACCTATTCATTTATTTAAGTCATCTCTACCTCCAATGTGGGGCTTGAACCCATGACCCCGAGATCAAGAGTCCCATGCTCTCCCCACTGAGCAGTCCAGGCGCCTCGTTTGGGTTTCCTTTTTCAGCATGTCAGCTACTAACTTAGCCACCCCGAACGCGGGGCGGAGGCAGGAAACGCCATTGACACAGAAGCACCCTCAGTTCCCAGAGGCCTCAAGTACTGCTTGCTTCCTGTACCACTAAGGTTGGAAGAGGGGCGGGGGAGGTAGAGAGGGGGACAGGGGTTGCCCGTTGGGGCGCTTATGGGACTCTTTATTTTCAGAATAACAGCAGTGGGAGCGAGATGTACAGCCGGAACCGCCATAACTCGTTCTTCGTAACATGAACCTTTGAATATTCAATTAACAAACGAAATCGGTCTGTCCCCAGGGGAGGAGGCGGAAGAGAAAGAGACCGATGTTTCTGCCCGTGATATGAAATGTGGTATAACGTATTTCAAACCGCAGGTGACTGCAGATGGGGAGAAAACAGGAAATGTAATTGGGCAGGGGAGGGGGAGGGGGGCCCTCTCAATTCTCAGGAGCACTCTTTCACTTTGCCTTCCTTTTAGCTCTTCTCAGGCTCTGCATCCTAATTACCCCTGCTGCAAAGCTGAGCGAGAACTCTCTTTTCTTGTATTAAAAATGTTTTTAAATGACACGGGTAATGTGTGAATACATTCATGCTGTAAAAGGATCAAACAATACGGAAGCATACTGACTCCCCCCCCACCCCGAGTAAGCCCCTATTTCCACTTCACTCCCCTGAGGTAGCACCGATGTGCCTGCTTTGGCGGGATCTTCTCTGGCTCCTTTCTATGTGCTCACATACATCAAGGTGCAGACACACATATGTCGGGCGCTTTTGCACACATGGACTCCCCTTGGGCTTGTTGTTCGTTTTTCTACATTATTAGATGTCTTGGAGATATTTGCATCGGAACATACGGACCTGCTGCATTCTTCTTCTTCTTTTGTAGGGATTTATTTATTTATTTAATTTGTTAAAAAAAAGACTTTATTTATTTATTTGAGGGAGAGAGAGCACGCACAAGCAGGGGGAGCAGCGGGCAGAGGGAGAGGGAGAAGCAGGCTTCTCCCTGAGCGGGGAGCCTGAGGCGGGCCTTGATCCCAGGACCTCAGGATCATGACCTGAGCTGAAGGCAGATGCTTAGCTGACTGAGCCACGCAGTACCCTTATTTATTTATTTTAGAGAGAAAGAGGGAGAGAGAGAGCACATGAGTGGGGGGAGGAGCAGAGGGAGAGGGAGAGAGAGAATCTCAAGCAGGCTCCCCGCTGAGTGTGGAGCCCAATGTGGGGCTTGATCCCACTACCCTGAGGTCACGACCTGAACTGAAACCAAGAGTTGGGTGCTCAATGGACTGAGCCATCCAGGTGCCCCAAGACCTACCACATTCTTCTCAATGGCTGCAGAATATTCTAGAACATGCATTTACCAAAATTTAGTTAAATATTTTTCTATTATCAGACATGGGTTTTTCCCCTAGTTTTTCAGTATTATCATCAATGCTGCAATGAATTTTCTTGTACATGGATCTTTGTACAGACATTGAATTTCTATAGAATAGATTCCTAGGGGAGGTTGCAGGGTGACAGGAGATGGGCCATTAAAAAAAAAAGATTTTATTGATATAAGAGAGAGCACGTGATAACACACAAGTTGAGGGGGGCAGAGGGATAGGGAGAAGCAGACTCCCCGCTGAGCAGGGAGGCCAATGTGGGGCTCGACCCCAGGATCCTCGGATCGTGACCAGAGCCAAAGGCAGATGCTTCACCGACTGAGCCACCCAGGAGCCCCGGAAATGGGCCCTTTAACATTTGGTGACCGTGGCCTTTCTGGCATCTCAGTTCCAGCCTTAAACATGGCACCCACCGCCTGCTATTCAAGATGATAACTTAAGGTATTAGTGTTGGGCCAGGTTGTCAGTTCCATCTTCTTTTGTGCACATTGTAATCCAGGGAACTTTCAGTTAACTGCAATCACAGTAATTAAGACCTCAGTTAATCAGGCCACCTTAAAGAGAAAGAGGAAAGAGGTAAGATAGCAGAGCTTTAGTGAGGGAGGGGGCAGAAACTTCCAGGGACTGTCCTGGGGTCAGTGTACATTCAGTCCAATGTCCTTTTTACCTCTACATATTTATCTCTGAACAATGAGGACTAATAATCATAATGATGACCTTGACATCTTATAAGATTTATCAAAACAAGAGTCAATGGTGCTTGCTAGACAGGATTTCCTAAAGCAGGAAATATATATACAAATACGTTTTTGAAGCTTTCTCGGCTCTAAGCACTGAGACAGAGTTTGCTCCTTAAACCTTAGCAAGAAAAACACATGGGTAAGGAATTGTTGGCTCCCATGTCCCCTTGTCCCCAAACCTTCCAGTTAATTTCTGTGTATTGGATGGACACGGGGTAAAAAGATAGAGAAGAAATAGGGATTTTAAAGTGACCTTCACCAAATTCCAGATTAATAGTTACTTCTCTGTAATTCTTCCTGACTTCGACCTTGGCCTCTGGTGCCAGAAAACTACTGGGTCCTCTCTAATTTTTCTGATCATTTTCCCCTCTTGGAAGAATCCTTTCAATCTTTCCATTCCTTATTTGGGGACATTTCTTATATTCAATCTCCAGCTCTTTTCTCCCTGTACTATCTCTTGGAGAACACATCCAGTTTCATACCTCCCACTCCTAAATTCATACCCCAGTCCCGAATTCTCCTTGAGCCTACAATCCCATATGGGTAAGGAGTTGTTGGATTTCTTCTCCTGCATATCTCACCAGGAAACCAAAAACATCTTATTTTCCTTAACATACAAAATGCTTTGGGGCACCTGGGTGGCTCAGTCGGTTAAGCGTCCCAACTCTTGATTTCAGCTCAGGTCATGAACTCAGGGTCCTGGGATCGAGCCCTGTGTTGGGCTCTGTGCTCAGCCTGGAGTCTACTTGGCCCTCTCCCTCTGCTCCTCCCCCAGCTCGTGCTCTCGCTCTTTCTCTCTCTCAAATAAATAAGTAAAGAAATAAAATCTTTAAAAAACATGCTTTTACAGATCCAGAAGACAGAGACAAACACCAATTAAAAAAATGGGCAGGGACATGCATAGGCAACTCACATATATGTGTATGTATACACAATACATGTATAGGGTTGAACAATAAAAAGAATGTTCACCTTCGCCGATACAATGCAAATTAAACGTTGTGATGCCATTTTTCAATAATTCCTTTCACAGTGGTTTAAAAGCCTCAGAAACTTAGTGTTGGTCTAAGGATAGGTAAACAGACCCTCTCGCATATTGGTGGCAGAAATAGACATTTGTACTATTCTCTGTTGAATGATTTTCCAGTATGTACCAAAGTCTTTCAAGTGTGTGTGCCCTTGGGCTTCCATTCTAGGAATTTAAGACGATAATCAAAGATCTATGCAAACCTGTAGGAAGGAAAATTATTGTTTACATGGTTTAAAACATGGAAACATGCTGAATGTCTAGCAGTGGACGGCTGGTTCAGTGGAATGCTATGTGGCCAATACACATAACGTTTTAGAAGTATGCTTAATTTCTCAAGAAAACATCCATACTCTCTTAAGCGTCGGGCTATGAAAAGGAATATACAGAATTATCCTTATTTTGTAAGAAACAAAAGGTATACAGACTGGAGGGAAACACATATAAATATCATGAGTGGTTATTGTTTTCTCCTTTATCATTTTCCCTGTGTTCTAAAATTTTTACAGCTAACATTGCTTACTTTTTAGAAAATAAAAACACCGATAAAGGTAATGCTTTCAGGATAGCTTATTTAAAGCCAGAATCCTCCATTTCCCCTCTAAGCAAGCCCCCTTTCCTGGCTTCTCTCTCTTCTGGCCATGGTGCCACCATTCCAAGCTCCCAGGCTCAGAACCTTGCAGCCTTGGAGCTTCGATTGCCCCTTCATTCCACTTACCCCCTCACTGATTGAGGGATCACCCTTCTTTAGGACATCTCTCATGTTTGTTCCTCCCTCCTGAGTCCCAAGTCAGAGCAGCTCAGTTCAACCAGCATTTATTGGCACCGCGTCTGGATGTCACTCTGCCAGGTCCGTGTTAGTGGAGTCATCTGTCTTCCTGCCTCTGCTCCCTCCTCCAATCAATCAAATGTCCCGCAGCTGGAATGTTCGAAAAATGCTACTTGTATCATGGCTCTCCCTTCTCGAAACACTCCAAGGGCCCCCGAACTCTGTTGCCTAGGGAATAAAGCCCATACTCTTTCTTCTGCTATTTAGGGCTCTTTACAGCACGGTGCTGGGTGGGAGGTAACAGTGGGGGGGGGCATATGGGAAGTTCTTAGTGAGTTGTTGACAATGAAGGACGTCCTTAAGAATAAGGTGTGGAGGGGCTTCTGGGTGGCTCAGTCGGTTAAGCATTGACTCTTGATTTCTGCTCAAGTCATGATCTTAGGGTTGCGAGATCGAGCCCTGCAACGAGCTCTCTGTAGGGCTCTGTGCTGGGTGTGGAGCCTGCTTAAGATTCTCTCTCTCCCTCTTCCTCTGTACCTCTTCCCCACCTCTCCCTCTTTCTCTAAAAAAAAAGATGATTCTCTCCCTCTGCCCCTCCCCCACTCTCTCTCTTTTGCTCTCTCTCTTTAAAAAGATATAGCCATTCATTTATTTTAGAGTGAGAGTGCTGGGGGAGGGGCAGAGGGAGAGGGAGAGAGAAACCCAAGCGGACTCCACACCTAGCGCGGAGCCTGACGTGGAGCTGGATCCCACGATCCCAAGATCAGACCTGAGCTGAAACCAAGAGTCCGACGCTCAAGCCAATGAGCCACTCAGGCGCCCCTCTCTCCATCTCTTTAAAAAAAAAAAGAAGAGGTGCCTGGTGATTCAGTTTGGCTCAGGTCATGATCTTGGGGTCCTGGGATCGAACCCCACGAGTCTGCTTCTCCTTCTCCTTCTGCTGCTCCCCCCACCCCTGCTTGTGAGCGCTCTCTTTCTCTGTCAAATAAATAAATAAAAATAAAATCTTAAAAAAAAGGAGTGGAGTTCTCCCCATGCCTCCATCATGCGGTATTCTTTGTTCAAGAATATATATATATATATATATTACATTTTTGCTTTGTTTAATATGTATGTGTGTAGTTAACATATAGTATATTATTAGTTTCAGGGGTAGTATTTAGTAATTCATATATATATATTCTTGAACAAAGCAAGAATATATATATATATATATATTCTATGTTCAGTTTGAAAATTCCCTTTCCTCTCTGTTTGGCACTTGGACCAGAGGCCAGAGTTTCATGGTGCTGAATTTGGAGACAGGAAGAGGCAGCCAGGGGCGATAAACTATGGCTCAGGAAACCCTCCGCTCTGAGTCGGTCCCAGTTTCCGATGCCTGCTACGGAGGAGGACCCATCGAGAAAGCATATTGGCTCTTAAGTGGCTGTGTCCCCTGTAGGGGTGAGGACCAAGGGCAACCAGTGGGGAACTTACATTTTCCTTTGTTTGCTTTAAGAAAAAGAAGGAGGAAGGGGTGAGGGGAAGCAGAGAGGGGTGTATGTAGAGCCAGCCCTGAGTGCCGTGGGCCACGTGTGAAACCCAGCTGTTTTCAGGTGCCCCTTGGGGGCCCGGAAGACGTCAACTCAGACTGAACGATGGCATATGGGTGTGTGTCAGGAATATTCTCCGCTGGGAGTGTGTGGGGTGAGACGTGAGGGTAACGAACTTGCCAGATGGCAGTCCCGGCCCTAGCCCTGTCTCCTGCTCTTGGAAGACCGATGGCATGACTGGGTGAAGGGGCTACCTGGGAACCAGTTCTGGCGACAGCAACTGCTGAGTGGCTCTGCCCATCCCTCTCCGGGTGCACTGGAGACCCTTAGGGCCCTAGCCTAAAAGCAGGTCCAGGTGAGCAGAAAGAGTTGCCCGCTGGCACAGCCCAGGATGCTGGGGCGGGCCTCCTGACACTGACCGTGCCTTTCCTGGATTGCTCTGGGCACCTTTCTGGTTCCCCGAAATCTTGGTGTAACCGCCACCCAACAGAAACTCCCGACCACTTACATAGCCCTTACCTCTTGTCTAGCCCTTCTCTCTTCCCCTGGGGCCATTGGCAGCTAGCACTTGTCTTGAGTACACGCAGGCCTCTTTTTCCTTTCCCCTGGCTCCTTGGAAGCCTGCCCCAGTTTGAGGCTCTCCCCGTTTTTTATAAAACCATTAACAGTAAGAAGCTCTGGGACTAACAGGTGAAGCAAGGGCCCTCTGCTTTCCAGATGTGTGAATGGCTTGACTGCCCCCCGTGGAGAGCAGGGAAGGGGTGGGAGGAGCACGGAGGCAGATCTCTCGAGCTGGGGGGAGCCCCGAGTGTCCCATGACATCACGTGTTATTTGGGGAGTCCGAGGAGAGGGGTACCCTCGCAGAGCAATAGGAGGGGTAGCTTCTGTTGATGGGCTGCTCCCCATGTGCCAGGCGCCATGCTCAGGGCTTGCGGAACAGTAACCTGTGTGACCCACACCCCAGTCCTATGAGCTAGTCACTGCTTGTCCCGGCCTTTACAGACGGGCAAACTCTGAGGACTTAAGTAACTTGTCCGAGGTCAGGAGGTGCAGGGGGGAGGACCCTCCTTGAGACCTGTCTCAGTTCAAAGCCTATTCTCTTTAAATTCNATAGGAGGGGTAGCTTCTGTTGATGGGCTGCTCCCCATGTGCCAGGCGCCATGCTCAGGGCTTGCGGAACAGTAACCTGTGTGACCCACACCCCAGTCCTATGAGCTAGTCACTGCTTGTCCCGGCCTTTACAGACGGGCAAACTCTGAGGACTTAAGTAACTTGTCCGAGGTCAGGAGGTGCAGGGGGGAGGACCCTCCTTGAGACCTGTCTCAGTTCAAAGCCTATTCTCTTGACCCGTACACTGTGCCACCTTTGTAGTTGCCCAAGACGGCCTCGAGAGAGGAGGACTTGCTTCTGGAAGTCCTTTTGTACTGTTTACTGGACACTTAGGCATGGACCAGGCCTTGTGCTAAGCTCGTTTGAGTCCTGCGACCACCTGTCAGATAGGTGATATTATCTCATCAGACAGACGTGCCAGGAAACAGAGTCACAGAGAGGTGACCCGGCTTATAAGTGGTTGCGTGGGGTTACCCCAAGTCCGTGAACCTCATCTCCTGACCACCCACCCCGGTCCTGGAAGCCACCCGGGCAGTTTGCTGTGTGTGGACCTACAGCGACCGTCGCAGCCTGCAGATGCCTGTCCCCAAGAGCCCATGACTTCTAAGCTGGCGGGCCATTGCTTCGGAGCAGGGAGGAGCTGAGGGAAGGCAGGACACACTGGGCCAGGGCAGGGGTTACTTCCTCGCTCGCAAGTCGGTTGGATGAGAAGTGAGGATCCAGATTGCTTCTAAGCACATTTTCGTTTTCTCCCCTCCCTCCCCTTCCAAATCAGGGTGAAGGTTGCCGAACCGTCCCCCTGGCTGGACATGTGGGGTTTGACAGCCTGCCCGACCAGCTGGTGAATAAGTCAGTCAGCCAGGGCTTCAGCTTCAACATCCTGTGCGTGGGTGAGTATTTCCCTAGCAGGAAATTCTATTACAGAATATGGATCCTTAATGGCTGGATGTGGCTTGGCAGGTAATTAGGTTAAATACTGTGTTATTCTGGTCTATTTGCAAAAGTGTCTTCCCCCCTCTTCCTCTTTTATCCCTCTGTTTGCTTTTGCGAGCAGCCGGCTGTGATGATATTTTTCCCCGGTCAGACCAGAATACAGGGCCGTACGTTGGGGGGAAACTGAGCCATGTGACACCCAGTGGAAATTTTGTAAGGGAGCTGGCTGGCTCAGCTACCGCGGTCAAGTTCACTTGGACGTCAACAAATAGGAGCCAGGGCAGAATGGGAAGGCCGACTGATGGGTGTGGTAGGCGCCTGCCCACCAGGTGTGGGCTTGGGCAGTGGGCTGGGGCCGTTTGCTCTTAGCCCTGCAATGCTCCGTACAGTTTGAGCTCAAGGGTGCAAAAGTTCTTTTATTCCCTTTAAACATGCCTCCATCCAGCGGCGCCTGGGTGGCTCAGTCACTGAAGCGTCTGCCTTCAGCTCAGGTCATGATCCCAGGGTCCTGGGATGGAGTCCCACATCGGGCTCCCTGCTCAGCGGGAAGCCTGCTTCTCCCTCTGCCTGCCGTTCCCCCTGCTTGCGTGCTCGCTCTCTCTGACAAATAAATAAATAAAATCTTAAAAAAAAAACCATATCTCCACCCAGACCTTTAGTCTGGAATGTGGGAACCAAGGCTTAGTCACCTCTAGTGTGCTAATCACAGCGCCAAGGGAGTTCAGTAGTGTCTGCGAAATGAATGAATGAGTTAACCCCATGGGAACCACTCATTTTTTTCTCAAACCCTTTCCCCAGTAGTAGTTTGAGTCCTTACTAGGACTCTGTGAATGAGCAGAGTGAGTAGCGTTTGTACCTTCACAGAGCAGATGGAGACCCAGACATTTGGGGAGGCTAAGAGACGTGATCGGGGCGGCACAGAGGCAGTGCTGGAGTGCGGACAAGGCCCCAGGTCTGGCTGATCCGTTGGCCCTCCTCCCGCTTCCCTAACTGCTTCCAGCGACGTCTCTTAAGAACACAAAGGCACTTTGGAAAGGGTCAAACACCAACCCAACAAATGGGAGGAACAAGAGTTCCTTGACATTCTGTAAGAATCCCTCCTTAGACCTTCAAAAGTCCCGAATTTGCAAACACGATCATAGCATATGATTTTCACTCTCTTGTGCAGCAAAGTATACCTGTGCATTTTCAGTGCCCTACTTCCAAACCTTAATGATTGTATAAACACTATAATAGAGCCCGTTTTCCTGCTGGTTGGAACACTCAGACGCTTTGCTGATTGCCGTTCTTATTTTTCTAGGGAGTATATGGGGATTCATTCATGTTGAGGCTCTGACCACGGCTGAGTTGTATATTTTACTCATTAATATCATCTAAAATTGTTTTCTTTTTTTTAAAAAGATTTTATTTATTTATTTGACAGAGAGAGACAGCCAGTGAGAGAGGGAACACAAGCAGGGGGAGTGGGAGAGGAAGAAGCAGGCTCCCAGCAGAGGAGCCTGATGCGGGGCTCGATCCCAGGACTCTGGGATCACGCCCTGAGCCAAAGGCAAACGCTTAATGACTGAGCCACCCAGGTGCCCCTAAAATTCTGTTTTCTAACTAGAGTCATTCATTTTATTGGACTCTTTCTTTTTCTTCTCCTCCATCCTTAGTGCTCTTTCTTGATCACTTCGTGTAGGAGAGTAACTATGTACCCAGGGACGAATAGAGAACAGGGAGGCCACTTCTCACTATGGATGACAGGCAGTCGGCTAGGCTCACTCACTGGCTGAATGACTCCCTTCCACACATCAGCTTGGGAACCCAGGAGATGGTGATATGTGCTTCACAGAATCACATGTCATGGGCCTCGGCATTCAGAGCTAGGCCAGCAAGTCTACTCGTGGTGATGATGAGATGCTATTAGGAGAAGGATACAAAAGAAATAGAAGCGAAGCTGATCAACATGGAGATGCCATCACATCCAATATTAGCACTTCCAAATCGCTCCAATCTTTGGCCGTTGGCCAACTTGTTTTGCATAATATTTGATTACTGAAAAATTTCTGCATAAACATATTGGATTCCCTTGGCATTCCTCCCAGAGCTCAGTATGACCTGCACTGAAGTTGAGGAGTTGTGAAGTGACGTGACAGGCCCACGCTCATCAACCTTTCAACTAAGTGCAGTTGGGCGGGTGAATGAGGCTTTAGGAGGGAGGCCACAGAAATCAGAATGGCTCTCCAAAGGCCGGAAGTGTAGTGCAATTGGACCTGGGGACCGTGGGCTCCCCTAGGGCCCTGAAGAGGAGGCAGCCAAGCGCAAGGCAAAGTGAGTGGGAGAAATAGTAAACGCCTGTCCTTGAGTTCCCACCCAGGCACAGGACAGCTACAACTGCTCTGGCATGCACCTGCTGGAGTGAGATGACTCAACTGCCCCAGACCCTTCAAGAGGGGAGGGGTAGGAAGGAGATCCTCTGCCCCAAAGAGTCACCCCCTCTCTTTCTTTCCACACCTGCCAAGTCCCAGGAAATCGCCCCAGTAGCCCCCTTCTTGGCCCTGTGGTTTCGCTCGGTGGAGGCCCCCAGCTGGACTGGGATCCTTTCATTCCCCATCCCTGATCCAAACAAGCCGGCAGCCTTCGAATCCTGCTCTCTGTCTGTTCTCACAACCCTGTCATTGCTCAGAGAACCCACAATTTGGGCCAAGGTCACGAGCGGTTGAGATGGGCTCTCAGGCTGCAATCTCAGCCCAGCCATGGGGCTGGGTGCTGTCCCTGGCTTGGCCAAGGGTCCGTAGCTTGCTTGCTGAAGGTGATCTTTTCTCTCGCAGGACTTTCGGTGGCCGTTCCTTCATGCTGACCGCCTGTGTGTAACTATCAGGTTTACTCCCGTAATGACTGTTCTCAAACGAGTCTGTTTGGGCAGAGACTATGTTCCCCCAAAGGATTTTCTTTTCTTTTCTCGTAGGGCATGTTAAGTGTAACAGAGACCTAAGACATTTTGATCACAGCATTTTTTATCCGGGTGCTGGGCTGCTGACCGTAGAGGTCCAAGCCCCAGCAGGGTGAGTACCCTCCAACCTGATGGAGGTGTGCGCCTGTGCGCACAGTACACGGTGGGATTGAGAGAGAGAAGGTTTATGAATCCAGAGCCTAATTCATATGTAAGGGTACCGATAAATGGCACCCACAGTTATTATTTTTAGAGGGCTAGGCACATGGGTGTGGGCATATCATGACTCCTCTCGAACAGATTTTCTATGTTGACAATAATTACTGAGGGGGGTGACGTTGCCCTCTCCCTCCCCAGCACCCCCACCCCCGACAAAAACCATAGGCTAATCGCTTCGCTCTGGAAATTGCAGAGATCCCTCGATCCTAGATCTAGCGCAGGAGGCCTCCGAGGAGCCCCGGGAGCCAGCAGGACAAACGTCCCGGGGCCTGTCGCTCTGCACGGCTGGGAAAGAGCTCCGGAGAGATGCTGCGCTCCGAATGTGCCAGCCACAGTAATGCCTGTGAGGAGCGCAGGGCGTCATAACGATAATATTTACTTTGAAGCTGCTCAGGATTCCAGGCTCAACTGGGCCGTGTTGAACTTGGAATAAGACGCACAGGAGAAGCAGATCTGCAAGAGGGTGGGGGGGCCGGCTCCATCGCACCCCTGTGGGCCAGGCTTCGGCAAGGTCAGGAGGGAGACGAGGGCAAGGTTAGAGAGCCAGCCATGACCTTGTCTCTGTCGATAGGCTCCCTGGAGTTCCTGGAGTGTTTCCTTTTGAACACCTCCTTGTTTGAACTCGGGAGGCGTCTCTCTTGGTGGCTTCCCACATTTCGGAGCTGGCAGAGACCTTGGCTTCAGGGACCGGGAGCTCCCTGTGGACAGGGATGGGGGCTGTCCTGTTCCCTGTTGTATCTTTAGTCCCTAAAATTGCACGTGGCTCCGACTAGAGGCCCTGCGAACATCTGTCAAAGGCCCAAGTGAGCCGACGTAGCAAGTGGGACACACTGGGGCGTACTGGTTATACACCTGGGCGCCAGGGTCTGACTCGATTCAGGGCCCGCTCTGCCACCGATTCCTTTGCGACCCTAGACCAGTTCCTTCCTCCACAGGTTACAGATGAGGAAGGTAAGGTGCAGAGAGACCGGGGAGTGCGGCAAATTCACCCAGCTGGCAAGTGGCTTGGCTGACCCTTCCATTACTGAAGGACAAATAATAGCACCTACCTCCTAGGTCTATTGTGGGGAACAGGGGAGCTACTGTCACAGCCGTGCCTGGCACATCGTAGCTCTTCCAGAAGCCATCGCTATTATTATGAGTCCAGCCTGTTCATTTTCTGAGGAAAGAGACCGGGGCCCAGCGAGGGGACCGCGTCTGGCTGGGCATCACCTGGCTGGGTCTCTGTGTCCGCCCTCCCCCTCCCCACCCCTGCTTGCAAGGACTTAATGACACAAGGTGCCAGAAGATTCGGACGTTAGCAGCAGATAAGGAAAAAGGCTGAGTAGAGAGGTCAACAGTGGATTATCCCAGGGAGTGTAGTTTGAAAAAGCATATTTCACATTACACATTTTAAATAGAAATGCTATTTAAAAAACCGGGTGTTTCCAGCATCTTTTCTCCATTAAACAAAGCGAGATGGAATCCTCTGGGCCGGTGGTGATGACCTGAAAAGGGTTAAGAAATCCTGCTGTCTGTCCGAGGAGGGAGAAGGGGAGAGAAATTGACCCCTGGGAACTCCCCAGGTTTCCTGCTACAATCTGCCAAGTCCCCACCTTCCTGCAGGGGTGTGGAGTCCTCAATGCTGGGTCCAGGGCAGCGTGGGAGGGGGCTGCGTCCTCCGCTCAGGCTGGGCCCGTGCCAACCATGAAGAGGGGCCCCTGCAGCCCGCAGGCTCCACACTGATGGCAGAGTGGGACGGGAGCCCTCTACGGCCACGGGACCAGCTCGCTTGCTTCTCTGCCCTCTTCTCATGTTGCATGTGTCACAATTCCCGGGACACCCGCGGGTTCTTTCCTTCCACTCATCATTGGGCATCTAATTTCCACAGCCCTTTGGTGTTGGCAGGCATTCTCGTGGTCATTTGGCCTGCCGCTCCTCCCTGCTGCCCTGCCCTGCCCTGCCTGGCCGGTCTGCATTCCTCCGGCCGGCAAACACAGCAGCCTGGCCCCAGGCCTCTGTGTGCACCTGGGCTAGGCCCTCTGGGGAGTACGGGAAGATGCCCCATCCCTGGTTCTCTGAGGATCCTGGGGATCAGGGGCTCAAGAGCCAGCTCTGGATGCTGGGGAGACAGGGCTCAGCACTCTAGGAGCTGCGGGGCGTCCAGCCAAGAGCTCACGGAAGGGGGGAGGTGGGGATGTCTGTGGAAGGTTCATCAGGCACACACAAAGATGGGCTCGAATGGTGCTGGAATCTCCGCTCCCAGAGGGAAGGTGAGTTAGGGGTGAGGGACCCACCCCCGTGTTCCCACCTCAGAGGGGCTGGTCCCCTGTGCAATTGAGCTGCACCCCCCCTTGGGCGGGGAGGGGGTGCTACATTCCGTTGCTTGGCCAAGTCTGTCACTTCCCACTGCAAAGGCCCCACCTCACCAAATTTTTCTTGAGACCCAAATACTTCCTGTTCCTTTAGGGAGGGGGAAAAGGGGGGGCCTCTTCTGGGAGAATCTTTGCTGCTAATAGGTATAGCAGACCTTGGCTGGAAACGTGATCTGTGTAAGGGACCATTTCCCTGCACCCTGGCAATCCGGCTAGTTCGTCAGACCTGGCCATGAAGCTGGGCTGGGGGGCTGGGGGGCTGGGGAGCCAGGCTGAGTTGAATGTTCTTCTTGTTCTCTTGCTCACCAATCTCAACACACACAGAAAGCTCTCATTGGAGACAGAGATTGGAAAAAGCACCTCCTGTTTTCGTTGCTCATTATTTGAGATAAAAGGCAGCAAGATGCAAAGCTAGACACACCCAGAGGGCAGAAGGGGAGGGGGCCATTTGCATTTACACGTTGTGCGTCCGTGTGCCTGAGAGCTGAAGAGCCAGGTGGTCTAGGTATTCAAAAGGCAATCTGGGGGTGATTAGCTACTGAATCCTTTATTCCTGGCATTCCTGAATCGCTTGGTGGGGGGCGGGGTGGAAGCCCAAATACGGTTTGGATCCCTGGAGATGACAAGCCTCTGTAGTGCCCAGCCCAGCTTGTGGCCTCCTGTCACTTTCCTGCCCAACTCCCAGGCCACCAATTCTCCTCCAATGCCTTCTTTCCCTGAAGAGACCCCTTGGCTCCTGGCAGTGGCTTGACCTCCCTCGGGTCTCCCAGGAATGACCTCCAAAAAACCTTCACCGGTCTCCACAGGCTTTCCCCCACTCCTCTCCCTGGTGTGAAAGTCAAGACTTGGAATTCCAATGGTTTAATTTATTAGTATCCCGCAGCCTGTTAGTTAAACAAACAAATGACTGGTTTGTTTGAAATTTAAGGAGAAGAAGAATCTGTGGCCTGCTAACTTCCCTCCCCATTAGCTAAAAATGGCCTACCCACTGGGAGACACATCCGGGCATGTGCAGAGCACAGTCTGGGCCTGGCGGGGAGGTGAGGTGGCGATGAAATGGAGAGGATATTTATTTGACAAGGGACCTCTGTCCCTTTCTTTTAAAATCGAAAACAGCCCTTTAATTTTTATTACAAAAGCTATGCATGTTCCACGTAGAAAACTTGGAAAATACACAGAAGCCTGAAGAGAGAAATGAACACCGCACATCACCCCCACCACGCAGTGCTAGCCCCCTGGGTAAGAGTATATTGTGTGTCCTTCGGGACTTTTTTCAGGCGTAACTGCTACCTCTCTAGCACTGCCTGCAACAGACGTTCTTTTTCTGACGATAAAAGCCATGCATCCTCAACCTTCAAATGACACAAAAATAGGAAGACTAAGAGGAAAATTACCCCAGTTCCACTACCCTGAGACGCTACTGTTGAGACGTTGATGCAGTTCCTTTCAGTCTCTCTCACTTACCTGAGCGCCCACAGTCTATCTAGTTTTACCCGCTCTTATTGCGTACGGGCTCCCACGCCAATGAACATACGTCCAAACCATGATGGGGGATGGCCGCACGGCCGTGGCGTGAACGGACCATAATTTCCTCTTTTGCTTTTCAGGAGAGACAGGTTTGGGCAAGTCTACCCTCATGGACACCCTGTTCAACACCAAGTTTGAGGGGGAGCCGGCCACCCACACACAGCCAGGTGTCCAGCTCCGGTCCAATACCTATGACCTCCAAGAGAGCAACGTGGGGCTGAAGCTGACCATTGTCAGCACGGTGGGCTTTGGGGACCAGATCAACAAGGAGGACAGGTAAGGAAGGCGATGGGGCCCGGAGGCTGGTGGGAGGCCACGGGGAGGAGCTCACCATGGGGTCCTGCCTGGACCTCCTCCCAAAATGGCGTGTGCAGGCCGCAGACACCTCAGGGTGCCGCCTCCGCCCAGGGTCCCAGTTCCCACCAACCATTCCACTCCACGCGCTCTCTTAAAGAAAGGCGTCTTTCCAGTGCACGTGGGTGAGGTCTCCGTTCCGTGTGGCAGACATGTATTGAGCTCCTTCCTGCCTTGTGCCAGGCGCTGCTATGCCCTGACAATCTAAAAAGGAATGACTTTGTCTCTGCCCTTGAGGCGCTCACCGGGGAGACGGGTTTTGAACAAATAAGCTCCATCGAGTGTGATGTGCTTCGGAAAGGACGGGGTACGAAGAGGTGAAGGACAAGTGACAACGAGCACCTAAAGGAGAGAACAGTCAGTTCCGTGTGGGGAGGTCAGGAGGCCTTCACAGAGGAAGTGCCTCCTGAGTGGGCCCTTGAGGGATGAACTCTTTTGCCGGCCAGACAAGGCAACGGAGGGAAGGGCAGTCCAGGCTGGGGGAACGCTTGTACAAAGGCAAAGAGGTATAGAAGGTGATGGCATATTCTAGGGATCTGTCGAGTGCAGAAGGGGATTGACTGCCCTGCCGAGGTCCTGTAACTAATTATTAGTCATAATGTTGTGCTGTCTTTCTGGAGGGCCCTTCTCATTGCATAAGCTTAAGGTCCCACAGTACCCGTGTCTGCCCCTGGGCTGCTGCTTGGCGTGAGTGAGGGGAAGGTAGGCGGAGATGAGCCTGAAGAGGGAAGCAGGAGTCAGAACAGGGGGGCATTTCTAGAATGTGCAGACACGGAGCCATTGAGAGGTTTTATGAAGTAGAATGAGATAGTCTCAGGGCGCCCGGGTGGCTCAGTCAGTTAAGCGTCTGCCTTCTGCTCAGGTCATGATCTCGGGGTCTGGCGATCAAGCCCCTCGTTGGGCTCCGGCTCCTTGCTCAGTGGGGAGTCTGCTTCTCCCTCTCCTTCTGCTCTTCTCCACCGCTTGTGCTCTCCTTCTCCCTCAAATAAGTAAATAAAATCTTTAAAAAAAAAAGAATGAGATAGTCTGATTGGCCTTGAAGTAGGTTCTTTGGAAGGTAGGGGGAGCAGGAAGCCCCATTAAGAGACTATTGGACCAGTTAGGTCAAGGCCAGAGGTAACACAGGTGCTGAGATGGGAAAGAGGAGGCAGGTTTGGTAAATATCGAGTAGGTAGAATCAACAGGACTCTAGACAGAGACTTGGTGTGGGGTTGTGAAGGCAAAAGAAGAATCTAGAAAGAGGCCCAGACTTCTGGCTTTGGAGAGTGGACAGACAAATGGTGGTGGCTTTCTGTAGGAAAATTCATATAAGAGAATCACGTTCTAAAAGAATCAGCTGTGTTTTGGACCTGTTGAGGTCGAGCTGTCCGTGGACTACCGAGACCCCTGACGACCTTCGGTGGCAGGCAGCCGAATACACAGGGGTTAGAGGTCGGCAGAGGGTCTGCGCTGGAAATAGCGATTTGGATTATCGAGGTATAGGTGCTATGTTCCAACTGCAGACCCATGTAAGATCACCCGGGTATCAGAGTGCAGGGTGGTGAACACGGGGCTACAGAAAAAAATCTTAGGATGTTAAGTCAGCAGATGGAGCAAATGACACATTCTGGAAAAAGAATGAACAGGAATATGCAGAGAGGTAGGAGGAGAGACTACAGGGGGTGGGGGTTGAGAATGGAGTGTGAGTGAGGGGTGGGGCGGCTCAGACACCGGGATGTGTTGAGGGCTGGGGTCAGGGAGGGGGTCAGGCACCATACGCATTTAACTAGACATCACGTGGTTATCACAATGCCCATCTCAGAAAAGGCCATTCATCATTTTAGACAGTGTCTGCCCATCCTTTGAGGATTCTCTTGCTTCTTAGCTGAACTGGATCCCCAATTCTCCTATTTCTCCCTTGAAGTTCCAACAGCCGTACTCATTTCCTGATAATGAATAAATACATTTAGCTTCTTAATGATTGAACTGAATTTTGTTTTTCATTTGAAATTCTAGACGGACACCTCTGCTTTTTATCACTTTGCGTATTATGCTAATTGTGTTTGGTTGAGAATAAATTGGACCCTGGGGAGAGGGGGTGGGTATTTGGGGTCATCTCAGCCGCAGACGGCTCAGGATCTTTTCAATTAATTTTCTCACATTTCTCGGCAACATACGTTTAACATATCTGACATTGGAAACGGCTTTGGTAATGACGGTTTGAGAGGACTGAGCTGACACGGCCCCTTAGAGCCTAACCTACTTCCATTCCTTTGGTAATATTGTTATTGTTTTTCCTGATTATAAACACGATGCATACTAATACAAAATCAAATAATACAAACTCAAGTAAGTAGAAATGAAAAGCCTCTCAGAAACTGGGCTGGAGAGCAGGGGTGGGGCAAGCCCCAGGGATTCGTAATAAAAAGCAGTGTTTTCTCCATACTGATGGGATCATTTGGGCATAGATACGTGTCAGTGCAGCCACACTGAGGCAGAGCGCCGGAATGCCAGCCTTCACCCACGGTGCGTGGTCTTCTAAGAAGAGCAGTGATTAAGGCCAGACCCTGGGGAAAGCCACTTGTTTAAAAGAGGCAGGAGCATGGGGCGCCTGCCTGGCTCTGTTGCTGAAGCATCTGCTTTGGCTCAGGTCTTGATCCCAGGGTCATGTTCCCCACCCCCCTTCTGCCTGACTCCCTGCTCATCAGGGAGCCTACCTCTCCCTCTCCCTCTCCCTCTTCCCCTCCATTTGCTTGTGCTCTTTCTCTCTCTCTCTCTCTGTCAAATAAATGGATACAATCTTTAAAAAAAAAAGGTGCTGGAGCAAAAGAAACTCAAGAGGGAGACTGAGGACAGGCTGGAAAGAGATGTGATTGGGAACTTAGGCTTTGGTCTCAGACCGACCTGGGTTCAGATTGCATCTTGCCACTGATTAGCCCAGCAATGTGGGACAAGGGTTTTGTGCCGCTCTCAGCCTATTGATAACTAACATTGTGGCTGGTCCGACCCTTGAGGTCCTTAGGATTGCAAGATGCTCTCAGCAGTAAACATCAGGGAACTTGGAGACCAGAAAGGTTTATTATTCACAGGTCCTGGAAAGCACATGGCACAGCTGGGACTACACAGTGAGGTCACAGGGTAGAGAGAGAGCGGGCATAAGTCTGGGGTTCTGCTTTTTTTGAGATGGAGGGTTTAGGTCTAGGATTTGGTAGGCTTGCTCTAGATGGGAGAATTTATGTATTTATTTATTGGTTTTTATTTATTCACTTGAGAGAGACAGAGCTCATGAGCGAGAGAGCACACAAGCCGGGGGAGGGGGAGGGTAGAGGGAGAGGGAGAAGCAGACTCCCCACTGAGCAGGGAGCCTGACATGGTGCTCCATCCCGGGATCCCAGGATCATGACCTGAGCCAAAGGCAGATGCCCAACCGACTGAGCCACCCAGGCACCCCTAGATGGGTGAATTTAAAACATAAGAAGGAAAATTTAAAACAGTGGAAGAGAAAAAACATGTGGCCCAAACAGTCCCTTAGGGAAGTCAACCAAGATTTCATTTTTTTTTAAGATTTTATTTATTTATGTGACAGAGAGACAGCCAGCGAGAGAGGGAACACAAGCAGGGGGAGTGGGAGAGGAAGAAGCAGGCTCATAGCGGAGGAGCCTGATGTGGGGCTCGATCCCAGAACGCCGGGATCATGCCCTGAGCCGAAAGCAGATGCTTAACGACTGCACCACCCAGGCGCCCCCAACCAAGATTTCTGAAACAAAGGAGCCCCTCGGGGGCGGTGGGAGGATGGAAGGCTGACTCTTTACCTTTAGGTGGCTGGCAGTGTGTTTATTCGAGATAGTCAGTTGTCTTTGAAGTGGATGCCTCGGCCATCAAACTTAAATCAGTCACTTGCATGGCAAAAAAGGAAAACCAACTCTCAGAACTTGCACTGTAAGACACTTAAATTCTCTATGGCTCAGTTTTCTCACCTATAAAGTGGCGATGATTGTAATACTAATATCTACCCTAGAGGGTTGTGGTGAGGCATACTTGACATTCCTGGTATATGAAATGCTTCAACAGTGCCGGGCACAGGGGCGCCTGGGTGGCTCAGTCGGTGAAGCGTCTGCTTTCAGCTCAGGTCATGATCCCAGGGTCCTGGGATCGGCCCCACGTCAGGCTCCTCGCTCCACAGGGAGCTTGCTTCTCCCTCTCCCTCTGCTGCTCCCCACCACTCGTGCTCTCTCTCTCTCAAATAAATAAATTCTTNTTCTTTTTTTTTTTTTTTAAAGATTTTATTTATTTATTCGACAGAGATAGAGACAGCCAGTGAGAGAGGGAACACAAGCAGGGGGAGTGGGAGAGGAAGAAGCAGGCTCATAGCCCAGGAGCCTGATATGGGGCTCGATCCCATAACGCCAGGATCACGCCCTGAGCCTAAGGCAGACGCTTAACCGCTTTGCCACCCAGGCGCCCCTCAAATAAATAAATTCTTAAAAAAAAAAACACTGCCTGGCACAGAGTAACTAACGAACAGAAGATACTGTTATGATGATGACTTTTACTGGTAGAAGAGTCGAGGGAGAGTTGTGCTGTGTAGCATAACGGAGGCAATGATAAATGGACCTGAAAAGTATCCGTTGGGTGTGGCTACATGAAGGTCATGAATACACCAAGGAATAATAATTCCAGGGAAGTTGTGGGTGGAAGCTAACTTGCCATGAGTGAATGGAAGGTAAGTAAGTAAAGGCATCAGAATAACAAAAAGAGCAACAGGACAGAGAAGTGAGACCAAGTTCAAGTTCATGTTTACACGGGAATTTGGCATATGTAAGTCAGCAGGGAAAGAATGGACTGTTCAAGAAAATGTGCTGGGAAAATAGGCCATCCATTAGAAAAAAATAAAATGAGACCGTCCCACACAAACACTAGTCACAAAAATAGATTCCAGATGGATTAAAAACAAATACTAAAAATATAAGGAGAAAATATAAGAGAATGTTTTTATAGCTTTAGGGGTAGAGAAGGTTTTTCTAATCATGACACAAAAATCCCAAAGCCATATAAGAAAAGATCGACAGATTTAAACTCATTAAAATAAAAAGAAAACCTTTTGCAAACTGAAAGATGCTCTAGACAAAAGTAAAGACAAACTACAAATAGAAGATATTTGCAACCTATATTACAGACAAAGGATTTTTCTAAATTGTAAAGAGACCTTCTACAGTGCAATGAGAAATAAGCATGTAATTGACAGAAGGGGGGGGGAATAGAAACTGACAAATAACATACCAACAGAATGTCACCAGTGATTAGGGAAGTGCAAAAGGAAAAATGGAATACTTTTTATCCATCAGATTGCAAAAATAAAAGATAAAAGTACAGTGGCCGCTAACATCGGCTAATTTCATTCATGTTTCTGGCAATGTAAATGGGTACAGATGTTTTAGAGGGCAGATCTGGTGGGACCTATTAAAATCCTTAATGTGAACACCTTATGACCCAGCAGTTCGACTTTTAGGAATACAGCCGAGAGAAACAATTGCACACATTCATGAAAAACATACAGAAAGGATGTTCACTGCAACACTGGATATGGAATAAAAAAATTCTTAAAACAGCTGAAATTTCCACCAATAGAGCAACAAAATGAGCTATGGTGCAACCGTACCATGCAATAAATACATTTGGCAGTTTAAAAGAATGCAGATCTGTGTGCACTCACATGGGTGTGTTATTAAGTGAAAAGAAGGGGGCGCCTGGGTGGCACAGCGGTTAAGCGCCTACCTTTGGCTCAGGGCGTGATCCCGGCGTTATGGGATCGAGCCCCACATCAGGCTCCTCTGCTGTGAGCCTGCTTCTTCCTCTCCCACTCCCCCTGCTTGTGTTCCCTCTCTCGCATCTGTCTCTCTCTCTGTCAAATAAATAAATAAAATCTTTAAAAAAAAAAAAAGAAAAGAAGGGTTGCAGAATGATACACAGATCATGATGCCATTTGCATAAATCCACCCTTCCCAATGAAACACCAAACACCCCTCCATATAAATGCATAGAAAAAGACCTTCAAGGTGAACCAACAAACTGAAAATAGTAGTTACCTCTGAGGAGGGGAGCATAAGTACATGTATGGGTCATGCAATTAAGAATAAATTTTAAAAAAGAATGAAGTCTTAAAAAAGGAAGCAGATAAAGTGGGTGTAGACCGCTCATTTAAAAAGCTTTCCTGAACTGGGAAAAAGAGATAAGGTAGTGTGTAGAGGGAGGCAAAGATGTCAGGAGCAACTTTTTTTTTTTAAGTTTTTTAATTTTTTGTAGTAATCTCTACACCCAATGTGGGGCTCAAGCTCATGACCCCGAGATCAAGAGTCGCATGCTCTTTGGACTGAGCCAGCTAGGCCCCCCCCCAGGGGTGATGTTTTTGAGGTTGAGAGAGAGCATGAGGGCTTGAACAGGAGCAAAAGCTTCTAGGACAGAGAGGAGGAGGAGGTATAAGAGAAAGAATCCACGACATCCAGTAGCCGAATTGGTGTGAGGGATCTAGTTCAGTTGATAACATTATACTAAATGTCAACTTTGTGCCTGATACAGTGTGAGGTGCCAGGAATACTAATAAATAAGGGAGTTGTAGTTTAATGGAAGGGACTAATACGGAGCATACAAATTCTACGTCATGTAGTGAGTACCATAACAAAGGCACATGGAGAGAACGGTGGGGAAAAGAAAACGTAGCAATTGGCAGAGCCCGGTGGGAGTGTAAGGTGGAAACGAGGTGGTCAGGAATGACTGAGCTAAGTCTTGAAATCTTGTAGGATGCGCACAAGTTAACCGGCATACTGTGGGTATTCAGTACCTATTTGTTGAATGAATGAAATATACGTTGATGGCAAAAATAAAATTTAAAAAATACCTCTAAGGTTTATATCTTTCAAGACCAAACATATTCATTGAATTTGTTAATGAGGATGCCGATGAGAGTGAATGAGAATGAATGAATGAATGAATGAATGGATTATTTTTTTCCAAAATATCTCCATTTATCCATTAAATATTTATTGAACTTCTATTATATGCCAGGCCCTGTGGTAGGTGCAGAAGACAAACTCTATTCCTAAGGGAAGAAAAGACCTAGGGCAGTGGTTGGGGAGAATGCATGGTTGAGGGGAATTGAGTTGAGGAAGGATCTTTCTCTTGAGATGAGGGAAGACTTCAGCATGTTTATAGGTTGAGGAAGAGTCATAGAGGGCGGGGAGCTGATAGATGAAGCAAGATTCTCAAAGAGCCTGAAAGGAATGAGAGCGAGTTCACAAAGGGTGATGATAGAAGGAGGTTGGGAAGGGCTGATTGAGTTTTAGAGAGGAGGGAGTGAGGCAGGAAGTTGAACCGGTGTGAGGCTAGTGGCCCCAGTTTTGTTGGTAATGTAGGAGGTAAGACCATTTCATGAGAGTGAAGATATCACGAGTAAGTTTTGGAGCTTGAGGAAAGTAGTGAAAGTTTGGAATGGTCAATGAAGGCAATGGGAAGTCAGCCAGTCAAGGTCAAGTAAGGGGATTGTCCTGCTCTATCTGAGGTTGGAGGCCATGGTTTTGGGTGCCAAGACTTTTGTGATGGCCTCTAGCTAACTTCAACAGCAGCGATGTGGGGAGCAGAGGGCAGACCCTGAAATGTATTCATCACACAATTTGCTGGGCCTGGAGGGTGGAAGGCAGGGGCGTGGTGGAGATGAAGGTGTTGATAAAAGAGTGGTTCAGGTAATCAGTTTTGGGGTTCAGCTGGGCCAGAGAAGGGGATGAGGCCAGTGAGGGGCTGATAGCCTTTGAGACAATAGAGAGGTCAAGGTACCCGAGGGTTCTGTGAGGTGAAAGGTCAGGTTTAGGAGGATCCAATGTGTAAGAGGGTTGGAAAGATGAGAGGTTGTGGCCAGAGAGTGGGGAGTTAGAGAGAGGATGTGTTGGGGGGAAGCTGATCGGGCCAATGGCAAGGTGTGTCCGTGGCTGAAGTAGAGGAAGCCCGAAGGTTGTGGAGTGTAGACAATCAGGGAATAAAGAGGCTGAAGGTTGATGGGTTGTCTGCGAGCACACTGCCATCACCCAGAATGGAGAGAGAGACCGCGTGGGTCAGGTGCCACCAGAAGACGATGGAATACGTCTCAAATGAAGAAAAGGTTTTACACTGAGGTAGAGGAGGAATGATCTAGAAGTGGCAGTGGGGAGCTACACGAGTGCCCACTCCACTGACCCCAAGGTGCACAGGTTGTGGGAGAATGAGTAGCCTACTCCGGAGAGGGCTGCTGGGTAATGATGTCCTCAGGGTTGTGGTATCCTTGTGGGGGAGCAGGGGGAGGGATTAGGTTTCCATTAGGGCAAGAGGTAGGCAAGTTCTGTGGAAAGGAAGATTGTGACAGAGGCCAGTGCTGCTTAAACTTTCATGTTGCCTACAAGCCCCCGAGGCTCTTGAGAAGACGGTGACTCCGATCTTGTAGGTCTAGGTTGAGGACCGGGGATTCTGCATTTCCAACAAACCCACACGTTTGGCTTTGTTCCTGTAGACCTGACCTTGTGCCTCCTTGGTTTTGCTGGCCGAGATGCTGTTGCTCAAACACGGTGTCTGTGACCAGGCCTTGTGAGTTTCCAGCGGGAGGAGGGGTGCTCGGATGGCTGTGGCTGCACAGAGGACCGACTGTGGGAGAGGGAGGAGACTGGGATGACCTGGAGGTGTCTAGGAAGCGTGAGTGGAGGGTGGTGACCACTGCAGCCGTGGGAATGAGCGAGAGCACCCAGGGATAATGCGTGGGCATTGTGTAGAATGACGGCAAAAGATGGGTCCGGGATGGAACCTTCAAGACAGGCCAAGATTTAGGGTGAGTGAGAAAGAAGAGTTTTAGACGCAGGAGATACTGGCGGCAGTGAAGCCAGAGGGCAGTGTTTCAAGAAGGGACTGGTCGACAGTGTCCAGAAAGATGACAATTGAAAAGTGCTCGCTGAGAGGTATAATCATTAGTTTTTTAATGTGACTGTTTAAGAAACCCAAGGTAGGGGCGCCTGGGTGGCACAACAGTTAAGCGTCTGCCTTCGGCTCAGGGCGTGATCCCGGCATTATGGGATCGAGCCCCACATTGGGCTCCTCTGCTGGAAGCCTGCTTCTTCCTCTCCCACTCCCCCTGCTTGTGTTCTCTCTCGCTGGCTGTCTCTATCTCTGTCAAATAAATAAATAAAATCTTTAAAAAAAAAAAAAAAGAAAAGAAACCCAAGGTAATCAATCATCTGGAAAACAATTCTAATGAATACCAGTTCAGTTAGGTGGCCAGTTTCAAAAGAGACACGAAGAAAACCATGGACTTCTTATCAACCGACAATAACTAGCTAGAAAACATTATGGAACAGAAGACCCCGTTCACAGTAAAAACCCCTTACTCTATCCTGCCCACAGACCCTATGTGATCTGTCCCCTGCTCCCTCGCTTACTTCATCTTTTACTGTTCTTGGTCCCCCCCGCTTTTTAAAGTAGACTCCACACCCAGCCTGGGGCCCAGTGTGGGGCTTGAACTCACGACCCTGAGATCAAGACCTGAGCTGAGGTCAAGAGTCGAATGCTTAACCGACTGAGCCACCCAGGTGCCCCTGTTCTTATTTTTAAAAGGGTGAAATTCACACAACATAAAATGGACTATTTTAAAGTGAACAACTTAGTGGCATTTAATACATTCACAATGTGGTGCGACCGTCCCCTCTGCCTCGTTCCAAACATTGTCATCGCCCCCAAAGGAAACACTGAGCACTAACTCCCCACTCCCCTCGTTCCCCAGGAACCACTATTCTCTTTTCTTTCTCTGTGACTCTGACTCTTCTGGGCACCTCCTGTACGTGGAATCATACAGTATTTGTCCTTTTGTGTCTGGTTTCTTTCACTTGAACGGTGTTTTCAAGGTTCATCCCTGGGGTAGCATGCATGAGACTTGGCCTCCTTTTAGAGACTGCGTAATAGTCCATTGTCTGGATCTCCTACATTGTGTTGAGCCAGTCGTCGCTTGATGGCCACTGGGCTGTTTTCACCTTTGAGCAATTGTGAATAGTTCTTTCCTGCACTAGGTCCCAGCAACCTTGCCTTCTTCCTATTGCAAACCTCCTCAAGCTCATTTCTCCCTCTGGACTGTTACCTTTCTTATTCCTCTCTGGAATGCTCTTCTCCTAGATTCTGCCATGGCTCTCTTATTCCTGACTGTGCAGCTTAAAGGTCACGTTGTCAGGGAAGCCTTCCTGGTCACTTTTTATCACCATTATTGACAGGAATAAGAAGTAGTGTCCAGACCAGAAATTGGTTTTTTAAAATATTTTTTAAAAAGATTTTTATTTATTTGTTTGAGAGAGAGCATGGGCAGGGGGAAGGGAGAAGTGGGCTCCCCACTGAGCAGAGAGACCGTCCATCCATGGTGGGGCTCGATCCCAGGACCCTGAGATCATGACCTGAGCCGAAGGCAGATGGTTAACCGACTGAGCCACCCAGGTGCCCCAGACCAAGAACTGTTTTGTGCCTTTGGCCTCCTTAACAATCCATTGAGGCCTATGGACTCATTCTTCAAATAACGGTTTTAAATGCCTAAAATACGCCCATTATACTAGAAATACAGTTCCCAAAATATTTTCAAATTGTGATTTGTCAAAAGGACAAATACTGTATGATTCCACTTCCAGAAGGACATAAATCCCTGTCCTTTATTAGTTCCTGAAGTAATATCTACATGCAGCCCTAATAACTATCATAATTTAGAAGGTGTGTAAGTATAAATGCTATTTTGAGATATTTGCAACAACTGTAATAGGAAGCAAAAATATCGGTGATTTCTATTGACTGTGAAATCACAGGTACTGCTAAAATTACTGTAGATTGTCACCTACATTTGTACCTGAAGAAACTGTTTCCTAAGCTTCAGTGAGAGCTCAGTGAAAACAATGTGGTTCTTTCCTATCCAAGTTCATGGTTCCTGCGAATTCTCCCCATAGACCCCTTGGAAGTCTGTGGAGCCCAGGTTAAGAGCTCCTGCCCTAAATTGTGAAAGACAAACAGTAGTGACAAGGAGGGGTGGATTATGTTGGAGCTGGATTTTTTTTAAGACTTTATTTATTTGAGAGAGAGAGTGTGTGCGTGCATGCACGCATGAGCAGGGGGAGGCAGAGGGAGAGGGAGAGAATCTCAAGCAGACTCCCTGCTGAGTGTGGAGCCCTTCGCAGGGCTCAATCTCACGATCCTGAGATCACGACCTGAGCTGAAACCAAGGGTCAAATGCTCAACAGACTGAGCCACCCAGGCGCCCCGTAGAGCTGAGTTTTTGTAGCAGATGGAAGAGATTGTAGGAGGCCAGGGTATAATGCGCCAGAAGAAAGCTGCCTTCTCCACCCCTCCATGGAACTTGGGTGCGAGAGATGTAGAAATTTCCAGCTGAGAAGGTATATAAGGGAAGCCCTGTCTTCGAAGGGGAGTCAGGTATCACCCAGGACAAGGAAACATTTGTGCAGAGACCGCCTGTGGGAGTAAGGGGTTTGGTTCCTCATGGACGGGGTGGGGGGTGGTGAGCACAACAGAGTGGTGTGGAATCCTGACTATATTCCAGATAACCACGCTGGACACCGAGGATAAACAGATGAGTAAGACGAAGATGAATCACCCATTATGACCAGTCTAAACCCAGGGCTGTCGGTTGATTGGCTCGTTTGATTGGTCTGATCCAGAGCCTCCTAAGGGTCTGAGGCAGCAGCAGAAAGATAGGCCCAGGGTATCACCAGAGATTGGTGATAAAAAAACTCAAAATGCACTCTTTTCTTTCCTCCTTTGGTTCCTTTTGCAGAATAAAGAAATGAAGTAAAAAAAAAGTTATGTAATGGAGAAAGCAAAAAAAAAAAAAAAAGCTAGCAGTGCCATGATTCGATAATTCAAATGAGCCAATCATCCAAAAATTAATTAGAGAAGTCAAAGGGATGCATCCCCCACCCTTGCTCCTAATTCTTCAGGAACCTTCTAAGGATCTCTGACACCAAGAGATTCTTGGATGCTGTTACCCTTCAGAATGATGTTTGACTCAGCGAGATCAAAGGAAGAAAGGGGGAAAAAAGGATTTTATTTTTGGAATTTTCTCTGGGGCTCCAGAGATACCTTGCTCCTGGATCTCTCCTCTGTATCTAGCTCTCAGAATCTAGGATTTGGGGATTTTTTTTAAAGCCATTTTCCCTTCTCTACCACGGGGATCCCTTTGATCATGTTTCTGTCTGGCAGTGCTATCTGCAAGCTCGCTGCTTGGGCTTGAAGGCAGGAAGCCTTGGATGGCGAGGCAGTGGACAGATGGGGTGATGAGAGCAGAGGCAGAGCTGAAGCCACGCTGACCTAGTTAGAGCAGACGGAGGCTGCAGGGGTGGCAGGAGCGGCCCGGGAGAGAAGAGAGAAGCTTCCCGGGACAGGGAGGAGCAGAGGACTGGCTCTGGTTTAAGACACCCTGGCAAGACTTGGGGTTATAAAGGGGATTTTGCGTGGAGACTCAGTGAGCTGGGTGTGCGTGTGTGGGAGGGGGGAGATCTCTACCAAATGTTGTCAATGTGCTTGGATTTTAAAGTCACACTCTTGGAGGAAATGAGAACCAGAAAAATATGTGGACCTTAGGGGAGCCATATGGGCTGTGCCATAAATCCAGCAAGACTGAACAGAACCCAGAGTGCTCTGGCAGCTTTCCCCCACAGTGGGTCAAGGAGAGTTCCCAGCCACCACCGGGTTCCCAGCTGTCACACTAGGCACTGGGGGTGGAGGGAGAGAAACCGAGGAAACACAGACTGGGAACCAGCCCGGAGCATGATCAACCCACCCGCAGATACCCCACGGGGGCGAGACTAGTGCCCTTCGCGGCCTCCGCCCCTTAGAGGGACACAGCGTATTTGAGGGGACAGTAATCCTTGTGAAGCGAGAGTAAGCGATCTGATAGCATTATTATTATTTTTTGCATACTCCGGGGTCACAGAAGGGGTTTTTGGCAGAAGTGGGGAAGACCGTGTGGAAGAGGAGGGGGACATTCCATGGCCCTGAGGTCTGGGAGGGCAGGACTGGGGCGAGAAGAGAGAGGCGGGCATTCCAGAGCCGAGCTGTGCCCAGGGGCTGAAGTTCGGCCGGCCCCTCAAAGGGAGCTGGAGGAAACCAGCTGCATGGGGAGAGCCAGATGACCCAGGGAATTTTTAACTTCGAGAAGGGACTGTACCGAAAGCCCAGGTTTGGAAGCGGTCGGGCCATGTCCCTGCTCTCCCCGCCCTTCCCAGCTACAAGCCCATCGTGGAATTCATCGACGCCCAGTTCGAGGCCTACCTGCAGGAGGAGCTGAAGATCCGCAGGGTGCTGCACGCCTACCACGACTCCCGAATCCACGCCTGCTTGTACTTCATCGCGCCCACGGGCCACTCCCTGAAGTCTCTGGACCTCGTGACGATGAAGAAGCTGGACAGTAAGGTATGGAGGCAGGGCCGAGGGCGCACGGGGGGCGGGGTGCACCGGGACCACACTTACTGGTCTCTCGGGCCACGCTGGTGCCAGATTCCAGGAGACGCTCTGTGGCCTCCTCATCCTCTCCTTCATTCCCTGTCCCTCCGGAAAGATGGTGTCATTGATCCAGCACCTGCGTCGTACGCCTTGTGATCCGTTTTCCCAGCCCTGGGCACTGGCTCACTGCCCTGATCGCTCTGGGGGTTAAGGGTGGCTGCAGGCAAGATGGCTGCCTGGGCCTGGGCTCGCAGCCTTTGGCAACAGAAAGGTGTTTTTTCTTTGCCCCAAGATTGACTGTTCTCGAACAGGCAAACTGGGCTTTGAAAGTGGTTATTTTTATTATCAATAAGAATTTTAGTAACAGCGGCTAACGTTTGTTAAATCCTCAATCTGTGCCACTACTGTGCAAGCACCATCTGGAGTATCTCCTTGAATTCTCACAACCCGCTGAGGCAAACACCGTCATTATCGCCACTTAGCAGACACAGAGGCTCTAAGAGGTTAAGGGACTTGCCTGTTATCATGTAGCTAGCTTCTGGCAGAGGCTAGATTCGAACTCAGATCCCTGGCGCCATGTTCTGTGGCCTCCATTCCTGAGAAAGATGGCTGTGGGAATCGGTCGTGTCCTGCTCTAAAAGGAACTGAAAAATGTAAGTCCCACACCAGATAGACATCAGACAAGGGTTCTTCCTGTGAAAGGATTGTTTGCTGTACTAAAGAATTGATGCAGGATTCCTTAAAAAGCCGAACACATTTCCCTCTAACATTGCCTGTGTGCCTGGCACTGGGATGAGTATGTTATAGACATTATTTTATTTCATCCTTCCAAGAATCCAGTGTGGTGGGTACTGTTATTCCCACTTCCTCATGAGAATACTGAGGCACAGAGAGCCAAGTAGCTTTCTCCAGGTTGGACAACTTGTAAGGGGTCTGTGATTTGGACCTGGCTCGCTCTGACTCCAAGGCATTTTATTTTATGAAATTCTAATTTATATGCGTTATTTAGGAGCCTATCCGTGAGAAAAACTGACATTCAGCTCAAATCAAAATAGGAGCAGTTTTTTCTTTTTCTTTTTCTTTTTTTTTTTTGCAGCCATGAGCTCACCACCCAGGAGTACCGGCTGCGGCAGAAAAGTCGCTATGCCCTGCATGTCCTGTATAGGGCAGCAGAGAGCCATGCGCCGGTGGCCCGGTGGGTGGGTGGGGTTAAGTTAAGCAGCCTGTGGCATAGGCTCCTCGTGTGTCCACGGTGAAAAGTGACGAGGAGAATTGACTCTGCCCGCTCTTCCCCCTTGGCAAAGGCTCTGACCCGCCCCCCTCCTGCAAAGACTTCAAGGAAGGCACCTGCAGGGCTCACTCTTTGACCCAGCGCATGTGCAACGGGCGGCAACCTTTATGGGTACTCGGCAGGCAACGCGTAAAGCGGGCAAACTGCGGCCTCCGAGTGTCGAGCTCCTTCCCGGGCCCAAGCACTATGGATGATGCCCCGCAGGAGTCTGCTGGCGGCAACGCCTCTGCTGCCCCGTGAACGTGAGCTCGGGTGTGCTCTGTCCCACGAAGGCATGGGCGGGGCACAGTTCTTCAGCCTCCCGCAGCAGAAGCCTTGTCTCTGCTTGGCGTCATTTCAAGGAGCAGAGTTCAGGTGGATTAACTTTGGGGTGGCGTTAGGCCTTTGTCCTGCTGTCTGAAACTGGGCATATATGCCTGCTTGCTTTGTGCAGAAATTAATCACGAGGGGCGCCTGGGCAGCGCGCAGTCGTTAAGTGTCTGCCTTCAACTCAGGGCGTGATCCCGGCGTTAAGGGATCAAGCCCCACATCAGGCTCCTCCGCTGGGATCCTGCTTCTTCCTCTCCCACTCCCCCTGCTTGTGTTCCCTCTCTTGCTGGCTGTCTCTCTCTGTCAAATAAATACATAAAATCTTAAAAAAAAAAAAGAAATTAATCACGAAACTCAGGCAGTCAAACTCTTTTTTGCATGAAGTCTTGGATCACACTGGTAACAGAGGGTCTTCTTCATCCAGCCGGGTTGGTTCATAAGTTTGCTGCCAGAAAGGGGGCCAGTTGAGCTCCTTCACTGAGCTCTGCCCTGCCTCCCCTCCCTGCCATGGCCCATGGGGGTGGGTCCATAACACGCTGGGGCTAGCCTGCACCAGATCGGTTGGGCCAGTTTACTGTTAACAAGGAGTGGCCACCTCCCCTCCTTGTCAGCCACAGATTCCCAACTGTCCTCTTTCTGCTCGGAATCACCCAAGCAGTGATCTCAGTATTAAGATATCACACAGCCCATCAGTTTGGAGCTGAGCTGGTTAAGACTCTGGATTTATTTATTTATTTATTTATTTATTTTTAAAAGATTTTATTTATTTATTTGACAGAGAAAGCGAGAGAGGGAACACAAGCAAGGGGAGTGGAAGAGGGAGAAGCAGGCCTCCCGCTGAGCAGGGAGCCCAATGCGGGGCTCGATCCCAGGATCCTGGGATCACGACCTGAGCTGAAGGCAGACGCTTAACAGCTGAGCCACTCAGGTGCCCCAAGACTCTGGATTTAGGAAGAAGGCTAAACTTGGATCTGGAGCCCAGTTCTGCTACGTACCTGCTCTGTGGCCTCAGACAAGTTACTTAGCCTCTCTGTGCCTCAGTTTCTCATTGGCAAAATGAGAGGAGTGTTGTCAGGATTAATTGTGTTAATCCACGTAAAGCGCTTCGTCCAGTACCCAGCGCTAAGCGGCACCCGCTGTCATTTATTATGTTGTGATTTGGCTACAGAGGTGGTGAGTCCTGGGCTGTTGGGTTGAGCTGGTGGAAGTCCTCCGTCACGCTACTTTCAGTTGCAGATTACCAACAGTGATCCCGCTTTGCTCCTCCCTCCCCCAGGTGAACATCATCCCCATCATTGCCAAATCAGATGCCATTTCGAAGAGCGAGCTAACGAAGTTCAAAATCAAAATCACCAGCGAACTTGTCAGCAACGGGGTCCAGATCTACCAATTCCCTACAGACGACGAGTCAGTGGCAGAGATCAATGGAACCATGAACGTGAGTGGGAGCACAGGGGTTCAACTTCCTATTTGCTGTTTATTTTTATCATATTTTTTCAAAGATTTTATTTATTTCTTTGCGAGAGAGCGAGAGAGCACGAGCAGGGGGTCGCAGCAGAGGGAGGGAGAAGCAGGCTCTGCATTGAGCAGGGAGCCAGATGCGGGGCTTGATCCCAGGACCCCGGGATCATGACCTGAACTGAAAGCAGACACTTCACCGACTGAGCCACCCCGGCGCCCCTATTTTTATCATTATTTTTATTTTACAAACTGGTCGTCGAACATCACCATCCATTTTAGTGCGGTCAACTCCATCATCTGAATGTCAGTGTTTGTGAGGAAGAATCCAGAACCCAAACAGCTCCTCTCCCTTAGTGTTGGCTGCTTCAAAGCCTCAGAGATGCAGAGATTGATAGCAGAGACTGAGAGAGGGACAGGCCAACTTTAGGAAGAGTCTGGAGGGGGGGTTCGGACCTCTCCTTCCTTTTTGATGCTGCTTCAGTCTAAGCTAGCCCCCCTGGGACTGCCAGAAAGGCTAACAGTCTTCCTCTCTGACCGAAACAATACCATGACAACCCACAGCAGAAAAAGTTGGCGGGCTTCCGGGGCTCCAAGACAGTGCGTACACAGATCATCGAGGCCTCTACCCCCGGGGGGAGTAATGACATATAGCCTCTGATTTTTCTGGTGACTAGAGAAATGTTATTTTTAAGTTTCAGGGTGATGCTTTGCTTTATTAAGTGTGAATGAATCAAAAAACAAAAAAAAACCCACCCCGACTTGCCATCTTTCCAGTCCTTTCCCACTCCCCCCCTGCCACTAGAGGAATGAGTAATGAGCAAGGCGGGAGTCAAACATTTCCTCATGCTTCTTTACAACGTGTTGATGCTGTTGCTGCGAAATCTTCAATGTTGTGATTTCAAGGAGACAGCTAATAGCTTTCAGAAAGCCTCTGCTTTGGGAACGGATTTTTTTTTTCTCTCTCGAGAGGCATCAGTTTTTCCTAATGACATAATGCCCGGTTATAGCCAAACTCAGGAAAGCCTGGTAATAAAAGCCATTTTTAGAAGACTTTCCAGCTGCCGCCGCCCCTGAGTTATCATTATGGTATCAGCTGCTACCTCCTAGAATTTGGCCAACAAATTAGCATAGCGGGGCAGCGAGTTATCATCTCCACCCGCCGTGCCACTCAGCGGTACACCCGAGATGTGTTGGTTATGAGAAGTCCCTCATCATCTTTGACAATCTGGCCTAAGAGTAAGGCTACGTGGCTTGGGGTGGGTGGAGTCCTAGCCTCTCTTACCCATCGTGAGTGTGAATAAAGGGGGAACAGAAAGATGGGCCCTTATCCTCTCGAGCAGTCAGGGCGTTTCGATGGCAACCAGGCTCCGCCAAGATGAGAAAACCTGAAAGGGGGCTTAGCCTGCAGAAAAAGGGGAACCTAGAGAGAAGCGTCATGTGGTGTCACTGGCATGATGTCTGGAAGCGCTTAGTCACCTCAGAGCATCAGGCCCCATAGATACCTTCAAACTTGGGTTCCCCTACATCACCAGGTAGCTTTTGGGCTTGTGGTTTGCTTTGCTAAGAATTAATAGGGGAAAGAGTTCTCCTCCGTCTCGAGGTGGCATCCAAAAACGACAGCTCATTACACTGTGAATCAGGAGTAACAGTCATTTTGGGCTCTGCTCTCAGCTCAGCTGTGCCCTCCTGCTGGAACCTAGGGTAGGCTCAGCCTTAGGGTTGGGAACTTCTCATGCTGTGAAAGCAGCAGTTCTCAACCACGCTGTTTTGGCTGGGAGGCGGTTCTGGGTCCTTTCTTCCAACAGTCCAAAGTGTGCTGGTGTTTCACTTTGAAAAACTAAATTTGAGTGGATTTAGGGCTATCCCTGAATTGAGTGGATTTAGGGTTATCCCTATAATAACATCACTCAACATTCCCTGACATTCCACTGTGCTTTTCTGAGTGGGGAAGAGTGTGGCTGGCATTGGGCATGCCCGCGGGAGAGGGGGCATGTAAGCAAATGCCACATGTTACCTCTTGTGTTGGGGAAAGGGCGGGGAGCCGCTGCTATAACATACATAGGCGGGATTGTTTTGCCTGTCTGTCACCCGAACAACTGTGTGGAAAGTCCGCAAGGTCTTCAGACAAGTTGTGGTGTATGAAGCCAAGTCAATCAGAACACCTGGGCTTGGGTGGTAGGAAGAATGGGGGCTGGCCTTTCAATTCCGGATCTGGCTCTAGCCCCACAGCCTCAGCCACCCCAGCCAATTGTCATGGGGACTGGATTGGAAGAAGTGGAAGGAGCCTCTTGCCCAAGTGGAGAAGAGTGCCCAGCCATCCTGCCGCCCCCCACTAGGGATTTCCATGGAGGGGAAATAAGACTAATGAGGTCACAGCCTCCCCCTTAGCCTATGGGTGGGTCTGAAAAACAATGTCCGATTGGGGGTTGGCAAGAGAAGGGAGTGAGCGGTATTGTTGCACACTTCTTCAGCCCATGCTCTGATAACTCTCAAGGTTGTAGACTTCAATTCTAAAAATTGCTATGTCGGGAGGAAGCCACTCCCGATTGGGTTATTATCAGACAAGGAATGAACAGTGCTGACCATCTCTATTTCACCAGACTGAAGAGAAAGGTCATCCAGCCTCCCAACTATAACAGATGTTCTGGAACTGAAATAGACCAGTTCATGCCTATGGGATCATCCAACACTTAAAAATATATTGAGAGGAATTTTTTTTAAGATTTTATTTATTTATTTGACAGAGAGAGAGAGCACAAGCAGGCAGAGTAGCTTGCAGAGGGAAAAGGAGAAGCAGGCTCCCTGCTGAGCAAGGAGCCCAATGCGGGGCTCGATCCCAGAACCCTGGGACCATGACCTGATCTGAAGGCAGCCGCTTCACCAATTGAGCCACCCAGGCGCCCCTATACTAAGAGGAATTTAAGATAGATACGAGACAGGAAAGGTAGTGAATCTGAGAACAGACTCCCAAAAGGAGGCTTGAGAGTGTCTCTCGGAGTTTTCGGAGGCTGGACATCTGACGCCGGCCGGGGGGGGGGCACATCTGCGCGTGTTTCAGGGGCAGCGCTGTCCTGCCGCCAGCAGTCTCCTCCCTGGGCCCAGACCTGCAAAGTGTCACCCCCGGGAGTGTGGTTGCTTGGAGCGCGTAGCATCTCCCTGCTCTGCTTGACTCTCTCCCGGTCGTTAAAAGCCACCCATCTCTCAAGAGCAGCGGAACAAGGGCCGGAGTCCGGCCCCACGATTTCCTGCCCTTCAGTGTTAGCTTTTTGCCGTTTAGCCAGGAGGCAGAGCGCCGGCTGCTGCGGCTGGTGGGGAGGGCCCGGCGGCTAAAGCTCGGTGGCCTTACTGCTCCCTGGCAAGATTTGGGCCCAGGAGTTAGGGACCTGGGCAAGTCGTTTCCCCCAGATCACTAATAGGGTGTATGAGAACCGCTCCGTAGCGCTCTGGCGAGAAGCCAATGAGAGCTGCCCGGCAGCACCCAGAAAAATTCTGCTTGCGGATGCTTATCCGAACAGACTCTGATGCCAGTTGCTAAGCGTGCGCCGTGGGAGGTCTCGGAAGCCCTGGAGGGGGCAGGGATAGAATGACCGCGCAGTGAGAAAGAGGCAAGCAAGTGACCCTGTCATCCTAACTAACGATGGCTTGTGGGGCTAAATCTAACAGGCGCAAGGGAATCCAAAACTGATTTTTTTTTTAAATGTCTTTATTCTCTTCTTGGGTTTTTTTTTTTTTCTCCTTTCCACTTGAGCCCAGAGAAGTCCCCACCCACTTCACACGCCCTCCTCCGTCACTTTCCACTGAGAGCCAGGGATGCACCAGAAGGTTCTCTTTCTCACCTCCTCCCTCGGTCTAGCCCTCTGCCATCGCTGCCCTCTGGCTCTTTTATGTCACGCGGCTGAAGGCTTGGGTCTTGGCAGGAGGGGCAGCATTTTCCCAGAAAGCGCTTGGGAGTGGATTTGAGGTTCCCCACCTGTCTTGGGGTCCTGAGTGGGAATGAACTGTGCCCGGATGTCCCTCCGACAAAGCCGGCTGGCAGAGGTCAGGGAGGCTCTGGCCCTCGGGTGGGCTTTTCCAGACTTCGGTGCCCCCCTCATGCCCCGTGTGTGTTGCACGCCCAACAACCCTCATGTTCGGTCCCCTCCTAGGACCGAGGCAACGTTTCCCGCGGCCACCCCGGCCCATCTTCCATACAGCCATAACCTCCTCTTTCCTATGTCCCCACTTCGGGCACAGGCATGGGTGGGAAGGGGTGGAGGGGGTTGCTGAGGTGATACTCTGAGAGCCGCGGGCAGAGGGTGATAGGAGAGCCACCTTGGCAGGTTGGCCGAGCGCCTCAGGGTAATTGCGGGTGCCCTGGAGCTGAGCTCCCGATTAAGTCCTACGATTTTCCACTCTGAAGAACATTCTTGGGGGGCAGGTGCTAAAGAGAATGGAGAGGGAGGAGTGGTGGTGACATCACGCGCGCAGATTAGGCAAACAAAAGACATTTGCTGTAGGTTTGCCAGAATGGACCTGTTTCTTATCATCTGGCTTTGCGCAACCAGATCACCCCAGGGTTTGGAGTGCTCACCCCGCCTGCGGCTCGGAACCCCTACGTGGGCGTGGCAGACCAGTGGTGGGCCTTGAAGCCAGAGAGACCCGGGCTCCATCCCTAGCGCTGGCCCTCACTGCTGTGTGCTTGCTGGCAACTGGACCTCAGGTTCCTTGTCTATAAAGTGGGGCTAAGAGTACCTAACTCCCAGTGCTGATGGGAGGAGGCAACGAGCCACGTAAGCGGCTGCTGCTGCTCATACCAGTTCTCTAGCTACTCCAGCTGCTGGTACAATTGTTGCTGCCTCCGTGAAGCCTGCCTTGATTTCCTGAAGTGAGCTGCTCCCTCCTCTGTTCCTCCAGCCCCTGAACCTCTGTTTATAACCTAGCCTTTACCATATTATCATTGCTGGCGTGTCTTTCTCCCCTGCCAGACTGTGCGCTCTCCAGGAGCAGGCTCTGAGCTTCTTCAACGTTGTACCGTTAGTGCCTAGCACACAGTAGGGGCTCAGTAAACACTCGTGGCACGGACGAGTCAGCAAATGAGTCCACGTGTCTGTGATGGAGGCCTGTTTCTCCATTCGGGCTAAGAAAGCTTGCTCCAGTGGACTTCCACTTGTCTGTGGAAAGCCCTTTCAGGTAAAGCCCCACCCAGGATCACCTAGCTTGTAAACAGTGTTTATTCAGTGGTTCCACTTGGCTGGGGGTCACAGTACTTACGACCTGGCCAGCTCCCTGGGAGACAGGGTGCTGGAAGTGTTTGCCAAGCTCCACACTACCAGTCGGGGGCAGTTGCCTTTTCTCTGACCCCCAAAACCGTCATCAGCCAGGCGTAGCTCTGCATTACCCTGCAAGCACCACGTTCATACCCCTGTTTGTACTTTCGCTTTCTTTCCTCTGTACTGTGTTCATGGCCCTGCTACTTCCATTCAAGGAGTATTTATTAAGCAGCTACTGTGTGCAGGCACTGGCTCCTACATTTGAGTCCTTGGTCATATTCTGTCATACGATTCAGGGTGTGTAATGCCAGTGCTCCCAACAAGATTGTAAGCTCCTAGAGGGTGAGGGGGGCTGTGTCTACTCTTGTCTCCCGTCCGGCGCTAAAAACAGCCCAGCACAGTTATGGGCCTGTGGGAAAACACCTGTGGACTTGACTTCTAGACTCGAGAGTTCCGCGTGAGCTCTTGCTTCAGGGAAGGGTGAGAACGAGGAGCGCACAGCTCAGTCAGCAGTATGTACCGGCTCCCAGGGCTCTCCCACTCCAGGGAGGGTAGGCAACCCTGGCCCCCTCAGTCCCCTTCGGCCTCTCTCTATCCACACGTAACCCCCCTCATCCCACTCACCCACCTTCCTAAGGCTTTCCCCCTCAGCACCTGCACATTGTGAACAGCGTGCTCGTCTGGGTATCTGCTCAGTATTCGGCTTTTTCCCATCTTCGTCTGTTCCCTGTGTGTTCGGCCACGTCATTGAGAATTTCTGAATGGCAGAAGCGTGGGCTAGGCCTCTTAGCCCCACACAGCTCAGAGCTTAAGAAATGCCTCTTGACAATCGCGACAGGGAGGGGATACCACCACAGTGTGATGGGCGCGAGGCCCCAGAGCCGGGCAAAGGTTGTATTGGGGGACGCTCGGTGCCTTTCTCCAGGGACTCTGCTCTGAGCCTCCGTGTGCCCTCTGTTCCAGGCGCACCTGCCGTTTGCTGTCATCGGCAGCACAGAGGAGCTGAAGATAGGCAACAAGATGATGAAGGCGCGGCAGTATCCGTGGGGCACGGTGCAGGGTGAGTGAGCACCCAGGAGACGGCGCCCCTTTCCCTGCCTCCAGCCGCTGTGTGGCCAGTCCCTAACTTGTCCCCGGTCTGTACTCACTCGGCTTGGGCTTCCCGCAGCTGTAGGCAAGCTCTGGCCCCACCCCCGGCTTCTCTGCTGCGAGCAAGCTCTCTTTGTCTCTAATGGAGAAAGCATTCCTAAAAAAAAAAAATGTTTTTTGGAGCCAGGTAAGAAGGAATGTTCAAGAAAGCATGTGTAATTGGCCCCCCAGGGCCCCAGGGCACCAGGAGACGTACAAGAATATAGCAGATGAGTAGCAGACAAACCAGATAGCCATCAGAAATAGACCGGATGAATTGCAAAATGTTCATCTAATGGGATAAGAGACAGTGGTGAAAATGAATGGAGTATAGTTACTTATACAAGAATGAATCTCAGAAACATAACATTGGGCTCAATAAAACAGAGAAGAATACATGCTGTATGATTCCACTGATGCGAATTCCCCAAGTAGACAACATGAACAAGATCTATCCTTTTAGGAATTCATACGCAAGTGGCGAAACTATATTAAAAAAGGCAGAATGATAAAGCCCAAAGTCAGGATAGTGGTTAAGTCTCATTTCAAGACCAGGCAGAGAGACACAAGGTGCTGCTACCGGGCTTGTAGAAACATTGGTATTCATTTTTTCTTTTTTATTTCTATATATATACAATTATTATACAGTTTCAAAACAGATGTATATACACTCAGGAAACTTCCTTTCGTGGTCTGCCTGACACGTGGTTAGTTACCCGTGGAACTAGTCAGTTCTGTGGATAAAGCAAGGCCTGGGAAGTGGGTGGGAAGTTGTCCACTTCGCTTGCATACAAGGCTGGCAAGCTTTAGGCCACGCCGGAGCCTCTCCAGTGATCGCTGGATTTTTCCATAGGCAGGACAAGATGGTTATCGGAGCTGTGCTAGGTTTTGGTCTTCTCTGCTGTCTGGGGCCGAGATGCTCTGCTAGGAACATTTGTGAATGGTCCCTGGACCCACAGTCCTAACTGGGAATGAGTTTGTGGTCTGAGAGACAGGAACCTGGAGGAAAATGAGGAGAAACCAGCAGACGTGGTTCCAGTGACTTCCTCCAATTTAGATTGCATACACCTAACCAACAAAGGGGTTTTTCGAGGTTTTTTGTATAAGTTGGAGTTCACTGTTCTGTTCGAGTGACCTTGGAGTCAGTCCTTCTGACCGGCTACCAGGCATCACTGTCCGGAGAGATGAAGGAAGAGCTGGTCCCGAGAAGTTGCCAGTTACCAATGTGATTTTTCATATTAGCTTATGTTCTATGACAGCAAGGGTCTTCATCCACAAGGCAATGGGTCTTTTTTTTTTAATTTTCTAAAAGTTTCACTTTTTAAGTAATCTCTACACCCAATGCGGGGCTCAAACTCACCACCCCAAGATTAAGGGTTGCATGCTCTTCCCACTGAGCCAGCTCAGTGTCCCAAGGGAATGGGTCTTAAGCAGAGGGGCTATGTGAGCCGATGTGAGCTTTGGAAAGGTCACGCCGATGGCCACGAGACAGTCTGCTGCTACTGTGGCCCACCCTGTCATCCCAGACCCCCTCCCTGGCCCCACGCCCCTCTCCCAGGCCCTGGAAGACAGAACCTAGGGTGACTAGGCCGGTTCATCATCTCAGACACCACTGTCCCCACATGGTCAGGCCAGACACCGCCACCACAGCCTGGGGACGCCATGCCTGGAGGCACATGCCAGAGCACTGCTCACAGTCTTGTGTTCCAACCAGAAGTCCACTTTGCTATGATTTGGTCTCTGTTTCTGTCCTTCTCGGCCACTGCCCCAAATGCAGACCTTTGCCGTACTCTTTTGACAAGGGGACTTGTTCATTTGGGCCGGAAAGTGGGGTCCACTTTGTCTCGGTCATTATTGCTGCTGTCAGGCCATTACCCACCCTCTAAAAAACACCTCCTTTCAAGCCACGACCTACCATCCAGATGGGCCACACCTGGGTCCACACCCCTCCTGGTCACTGCTATCTATAGATGGCCTAGTTCCTTCCCTTTGTTCCGGAGACTTGGCACCTGCTCTCCTTGGCATCTGCCTCTCCTTCAGCTCGCCTGCATTTCGAGCCCAGCTGCAACTCGTGAGCCACATAACCTTGCCTAACTGTATTGAGACCTTGCGTGGACTATTTCCTGATCTGCCTGGTAAATTCTGCTCCTTCCCTCAAGAGTCATCCTGAGGGTTGCCTCTCTGGTGAAGCCTTCGCTCTGTGGGGGCACCTCAGGCCCCCTTCTGCTGGGCTGGCACTGCGTAGACCTCCATTGTGCTCATTTTTGCCTTGTATTTTATTCGCCTCTTTGCATCCATTCTTCCACTCCGCTGTAAGCTCTTTAGGGCCAGACTCCATGACTTCGTTTCTGAACTCCCGGTGCCTCACACGATACTGGGAGCGGAGACGCCGCAACTGTTTATTGGACAGACGGCTGAACGTGCCTTTGCCACGAGCCTAAACGGGGCGCAGAGCAAATAAACATTCCCGTGAGGGTCTGATCGGTGTGTTTGGGTTGAGGTGCCGCTGAAGGTCTTCTTAGATATTTTTTTATGGTCTTGCGATTTCCCATTACTGTCAGCCTTGTAACTTTCCGTGCGCGTTTTCCATGGGAAGGGGCTTCGGGAGGCACGTTCGCAGGCTCCACATACACAGGTGGAAAGGCCGTGTGGCCGTGAGGGATTCGTCCGTTTCCGCCGCTCCTGACCTGCCTCTCAGGGCGCTTTCAATCCCCCTCCCCCGCCGCGCAGTCGAGAACGAGGCGCACTGCGACTTCGTGAAGCTGCGGGAGATGCTGATCCGGGTGAACATGGAGGACCTCCGGGAGCAGACCCACAGCCGGCACTACGAGCTCTACCGCCGCTGCAAGCTGGAGGAGATGGGCTTCAAGGACACCGACCCCGACAGCAAACCCTTCAGGTACCCTGCTGGCCGGCCCGGGACAGTTCCCATGGGGAGGCGAGACCCAGGGACCAGGACCTAGAGCCGCAGGGCTGTCCCCGCCCCTTCCACCTGCCGTCCCCTCCGCGGTCGTGGTGGTGGGGGATGTGCTCGCTGAGCGCTGGGCCAGGGAGGAGGCCCAGAGCACCAGGCCCACGGGCTCCCTGCCACACACACACACACACACACACACACACACACGAGCGCACACGGGCTGTGGTCACCTGTGCCGGAGGGGACCCCTGAGCTGAGTTTTTGTTCTACAACGGGGCAGCCTGTGCCCATCCTCCGGCCCACTTTCTTCTTCAGACTCCGGCTGCCCTGCCAGATTTCCAATCTGCTCCTTCCCCTCCTTCCCCTTGTCAAGCCCAGATGATGGGAGCGGGTAGCAGTCATTGCACACGTGTCAGTGACCTTCATGCTCTTCAGGCACTGTCCTTAGGGTCTGGGTTCAGGGGCACGTTTTGTTTCGGCTGCCGGATGTTAACATACTTCTCAAAGCAGAATCTGAGATGCTTTCAGACAAGAGGAATGTTTTCGAAAGCAGTTCACTGTGCCTACGGGAGCCATAGGCCAGCCAAGTACCATCGTCTGATCTGTCTGCGTGATGCGTGACATAAGTCCCACACTTGAAATCACCATGTGGTGACCTTTATTATAGCTGAGCCCCCTGTCAGGAAGTGTCATGCCTCAATTAGGAAGTGAGGGGGACGCTTGTGGGCCAAGAAGGCTTTCAGATGGCCCCTGAGATCCCGCAGTACCTGTTCCCAGGACGAAGCCGGCCTGGGGGCAGAGTGTGGCCGGTCCTGCAGGGATGCCTTGTTCTAGAGGGGGTGGACTCGCTCACCTTCGGGAACAGGGGCTGCTGGAGCTCCTGGGGGTGGAGAAAGTTGTGCTCACCTCTCTGGTGGGCACTCCCTCAGTTTTCTCTCTCCTTCCCCTCCCACAGCCTTTTTTTAAAAAAATGATTTATTTGTCAGAGAGAGGAGAGAGAGAGCGAGCACAAGCAGGGGGAGGGGAAGGGGCAGAGGCAGAGGGAGAAGCAGGCTCTGCACTGAGCAGGGAGCCCGATGCGGGACTCGATCCCAGGACCCTGGGATCAGGACCTGAGCCGAAGGCAGTGGCTTCACTGACCGAGTCACCCAGGTGCCCCCGTCCCACAGCTTTAATCTGCATCTGCGGAGAGGAGGTATGCCTCTGTCTGCTCTTCTCTAGTCCCCTCCTCGCCTCCTGCTCCGTCCCAAACACCTGTTACCGGAGTCTTCGCCCTCTGCCCTGGCTCCTTCATCCCGAAGAGATGCTCCCTTAACTCCTCCTCCTCGCCATCCCCTGCCCTTTCCAGAAGCTTGGCTCTGGTGGGAAAGAGGAAGAGTGATTTGTATTTACTGACTTCTGCCCCCACTGCGCCTCTGAAATGCTTCCCTCCGAGGTCAATAATCACATACTCAGGGCCAGTTATGATGGGGCCTCTGAGTCCCATCTTTTTTGATTTCAGCGTCTCGTTCGATATTCCTTCCCACCACCTCTGTCCTGAAATTCTCTCTGCCTTTGGCTTTTCTCGCACTGGCCTGGCTGTGTCGAGTCCCTCTCTCTCGCTACCCCTTCTGGGCCTCATTGGCAGGAGCCTTTTCTTCAGCTTACTCCTTTAAGCGTTGGTGTGCCCCAGGGTTCCTTCCTAGGATCTCTGCTCCTATCACTCTGTGTTCTCTTGGCGGCAGGTTCTTTCTACGATCAGCCCTACTTGCCACCTAGAAAGAGATGACTCCCCCGCCAAAATCATATTTCTGAGCTCCAAACCCACTGCTCCAACTGCCCACCGGATATTCTCACTCAGACATCCCACGGAGGACGTACCTCCAAGTGCAGCAGTCTAAGCTTCAGTTCATCTTCTTCCCTCGTAAACACGCCCCTTTCCCAGTGTTCCCAGGTCCACCGTCCACCTGGTTGCCGGAGCCAAAAAACCCGAAGTAGTTTAAAGTCCTTCCAAGTCCTAGGAGTTCTGCTTCCCTAACTGTTTCTTTCTTCTTCTTTTTTTTTTTTTTTTTAAGATTTATTTATTTATTTATTTATTTATTTATTTATTTGATAGAGACAGCCAGCGGGAGAGGGAACACAAGCAGGGGGAGTGGGAGAGGAAGAAGCAGGCTCCCAGCGGAGCAGGGAGCCAGATGCGGGGCTCGATCCCAGGACTCTGGGATCACACCCCGAGCCGAAGGCAGACGCTTAATGACTGCACCACCCAGGCGCCCCTCCCTCACTGTTTCTTAAGTTCCCCCAAATTCCTCCATCCCCACCAGCCCTTAACGTTCAGATCCCACCGTTTCTTGTTTATTCTAGTTCCTCCACCCACCTCCCCCCAACACCTCCCCTCCCCCCAACACCTCCCCTCCTGGCAACCACTCACGGATAATTTTCTGTATTTAGGGGCCTGGGTTTTTTTGTTTGTCTCTCCTTTTTCTTCATTCGTTTGTGTTGTTTCTTAAATTGCACATATGAGTGAAATCACGCGACGTTTGTCTTTCTCTGACCGACTTGTTTACTTAGCCTTACACCCCCCGGCTCCATCCATATCATGGCAAATGGTGAGATCTCTTTCTGTTTTACATCTTTCTTGTGGGAGTGAGCGATCCCATCATTTCTTATTTGGATTGTGGGGAAGTCTGTCCTTCACGCAACAGCCGGAGTGGTCTTTCTCATTTTCAAACTGCATGAAGTCAGTCCTCCTGCTTGCAACCCTGCAGTGGATAAATGACCAGGTCTGTAATATGACATCCGACACCGGCTCTCTCCTGCTGGACTCGAGACCTCACCTCCCTCTACTCCACAGCTTCCACCATCGTCTGGAGCCGTGTTGGACTAATGCCTGGCTCCCCAAGTACATCGTCCTGGCTCCACATGTGCCCTTCCACCTGCTGCCCTCTTCAGAGCATGAGTCTTCCTCTTCACTGGGCTGACTCCTGTTGCTTTAAAACTGAGGCTGGGGGCAGGGAGACTCGGCCCGGGCATCTCCCAGTAGACCGTGCATTCCTTGATGGTGCGCCCAGTGGCTGTTGGCTCTAGATGTTGAATGACTAGCATAGTGTCACTTAGTCCTGTGTCTAGCACGCGATGGAGTCTCACCAAGTGTTTTTTGCAATAGTTCATTAATGTGGCCGGTTTCAGAGACAGGACCTGGGAGCCCGGTGCAGAGGAAGGACCCAGATTAAGAGATGAGAGACCCAGCTTCTGGTCCCTGCCTTACCTCTACCTAGCCGTGTGGTCCTGAGAAGATCACCTCACCTCTCTGGTCCTCTTTCCTCATCTGTATGACCAGGGCAGAGAAGCAGATGTTCTGAGTCACTTCCAGTTCCAAGGATCTTGTCAGTTCCCCAGGGCTGCCCCGGCCCCCGCAAGCAGCCCATGACCCTGCTGTCACGTGCCAGGCCAGCTGCCTGCAGCTTTGTGCTTCTGTTTTTGCATGTCCAGAATTGGGGAAGGGGGGGAGGGGGACCCAGGGAGGATCACTGGGGCCAGTTTTCGTTGAATAGGAGCCATTCCAAAGGGAGGGGAATTAACCTGACCGTATTCGCAGCTTACAGGAGACATACGAGGCCAAAAGGAATGAGTTCCTAGGGGAGCTCCAGAAAAAAGAAGAGGAGATGAGACAGATGTTCGTCCAGAGGGTCAAAGAGAAAGAAGCTGAACTTAAAGAGGCAGAGAAAGAGGTAAATGTGACCCTGACTGCCCAGCAAGCAGGAAGAGGGGGCTGAGCTTGGATGAGGCAGGGGCTTCTGCCCCAAGGGCACAGCCAGTCAGAGCCTCGAAGCTTCCAGGCAGGAATGGGGCCGGCCTGAGCAGCCCTGCCTTGGCTGGCACCGAGGGTGGGCGTGGTGAGATCTCTATCTTCTTGATCCCTCGTTCCCCAAGGCGTGGATGTGTTCTCATTCCCTGTTACTTCATTCCCTAGAGCCGCGCTCTCTTACACAGTAGTCACCAGCCACATGTGGCTGTTTACACTCAAACGGATTACAATTTAATAAAACTTAAAACTCAGTTCCTCAGTCGCATTAGCCACATTTGAAATGCTGTCCCCCTGCGACTAGTGGCTATCGTATTGGACAGCACAGCCATAGATCATTTCCATCACTGCAGAAAGTTCTATTGGGCAACGCAGCACAAGAAAGAGTCAAGACCAAAGTCCATGGCATGGATATTGATTTTTTTTTCAGTTTCACTTTTCAAAAGAAAAATGTCACCCAGTACTTTGGGAGGAGACGTGAGGGGATCTTAAAGGTAAATGAGTGAAAGTCCAGTGAACAAAAGCCAGGTTAGAGCAACGGAGGGCCACAGCTTCCACCACCCTACCCCCAGGGACTAGTAGAAGCTGGTCTATGCGGCAAGCCTGTCGTCCACCACCCCTTACTAAGTGGCAGTCCCAAATACCTGTAGGACCCAGAGACCCGCCCTCCTCCATGATATGCTTCGAGTGCCATGGAATCCTAAATTCTCTCCAGAACCCTCAAAAGCAAGTGAGGTTATGCTTGGTCTGCTCTTAGTCTTCAGGGTACTTTATCACGTTCCAGTTTGTTAGCACAGCGGCATGCCAGAATATTCTTACCGTTCTCCTTGGGGTGTCTGGTTCTATTCAGGGCTAGCTGAGTCTCCCCTTGGTCAAAGCTGAGGTCTCTGCACTCATTCCATTTTATAAAATGCCTTCATCTCCTTCCATGTCTGAGGACAAGTATTTTCTCTGACCAGCTTTGGCATTGCTGAAGTTTTCTCTGCAACCCATGGCGATGCTCCTTGACCACAGTGGGTAGGGAAAGGCAGGGGCCCCCTCTCATATTGGGCCGTCTCGCTATATAATTCTCCGAAGCATGGGTTAACCTTGGGCAAAGTCCTTCGCTTCTCTGACCTTCTGTTCCCTCATAAAATACCAATAATAACAGCATAGTTCTTGATACTAATTATTAATTAGTATTCATTAATAACAGTTCCCTGACCACATTCGAGAGCAGAAACGTGAAGATGAAGTGGCAGGAAAGGGACCTACCCCGAACACTGTGCCCTTTGGTGCCATCAGAGCGGTCCCTGGCAGAAATGTCTCCTGAGGTCCCCGGGTCCCGCCGGTCCCCAGCCGCCCTGGGCTCTGCTCCGAGAAGAGCTGCTCCCAGGGAGGCCGCTCCTCAGACTCCCTGTGCTTCCCTGCCAGCTGCACGAGAAGTTTGACCGTCTGAAGAAACTGCACCAGGACGAAAAGAAGAAGCTGGAGGATAAGAAGAAATGCCTGGACGATGAAGTCAACGCCTTCAAACAGAGAAAGACGGCGGCTGAGCTGCTCCAGTCCCAGGGCTCCCAGGCTGGAGGCTCACAGACTCTGAAGAGGGATAAAGAGAAGAAAAAGTAAGTGGTAGGCTGTTCTGGGGTTCTGGCTTCCTCCTCCTGCTCGTCCCCTCAGCACAAGGCCTAGAGACTGGGGGGGGTGGGGGGTGCTGAGGGCTGGGGGCCAGAGGTGATCTGTGGACTGACAGGTGCGTTTTGCATTTGGGTCCCTATAACTGGTCTCTGTGTCCCCTGAGTTTGGGGAACTGAGAGTAGGGGGGCCTGTGGTCCCGGGGGCCTGGACCCTCCACTCGGCTGCTTGGGAAAGCCCTATAAGCTCCAGGTAGGAGGATAGGGAGGGACAGAAGAGAGGCAAAGGGAACGTGGGAGGTGAGAAAGAAAGGAGGAAACCATGAGATCTGTGGAGGTGTAAGAAAGAGGTGAAGGAGAAGGACAGCTAGAGGATAAAGGGGAGAGGGAGCCTTAGCAGAAGCCTCTGGACACCCTCTTTCTCCCTCAAGAGGTTGGCGCTGATCTGGCTTACTGGCCTGCGTGTTCATCCCGTGTCTGGGGTGTTCACCTCCCCGTGCCTGTAGCCCCCCAACCCCATTCTCACTTAGCTGCAGCCAGCAGTTGAACAGCTCTTACTGAAGGCTGCAGCCCAGTCGGGTTCTCCCACTCTGTGGCATTCCTCTCTCTTGGCCGTTTCATTGTTCCTGGCTTGGGGTGCTGAGGACTTGATGGGGAGCCCCCAGATGCTAGTAGACTCACGTGCCCCATCCTCAGGCTGGGCAGTGGCTGTAGAGTCTGTCCGTCCCCCCTGGTATCTGGTAAGGCAGGACAGCGCGGACTCCTGCTTCCATGCGGGTCCGTAACCCTGAGCCGACTCCAGGCTCTGCTGGCCCAAGCTCCCCGTTCCTCATCCAGAGCCAGAGGAGAGGAAAGGATTTCCCGTGGGACCTGTGCAGCACCGGGAAACCGTCCAGGGGTTCCCTGTGCTCTAGCCGCTTGTGCGGTGTGACGTGGGGAGCCCTCACGTGGAGCGCTGGGCCATGTCCTTACCAAAGGGGTCTGAGGATCCGAAAGGTGTCCATGGTCTTTGCCTTCTGTTCTTAGCGACTTGTTCCTGACTCAACTCTGGGATGGCTGCCAGAAGGAGGAAACCTCTTCCTTTCCTCTGTGCCTGGCTAATCTCTTAGAAATAAAACAGTGACTTGGATATAACAGTAGAATAGTTACTATTTGAAGGCACTTGGTTTTGCAATCCATTTATTCAGAAGTGTAATTTGAACATTTTCACCCATGAGTCCAGAGATGTTTGCTACTGAGTCACCACGCTTTGTGTCAGATTCACTGACTAATGAACTTGTTTCGGTGGTAACCTGATGGATGGGTTTAACTAGCCAGAAAAAGACCTCTTTGGACACACCGTATATTAACTGACCTGGCGTCGTGTGTGAGACACCAGCAGGAACGGGTTCCTCTTTTTAAGATCAGAAAACACCAAATCTGTCTTCCAGCTCTAACCCGCCGCCTTCTTGGCCTGGGATATTTGTTACCTCAGTCCCTGGGGCAGCCTCACAGCCTGCTCGCTGGAATTAGGAGATGCCTTTGTTTGGACCCCACTGACACTAAACTATAAATATTCCCTAGTCAGATGTTCAGTGCAAGTTCCTCCCAGACCAGGCTCTCTCTCCCAGTGGTCTCACATGGACTGATCCCCCCACTCCCATTCCAGGCAGAAGACCCTATGTAGGGAGACGTGTCTCTCCAGAGGTTAAGAAAGAGTACTGGTGTTTCCGGGGTCCCTACCAGCCCGCCCTCCCTCTCCCCCGCCCCCACTCTTCCTCATTTCCTTTGATGGCTAATCCTTCATTGTTGGTATCAACTCATAATATTGGATCTCTCCTCAAGCTCCCTCCATCTTCATCAGCTCTTACTGTTTTACAGTTAACTCTGCTGTTTGCTGCATGCTGCATGAGACCCAGGTCCTGGTAAGCTTTATTAACTCTCAATAGAACTGGCGGTGGCTTCTAGAACACATCTCCCCAAACCCCGCTCCCCACCCAACACACATACCTAATCACGAAAGAAGCTGCTTCAGTGTCCTAGCTCTTGTGACTGACAGGATGAAGAGACAGTTTGCTGTAGTCGCCAGGGTACATGTGGAATGTTTGCCTGCGTGATGACAAGCGGTGTTTCCAGACTTGCCACTAGAACGGTTGAGTAGCATAGGTGGGTCCTGTGATCAGTAGCTGAGGTTTCACTCTTGGCCGTTCTTTTTTCTTAAAAGCGCCCTAATCATTGCTTTCAAAATCAACTAGCAGGTAGTGACGAGGGAAATCAATGGGCCTGCTAGTCTGTCCTGTAATGTCACAGTTGGCGTTGACCCCCCAGGTTTGGGAATGTTCCAAGTCAACGGAAATGTGCTTCTCTATTTCCCTCTGGTGGCTGTTTCTTTCTTTTTTTTTTTTTTAAGATTTTATTTATTCGACAGAGAGAGAGACAGCCAGCGAGAGAGGGAGCACAAGCAGGGGGAGTGGGAGAGGAAGCAGCAGGCTCATAGCGGAGGAGCCTGATGTGGGGCTATCCCAGAACGCCGGGATCACGCCCTGAGCCAAAGGCAGACGCTTAACCGCTGTGCCACCCAGGCGCCTCTGGTGGCTGTTTCTTATCCGAGGGGTTTTAAGTTCTCAAATTTCCTTTGGCTGTGTGCTCCTCCCCCCAAAAAACCTATAATAAAAGTGGAAGGAAATGAAGAGATTTCAAACATTATAGAGATTTCCTTACATTTCATTCACCAGCTGCATGAACACCTTTGATAAGAAGGTAAATGGGTAACCTTTGATAGCACGGATTCCTGAGGGCTCTTAGGTCTACAGAGTGAATCATGCAGTCCTTGACATCATGTGGTTTATAGGTTGATTATAGCAAAGATTAAGCACCTTTTATCTATCCTTCTAGACTCAGTAAGTAGGGAGGGAACATAAGTATGTTCCACATAATTAGACTTATTGCTATTTTTTAAACTTTACCATAGAAACTTCCACACAGGGACAAGAGAGAAGAGAGTGCCCACAACCCAGCCCCCAGGCAATTCTCAACATATGGCCAATACCATCTCATCCATTATCTCAAATTTGCTGGATTATTGTAAAGCAAAAGCCGTATCATTTCATCTGTAAATACTTTAGCCTGTATCTCTAAGAGATAATGACTCTTAAAAAAAAACCCATAACCACAGCACCACCATTACCACACCTACCAAATGCACAATTTGTTAACATCACATTTCTAGTTGGTGTTCCAAATGCCCCGTTTGTCTCATAAATGCCTTTTACCTTTGGTTTGTTTGGATCAGGGAATGTAAACTATCGAGCAGCCTTCTCCCCACTCACCAATGTAATTTATGATTTAAATGGAGAACCTGCTGTTAGTCGCCAAAGCTATAGCTGTTGGCTCTGGGGACTTCGGGCAGTTGGCAAAACATCCTACTTTCAAGCAAATCTCCAAGAGGAAGTTCACAGAGGCTCCTGAAACATCAGGCCCCTGAAACTGGGCCAAGGGAAACAACCCTAAAAAAACAATGCAATGATTTATTGTCTGGCTTAAAGGCAAGTCTTGGTGCCCTGTTAGTTGACAGGAATTAAACTGCGAATCTCCATCTGGGAAGACTTTGAATTCCTCGGTCTGTCCACTGCCGTGGCTCTCGTGTCTCTAACAAAGTGTCTGACGCCTCTAGGGGCTCTGTTCATTTGTTCCCCCGTTTTCAGCGAGGAGCGCAGGAAAGGTGAATGCTGGTAGATTTCAGTTGACTCTGGTGGCGATGCACGTGGCCAGACACAATTTGGTTCAGGTTTCCTTGAGTCAATCATTGTTAGTAGCCATTACAAAAATGAATTCTGGCGAAACTATAATTAAAGCCATGCTGTACAAGTGAGAGGCAATTGGCAACCAGTGGGAACAGGCCACCCAAACCCCAAGTAGATTGGCTTTTCCTGGCAGGCTTCTCCCCAGCGGACCGCAAGAGCGGTTCCAAACCAAATAAGGGAGGGAGGCCTTGGCTCCAGGGGACCTGAAAGCCACAAAGGCAGCCTGTCCCCTCCCCAAGGCCCTCATTCCAGGGGCGGATCACAAAGGCCACCCCTCATTAACTGGAGTGCGGGCTGAGGGAGGCTCTCTGTTCCCCCACTGGTTTTGAAATTGCTGGAGGCGCTAGCGGCCGCTCTCCGCAATTGTAAGAGAAATTCCTCTGGGACCCCTGCGCAGTTGCCGATACTGTATCTCAATGGTTACTGGCCCCTTGGCCCGTTGGGGAGGGGTGTGTGCGCACCATATATGGACAGGATACACAGATCAAAATATGTCCGCCTTCCTGCGCAGCCCAGAACATAGGCCGTCGCCATGTTGTTTAGGTCTCCCTTCCCCTGGGCAGTAGACAAAGACTAGAATAAGAGGTGAGCGTTCATGTGGCATTTTGATACTTTTCAAAGTGCTTCTCCAGACGACATTATTTTCACCTTACAACAATCCTGTGAGGTAGAGAGGAAAGGAATAATCTTCATTTTGCAGGATGAGCGCATGGAGGAGTGGGGAATTTCAGAGACTTACCAAGGCTCACACAGTGAGTTAGCGGCAGAGCTGGAACAGGAGTGCAGAACTAATTCCTGGCATAAATGGCTATGAGAGAGAGAGAGAGAGTAGAGGTGCGTGTGTGGAGAGCTGCGTGGATGTATTTGCTCCGAGGAAGTGACTGTACAAACATACTCCCATACACATGTGCTTTTGACAGCCTTCCCAGACATCTAATAGCCTTGATGTAATGAGATAAATGTGTACCCAAAATGGATTGCCGTAGTTCAGATTTTCAGGAAACTGTGGTCTGGACCCTACTGCAGACCCCTCAGCCGTCTCCAGATACTTCTCAGTCTTGCCCCGGGGTACCAGTTAGCTAACTGGGGCTGCTCCAAAGTCTACCTGAGGAGATCCCTCCACCGCCTCTGTTTTCCCTGTGGGACAAGGCAATCTGTGGCTGAGAGCCTGGCGCTCTGCCCAGCGGCCTGAGGCCCCCTGGAGATTTGCTGACCGGACTCCTGGACAGCGTCTGGGTGGGGGAGCATTAGGACCCAGTAATTAGGAAGAGAGAAAATATTCTCGTGGCTGTTGATAATTATCTTGCTTAGCTAATGGCACTCTACTGCCACTCAGAGGTGTGTGGGGGTGCGTGAGAGAGAAAGCATGTTCCCAGGAGCCAATGCAATAAGACCTTATTCTAACATAGCTATATTCTAATTTATCCATTAGTCATCATGACAATTTTCTTCTAACCTTTTGTTGTTGTTGTTGTTGTTGTACATTAATCCATCCATTCGTTAACCCAACTTCTCTTTTCATTTTCAGTTTGGGCTTCCTGTAGACGCCCTTTTCCTGCGCAACAGAGCTGGGCCTCCCTTTCTCTAATTCCCCCTTAACACGCCTGAGGGGGCACACGACCCATGCCCTCCCCTCTCTTCCTGCCAAAGTTTATAGAAGCCTGGGAGTCTGAGGATGGTGTCTGGCCTCTGGTCAAGAAGCCAGCAGTCACATGGCTTGGAAATGGAGATGCCTCCTGCATCTCAGTCCCCCCTGTTCCACCCCCCGCCAGCCACTCCCCTGCCATCTTTGCCAGACTGTAACATGTTCAAGGGTCCCATCTGCTATTCTCCACCACCAGCTTCCCTGTTCGAATTCTGATTGCTGCTTGTTTCCCTGAAGTATTTGCCTCCACCATGCCTGGGTAAGCGCCAGTTAGTCCCAGTCAGTCCCCACGCACTGGGCTTCCCTGACCCCTCCAACCCCCGACAGGAGCCATGGCCCCTTCTGAGAGGGCTCCAAAAGGAGATCCTCTGGTGCCTTTTTCTTCTGGCCTCTCAGCCCAGCCTTTTCCAGTTTTGAGTTGCTCCAAGTAAGTGCACTCAAGTTGAGTTAAAAATCCAGAACGAGTTTATTGACAGAACAAGCCCTTTCCAGAAAAGATGACTGCTGAAGAAAATAGCATAAATTTCTGCTCTCTATAATTCTGGGTACCCCACAAATGCAGAAGGGGGAATAAACCTGAATATTATTACCAGCCTAGTGTCTTCAATGATAGACTTCTGGAATTCTTCTGAGGTGTCTCAGTATCTCTGTAATCTCCCTTAGGGCCCCACACCATCCCACTCAGGCAGGCTCAGTCGCCGGTTCATGTTGCAAACTGCCCAACTGCATGGTCAAAGGAGCAATGTTTTCAGGTTTGCTCTGATGAGTCTTCCAGTCTGCTTATTTGGTGCGTGGGATGAGTTTTAATCTGTATTTTGCATGTGTCCCCCCCATTAGAAGAGGTGAGACCATCAGCTGGGAAGGAGAGGAGAGGTGTTGTGTCTCAGAAGGTCCCCGACTTTATCTCCGGTCTAAGGATGTGATATTTATTTATTTATTTATTTATTTATTTATTTATTTATTTTAATTTATTTATTCGACAGAGATAGAGACAGCCAGCAAGAGAGGGAACACAAGCAGGGGAGTGGGAGAGGAAGAAGGCAGGCTCAGTGCGGAAGAGCCTGAAGTGGGGCTCGATCCCATAACGCTGGGATCACGCCCTGAGCCGAAGGCAGACGCTTAACCGCTGTGCCACCCAGGCGCCCCAGGATGTGATATTTAAAAGATATTCCAGCCCCAATTTTTATAACGGGCCCATCTGATAGTGGCTTTGGGAATGCCTTTGAAGTAGAGAGCCCTCCACTGTCAGGACCATGAGGTACAGCGGCCTTGGTGTTTGGCCAGCGAGAGAGAGAGAGAGAGAGAGAGAGAGAGAGAGAGAGAGAGAGCTGAAGGTCACCTGGCAATGATCTGTGGCTAACGCGCCCTTCCTTTTCTCTGCCCTTCCTTTGCAGTAATCCATGGCTGTGTACTGAATAGTAGCCCCCGCTACAGCTGGACTGGACTCCATTTAGCCTTTTAAGCCAAGGTTCCTATTTTAACTGACAGCTTTCCTATGGGGGGGGCAGGCAGCAGCCCCCACCCCCCCCTGCCATGTACTTCCACTTTGAGTCCCACCTCGTCTTCTGAGTTCTGCCTCCGAGTCCATTGGCACTGATCATGACCTTCTTCTTCTTTATTGTTTTTTTGAGGTGGTTTTTTTTTTTTTTGGATCACTTTTTCTTTTTTTCAAAACGCACACTTAAACCAGGCTATGCCAAATTTTCAGGGCTTTCTGAAGTGTTGAGAATGGGGAGGGGCTGTCCTCTCTTCCATAAGAGATCATAAATTGTAGGAAGCGAAAAGTAGAAGAAACAAGCGACGCTACGCACACGCTTTCTATGTTCTAGTTGGCAGAGCAAGAGTGCAGTTTTGATGTGTATTGTTGGGTGAGTCACTGATCGGTTAGTGGCCAGAGGCAAGGATGTAGTATAAGCTAGTTTCTTGAGAAAAATCCAAGTCTCCTAGGGGAGCATGTTAGGAGACCCCATGCTCGGAGGTTCAAAACAAAACAAAACAAAAACTGGATACTCCGCCAGTAGCTCAGAGAGATCCTAAATTAGGGCTGCAAGTCTCCTTGGGAAAGACATGTCACTGGCAGCTTTGATGTCTCAGTGTCCAGTTTTATAGCTCTTTCCCAAGAATCTCAGACTCAACCAAGCAGCCGGTCACCATTTCCCCTGGGTTATCATTTGCATCACAAATGGGGGGGCCCTCTCATTTGCATTTGTTTACACATTAACTACTTGAGGCCTGAGGAGCTCTGAAAACTTCAAAAGTAGTAGCCGGCCAGCCAGCCTTGGGAAGAACATCCGGGCCTAGGCGGGAATGTCCAGGCCAGGGAGAAATTTTGGTCCCTCAAACAGCTACGACCCAAAGGAAATGGAGACCCGGAGAAGTCGAGGGACTGGCCCCGATGTCCCAGTGCTGTTTTGTGGCAGAAGCCAGGGAAAATTCAGTGTCTCCTGACCCCGGCTCCGTGTCACAAATGGATTCAACCTGTTCCTCTCTATGTTGCTGGAGACCAAGGTCTTTGGATGTTGTTCTGAGAAAATGAATAATTGGCATTACAGGGCCTTTGAGGGTTTCCCCTGCCCCCATAGAAAGCTATCTGAGGATGGAGAGGGTGGGGAAGGCAAAGCTGGGGACTCCAGGCCAGCTCCCGAGCCCAGTGTTTCTGCTGACGGTGCCTGTTGGCTGGTCAGCTTCCCTGGAAGTTTGGACTGCGGCCCAGGCACGCGAGGGTGAACAGGTACTTTACACGATTCCTCGATTCCTCGTATTCAAGGAAGTTTGGTAAACAAAAACATCTAACCTGCGAGTGAACAGAAGGCCTTTAGAAAGTTGATTAAAAGGATGAAAATAGTTATTTTACTGGGTAGCTTTTCTCACTGTAGACAAATTTTTTTTTCTCCCCCTTCAGTGAAGAAGCTTTTTAATTAGCACAATTATTATTTTTTTTAAAAATACCCTAAGTACTCTGTTAACTTCTGGTGAAACAAATCCAGTCATTAGAAATGGTCTGCGCTTTTATTTTCCCGGACTGGAATGGAATGGTTTTCCTGAAAAATCCCCACACGTGACCACACACACACACACACCATTTCTCTTAAGCAAGAGGTTTGCTTTTTCTTGCTGCGGTGCAGATGGCTTTTGGTTTTGCTTTTAATCATTTGGCATTCACACGTGGCTGTTTTTTGATTAAAACGAGAAGCTTCAAACTGGTGTGTGGTGTTCTTAAACTCTTCTCAGCAGATTTCCCAGTGGTGACGGTCTGTTGGTGGCCCCCTTTCTAACCTGTCTTCTCCAAGCATAATCTGTGCTGCCCCACACTGCCCACTCCCCTTGCCTTGTCTTACTTTGAATGTCCTTTTTCTTTAGCTAATTTCATGTTCTCTTTCTCTTTCTCTCTCCCTCTCCAGCTTTTTTTAATCTTGTCTTCAGCAGCTGCACTAAGTCTAAAGGAGAAGACTGCCATTATATTGTCTCAAACCAGAAACCAACCAATCCCCTTCTCCCCTCAAACTGCGCACATAACACACGCCACACACTCCACAAGTGTTCCCGTGTCCCTGTGTCCAGGCAAGAAGCTCTCTCCTGGCTCACATGGTATTTTAAATGGAAATGTCTTGTCCTAACCTACCCAAGGTAGGAAAAGAACCTTCTGAGCTGGAGAATGGACCAAATGTAACCTCAGAGAGACAACTGCAGGACGACTCACCCAAGTGTAAGTGACTGGGGCAGGAGACCTCAGCTGTGGGTGTGGAAGTGCTGTTCACAAGTTTCCCGGTTTTCCTTTTAAAACACCAATCCTCCGGTCCAATGGGTTGACTGTCCACAGCCACTATTAAACATTTCTGAATATGGAAGAGAAAGTCAAGCGACAGTCCTCTCATCAGCATTCACAGGCCTTCTGCAGACCCCCCCCCCACCGCCGCTTCCCAACAAGGGGGGAAAATGGATCCACTCACTCAGGTGGGGAAGGGAGAGACAGGAGGGGGTTTAAGCTTAGTAAGAGCAAAATTACTCCATCCAACCCTCCAGAGCCAGTTGGGGTTTTGTGAGAGGTTTCTGCTCAACCCGGGATCTGCAAGGAGAACTTTCGTGTTGATAAATCTGCCTTGAATTCATTGGCTTAACTTGCATCAAAATACCATGTGAGCGGGCTCATTCCCATGTATCCCTACAACCATTGCCATTCCACTGTCCGGTGCCTCCTGAGAGAGCCTCTTTGCATGTTTTCCAGAATCTGTGCGTGTTTTTCCTTTCTTCTCCTTTGTTCTTTTTGCTCAGAAGTGTGACCAGTCACCGCCCCTCTGGGGCTTTCATTCGCCAGGAGAAACATCCCAAAACCAGCACTGTTTAGCTTGATACCTTTCTAATGTCCATGTCAATTTTCAATAAAATTCAAAGAAATGCTCAATGGCTGTGTGATCTGATCTTAAATCGTTAGGTGATGTGGAGTGGGTGGCCACCTTCCAAGTGGGTGACTGAAGTGGCTCAGGGAGGCAAGCCCATATACAATCTTCGTACGTGGGCTGCTGTGCCCCCCTCTCCCCATTTGGGACTGCAATTCCCACGGGGGCGGGGGGGGGGGGNGGGGGGGGGGGTGGGCAGGAAGTCCTCTACTTTTCCTTCATTAGCATGGATTTAACTGATGCATTGAGCTGATTATCATCTAGGATAAAACGTGGAGGAAGTGGAGCGCCAGATCCTACAAACAAGATTCTGGTGAGTTTTAGTTCCTGAAGGAAAAGAACTCCGCACTGCATGTCTTCTTTCATTTAATCCCGTGATGTGAGCATCCCGGAAATTCATGAATATGACCGTGCTTGAGGACTCGAAAAGTGTTCTATAGACAGCAAGTAGGACTTTATGTCCTGGGTCTCCGGGGGCGGGTGGGGGGGGGAGGAGAAGCCTCCTGTCGCCTCCAGCATTAAGGTGGGCAAGAGGGGAGGAGGCTCAACTTTCTACAATTCTGGTTGCAGTCGAGGTAGGTTTTCTTTCCTCGGTTTCATTTCCCGATTGGCCAGAGGCTGGAGACCTGGAGACCAGAGAAGCGTCCCCTATCCTTTCCGGACCGGAGGAAACGACACTGACCTGAGTTTGCGCGGCTCGCACACTAGATGGCAGCCGAGAGAGAGAGAGAGCGAGAAACACTCGCTTATGACGTCACGGAGCAGTGGCCGGCGCCTAGGGGTGGAAAAATACAGGCTCTGGAGCCAGCCACAAGAGCTAATGTAAATGAGCAATCTGGTTGTTCAGTAAACCACATCCCTTATTAAGGATGGAGTTTTTCCTTTACTCGAAGTACCTTAGGTTCCTCTAATCCAGGGTTTCTCAGCCTCAGCACTACTGACATATTTGAAGCCAGAGAGTTCTTTGTCGTAGGGGCCGTCCTGGGCATTGCAGCACGTTCAGCACCCTCCCTCCCACCCCAAGGTGTGATAACCAACAATGCCTCCTGGAGGGCACAACCGGCCCATATCGAGAGCCATTGTTGTAGGCCAGGGGTCAGCAAACTTCTTCTATAAAGGACCAGCTGGAAGTTATTTTAGGCTTCACGGGCAATGTGGCCTCTGCAACTGTTCACTCTAGCACAAAAGCAGCCATAGATAATAGGTAAGAGGATGAGCATGGCTGCGTGCCAATAAAACTTTATTTATAGATACTGAAATTTGAAATTCACACGTGAATCTCATTTTCCCATGTCCTGAATTATTATTCTTTTGATTTTTTTCAAGCATTGGAAAATATAAAAACCATTCTTAGCATGAGGGCCTTACAAATGCAGGCAGTGGGAGCAGATTTGGCCTGTGAGCCACCAGTCATTGTTTGCCCACCGCACCTCTAACACCTTTTAGTGCTGGTTGGTGTATCATTCAACCTAAAGGTGTTAGAAGTAACTGGCCAGTTAGAAGAAATGAGAAATGGGGGTGCCTGGGTGGCTCAGTTGGGTGAAGCTTCTGCCCTTGGCTCAGGTCATGATCCCAGGGTCCTGGGATGGAGCCCAGCATCAGGCTCCCTGCTCAGCGGGGGGCCTGCTTCTCCCTTTCCCGGTCCCCCTGCTTGTGCTCTCTCTCTCAAATAAATAAATAAAATATTTTTAAAAAAGAGAGAGAGATCAGAAATGAAGACAAATGGCTGAAGACTTCATGCAAGTTGGTGGGGGGAAATGGGCTTAACTAAAATTTGCATACAGTTTTGCTGGAGAATAGACATGGGGGCGGGGGCCTGCTGTGGCAATGAGGGCCTGCTCCTGGGGCATTGCTGAGCAGGTGACAATGCCAATTCCTTCTAGGGAGAGAACCCAGCCTCTAAAACACTCAGAAAAGCCTAGCAGCCAGGGCTCCAGCTGTAAGCGCTGAGGTGAACCAGTATCCTCTCCTATCTGAGATGCCCCCACTTGGAGAGATTCATCCCTTTGTTAAAAGCACAGCTTTCTTGCAAAGCCATTCTTCTAAAATGCGGGTCCCCCCCCCCGAAAGAGCTGTGCTCTAGACAGTAGTAACTCACAGGGGTTTTGCCACCTGCTGCTACCTTAACGTAGGTGTCTATCCAGACCCTGCACTGCCTCTTAGCTCGTTTGGCTTAGGCTTTAGAAGGCACTTGCTCTGGGCTCAATACCTATAAAAAAATTATACGTCTATCTGTTATGTATAGACTTGGGGCCAAACTCCTTATCTTGGTTTGGGGCTTAGATTACTTGTCCTCGAGCCAATAATAAGGATATATTGAACTCCTCCCATGGGTTTGGCCCTGTGCCCTATGCTTTGGGCGATAGTGTTGCATGAGATCTAGGTAGATACTGCTCTTGAGGAACTTAGGACGGGCTGCATCTTATCTACTCAACCCTATTTTCCAATCCTTCCTAATACCCAGTCTTTTTTTTTTTTTTTTTTGACGGAGAGAGAGATAGCCAGTGAGAGAGGGAACACAGGCAGGGGGAGTGGGAGAGGAAGAAGCAGGCTGCCAGCGGAGGAGCCTGATGTGGGGCTCGATCCCAGGACTCCGGGATCACGGCCTGAGCTGAAGGCAGACGCTTAACGACTGAGCCACCCAGGTGCCCCCCTAATACCCAGTCTTCAGTCCACTCATCAGTCTGCACGAGCCTCTCCTGGAGTTACACAAACCACTTGTTGACTTTGTCTGAAATACCCTCTACTGATTTAAATCCTGCTTTCAAGGCTCAGGTCCAACCTTCTCTTTGAAGTCTTTCTTGATCCCATCCATGTATCCTGATCTCTTCTCCATTTTTAAACTTCCTAGTTGAACTTTTATAATCTTTTCTGCCTCCTGTTTAGAGACTTCCCTCCTCAAGAGATGTGAAGCTTCCTACAGGTAGGAACATCATTTAGAGCCCTTCAGAGAGCCCAGTAAAGAGCCGGCCACACAACAAAAAGTAATTAAGAGGTAGAGAGATTGAGATTCTTCAGCAATGTAGGGAGCTGTTGCACTTTTCAAACATTTAATTTTGGAATTAAGTTATGAGAATACTAGAAAGTATATCCACATACTCTTGACAGAGTCACCAGTTGATAACATTTTGCCCCATTTGCTTTACCATTGTGCACTCTCTCTATGTATACAGATGTCATCTATAGATGCTATACATATTTTTTCTGAACCATTTGAAGGTAATTTACATGTATCATGGCACTTTACCCCTTAATATTCCAGTGGGCATTTCCTAATAATAAAGATATTCTCTTACATAACCACACACAGTTATCAACTTCAGCAAATTTAACATTTTTACACCTTTATCTATTGAATAGCATGCTTTATAGCACTATTTTTCTTGCCATATAGGATTTTGTCTAGGATCCCCCATTGTGTCCCATCTCTATTCTCCTTTAATATAGAATCTTTGTCTTTTTTGACACTGATACACACACACACACACACACATATTTTAGAGAGGGGGAGGGGCAGATGAAGAGGGAGAGAGAGGATCTTTTTTTTTTTTAAAGATTTTATTTATTTATTTGACAGAGAGAGAGACAGCCAGCGAGAGAGGGAACACAGGCAAGGGGAGTGGGAGAGGAAGAAGCAGGCTCCCAGTGGAGGAGCCTGATGTGGGGCTTGATCCCAGGACCTCGGGATCACGCCCTGAGCCGAAGGCAGACGCTCAACGACTGCACCACCCAGGCGCCCCGAGAGAGGATCTTAAGCAAGCTCCACACCCAGTGTGGAGCCCGACATGGTCCATCTTACAACCTTGGGATCATGACCTGAGGTGAAATCAAGACACAGGCGCTTAACCGACTGAGCCACCCAGGTGCCCCATGACATTGGTATTTTAAGAATCCCATTTAAAAAATAGATTGTTCTCATTTGGGGTCAAGGTGTTGCCCAATTTCTCAACTATATAATTACTGGGTTTTCCCCCTTCTTTTCTACTAATAAACAATCTGTGGGGGAGAACCTATAGATCCATGCAGATATCCTAGTCCTAATCAAAAATCTCCCCCTAGATTTAGCATCTATTGATAATTCTTGCCTGAGCCGATCTACAGAATGAGGATTTTCCAGCTCTAGCACTCCGTTCACTTTCACCAGTCAGCCCACAGTATTCTGTTGTAAGCCAAGGCCCTCCCTTCTCCCACATTACTTCTTTAGCTACTTAGTAGCACTGTGGGCTTATGGCTTCCTATTTCTCCAACAGTTCATTGCTGTCCTAAATAATTTTAATACTCAAATTACCAAGATTTGGCCAGTGGGAGCTCCTAGCTCTTGCTTTTAATCCACCAGGAAACATTCTCAAAAAGATATTGTAGGGGCGCCTGGGTGGCACAGCGGTTAAGTGTCTGCCTTCGGCTCAGGGCGTGATCCCGGCGTTATGGGATCGAGCCCCACATCAGGCTCCTCTGCTATGAGCCTGCTTCTTCCTCTCCCACTCCCCCTGCTTGTGTTCCCTCTCTCGCTAGCTGTCTTTATCTCTGTCAAATAAATAAAATATTTAAAAAAAAAAATATTGTAGTGCAGACTACTCTGGTCAAGAATGTTTGGTGATCTAATTTCTGGGGTAGTTTAGGTAGTTTAGGGGGGTGGGGCCAGGTTCTGGGTCTCCGTCTTTTAAACACTCACCGACTCCCCCATAGGAAAGGGCAGGGAGGGAATTTCACAGCTGTCTGTGTGTGTAGTGTAAAGATGGTGGCATGAGCCTGTGTTAGAGCAGAGAAAGATGATGGAGGAGAGGAGGATGGATGATTACAGGAAGTTTCTGGATCATTTTAGGATTGTGATGGCTGCCTTTATCACTGCTCCCTCCTACACCTCTCTTCAATCATTATTCAGATAATCTACTTTTGCTTAGAGGCCTCAGTTCCTGCTTAGTGAGAAAATATCTGTGGCTTGTGAGACGGGAATGGGCTGAAGATAGGTTGGCTGAAGGATTTTTTGATCAGAAGGATTACCATGGAAAGAAGGTCATGGAGAACCATTCAAATTTTTGTTCTGTTTTCTAGAGGATGGAGCTGGGTTTTTTCCACAGTAGGAATTACAAGTGGAATCCAGTTATGGCTGTCCCAGAGCAAATGGCCTCTAATATCAGTTTCACTGCCTTTCATTTTGTAATCCAAGTTCAAAACTCAGACCGCAATTATTTGTTGTTATGTGATGGAAAAGTTTTAATCCAAGCCAAGAGGAAGTAGTTTTTATTTTTTCAAATCTTTTTCTAGGAAAGATGTGTATTGAATACAATGCTGATTTTGATCAAAGTTGGCAGTTTAGGCTGAAATTAATCCAGCTGTGAAATAACAAAGTGGGACGCCTGGGTGGCTCAGTTGGTTAAGAGACTGCCTTTGGCTCAGGTCATGATCCTGGAGTCCCAGAATCGAGTCCCAGGATCAGTCCCACATCAGGCTCCCTTCTCAGCAGGGAGTCTGCTCCTTCCTCTGACCCTCCCCCCTTTCATGCTCTCTCTCTCATTCTCTCTCTCTCAAATAAATAAAATCTTTAAAAAAAAAAGAAATAACAAATCGACTTAAAATGCAGGCTCCAAGAAAATGAATTCCACGAGTTTGGGACATTGAGAAGAGCATTCATTCATTCATTCAATGATTCATTTAATTCAACAAATATCTCTGGAATGTCTACAGGAGCCAGGTCTAGGTGCTAAAAGCAAGATGAATGAGTTCCTTGTTCTCATGGAGCTGACATTCTTGGGGGGTGGGAACTGTCAAACATGTATCAAAAGTTGATACATGCTGTGAAGAAGGAGGAGGAGGTGGAGAAGAGAACCCAGGGTAATGCAATGGCAAAGGACTGGGAAAACACTGGATAAGGGGTCAGGTGACAGAGATTCTGATCTCAGCTTTGCCCGGAACAGTCTCTACAGCCTTCAGCAAGTCAATTCACCTCTCTGGCCTTATTTTTCTCACTCATTCAAGGATGACTTGAATGTATGATCGCTAAGCTTCCTTCCTAGTATCGTGTTCTCTGATTTGATGGTTTGAAGACCATTACTTCAGTAAACATGAATGCTTACCATTGAGTCAAAGACAAAGCACACTCCGTGTAATGGGACAGACATGGAAATAAATCATTATGAAACAGTGTGAAACCTGCTGTTTTCTTCTGCTCTTCTTAGTCCAATATACCCCTACACAGAAGATGTGTCATATAACGAGAAATATGTCATTTAAAAAATATGTCATTTAGGGGCCCCCCGGGTGGCTCAGTTGTTAAGCGTCTGCTTTCCGTTCAGGTCATGATCCCAGCGTTCTAGGATCCAGCCCCATGCCGGGCTCCCTGCTTGTCGGGAAGCCTGCTTCTCCCTCTCTCACTCCCCCTGCCTGTGTTCCCTCTCTCGCTGCCTCTCTCTCTCTCTCAAATAAATAAATAAAATATTTTTTAAAAATATGTCATTTAAAGAGGTAAAGAAGGCAATGAGTCAAAGCCACCTCGTCCAGTGGTTCTGCTGCCAGTGGATCGCTGAGTTTTATGCAGGACTATTTTTCCCCACCAAGACTGTAATCAGTTCCAGGACAACAGAGAAAACCCTGTTTCTTTTTCCTTTGTATTTCTACTATTTTGAGCGTACAGTACGTGCTGTGTAAATTCCCGCTGAGAGACATTTGTTGATTACTTGAATATAGCAGGTTGGCGGCAGACAGGGACTGAGGAAACTGCCTGGAGCAGATCCACAGGTGGAGTGATACGTCTGGCAACAGTGATTTAGCCATTTGCTGCTGCGCAGCTTTTAACCCTTTTCTTTGAGCTCTTTTTGTATTTTGTAATATTTTGCACGTTTTAAATTCACACATGACATACAGAATTATTTGCAATTGCGATCAGAACTGTGTAAACATGGTGTCTGTATTTGTCAGCAATCAGAACGGCATATGGATGATACAAGTGGCTGACTTGAGAAGTGGCGCTGTGGATGATTTTCTTTGCAAAGTATTACATTTTCCCTATGTTTTCACAATAAAATACAAAGCTAATGACGCACGATGCGGAGGTTTTCAAGCTAGCCTCTGAAGAAAAGGCGCCTCGGAGAGCTGACATTTAAAAAAAAAATAAGTGTAAAATCCAAACCGAAGTCCCCCGCCCCCCCTCCCCTTTGCAAAAGGGCATGGTCCCACTGTCGTACCGCTCCAAAACCCAGGCAAAAGCGTCAGGCGAGCCGTGGGGCCAACAGTCATCTGAGGGCGCCTTCCAGGGATTTCAGGCAGATGTTCCCGAACCTTAGAGAACCTTCCAAAATTCCCTTCCCAAAGTCCCCGCCCTCTGCTTGTCACCGTAGTGCGTCAAAGGGTCCTAGTCGTCACAGGAGCGAAAAATGTACCTCGCGCGAGATTCGGCGACGGGATTTCGAAGTTAGGGAACAACCGCGGCGCACGCGCCCTGGCCTCACAACCTCGGGGCGGCACGCGGGTAGGTAGGCTAGAGCCCAGAGGAGGGGGAGCAGAGCGTGCTGGTGTCTCCCCTGGTCACCGCGCCGTGCGTGGGTCTGCGGGTCCCTGGAGGTGCGGTGCACCTGGCCGGGCCCGGCCTCCCAGGCGCGCGTGTGACTGCGGGTGCCGTCCTGCACCTCCACGAGTTGGAGGAGTGCCGCCGGCTTGCGCCCCGGCGTCGGGACGTGAGCTCGTGCTGGCCTTTTCCTTTTTAACGGTCACCCCCCCACGCACACACTCCAGTCCCCTGAGAGTTGGTCTTCACGCCTTGGCGCGCCCCTCCTCACCCGGCCCCTCCCACCGACCCTCGTTCCCGCTCGCTCCTAGTGGGTAGCCGGCTTCATCCCTGGGGTCCCTGCTTGGGGGCGGAGAAGATGGCTGGCGGACGTCTGCTGCTGGGGGGCGACTTCCTGTCGCCGCCGCCGCTGCCCCCCCTCCCGCCGCCGCCGCCCGAGCCAGTGCTGGAGCAGTGGCGCTATAGCCACGAAAGTGACTGGCAGTGGGCTCTGCGGCGCAGCTTCATCTGTCGGCACCTGCACAGCTATCCCGGGGCTGCCCTGGACCAGCTCCTCGCGCTCTCCGCCGCCTGGACCAACCACGTTTTCCTGGGCTGCAGGTGAGGAAGGTGTGAGGGTCGGGTTAGGGGGCTCGATGATGGGGGTCGGGATAGAGACGAGGGCAGGATACGGACGAGGGTTTAGAAGCTGGAGATTCGGAGGCGCTGGAGGACACCAGAGGGTTCAGTATTGGTCTGGGGGGATCAGCCGAGCGAGGTAGTAGGGGATGAGATAACAACTGGAGGAAGGGTGCGGGGATCGCGGGAGCAGCTCCTCCAGGACCAGGGTTGGAGATAAAGCAGCACCTGGAAGGCGATTGTTGAGGGGTGGTCATTGTGGCGGTGGTTTTGGAGGGCGTGGGAAATGACGAATAGCAGAATCTCGGACCTGCGTAGGACCTTGCAAGGATGCGGTATCCGCAGAGATACTCCACAGTCGGGGCTTTGAGGGTCTGCGGGCGGTGGGGGGGGGCGAAGGGAACCCTGCTAGTTTCCTCCTGACCACTCCCTCTTTCCATCCCCATTAAATAAAACAGCACCAGCCCCCCGGCGGAGTTTTACTGTCTTTTCTTGGGGAGGCGGTTTGTATGAGGTCTCTCAGCTGCAGGGTCCGCCTTGCTTGTAGATTTGCGCATAATATGTCTGGACGCAAACAAAGAGATGGATATATCTTACTCTAAAAATGGATTGCTTTCCTTTCACCTTGAATGTGATCAGAAGGATTAATATTTGGCCTCTGGGTGAGGTTTTAGGGGTGGGTGTGGGTGTGTGTGTCCCCATTCCTAGAACCTGGTGCACGTTCTAAACAGGCCTCTTTGAGAGCTTTTTGCATTCAATGGAGACTGCAGTATGGTTCCAACACATTTTTTAAAAAACAGACTACTTGGACCTCTGTCCTTCTGCACCCCCAAATCGGTCCTAGACTCATCAATCCTTTGATAGACTGAGAGGCTTCTTTTTTTGGACACTCCTGCCTCACAGTGAATTTTTTATTAGGAAGAATGAGAAATTCTGGAAATGATCAAATCAAATTCAGCCAATTCAGTTCTAGGAATGACCATAACAGATACAGAAAAATAGGATTGTCCACTTCTACCTTTAATTGTTGAACATAGCATCCAGTGTATACTTTGTTTTGCTGTGATCACAAAAATTTATTTTTTCCTGTTTTCTCTAGGTTAGTATAATTTCTGCCCAAGAGACAATGATGATTTCACTGGAGGAACTGGTTACAACTGGGGAAGCCTCAGTTATTAAGTCAGATAAATCTAATTGACCATCACTTATCAATATTGTTTTTGCAGTTGAAAAAGTACCTTTATCCTATAATCATACATCTCCTTGATATCACAGAAGGCCGTGGGAAATCTGAATCCTGAAAAAAAAAATTTACGTGGGGGAGAATAGCTGTCCTTTGTGTTAATAAATCTTACCTTCCCACAAGAATGTATGCTCCTTTGGGAAAGAGGTTTTTGCTTTCTTGTTCACACTTGTATCCTCAGTGCCTACAAACGTGTCTTCTGCACGATAGCCACTCAATAAATATGTGTGGGGTGAACAGATGAATATAGCTTTATAATGTACAACATATTTTAATTATGTATCTCTCTTAATACAACAACCTTGGGAATTAGGTGATATCTCATTTTTACAGCTAAATCAATGGAGGCCAAGAAGTTAAATGACTTTTCCAAGGTCCCACAGTCGGGGCTAGGGCTCAGGTCTTCTAATGCTCTTTCCACTGAGACACAGCTGCTATATTTGGGAAGGATGGACCAGGAGTGAAAGCAAGTAACTGACACAAGCCACATCATTATTATATCTCAGGATTTCATTCTGAGAACAACAGCCCTTTATATAACTAAGGCATTAACCAACACAAAGCAGGCCAATGGTAGTTGGTGTTAAAAGCTCAAGCATCCAGGACATTTTGTGTGTGTATGCACTCACCCAAGCACATCTGTGTGTTGTGTGTGTGTGTCTGTGTGTAACAAGATGAATGGAGATACACACACACGCACACACACTTACATGTCATCATGTCACATTTTAGTTAAGTCAGTTCCATCACTACATGAATTGCTATAACATCAAATAGCTTAACTGAAAAATAATGTTTACATTGTATCTAATAACAGATACAGGAGAAAGGGAAGGGGCAATAAAGAATCTTGGAAGCTAGGGACCAAGTGCAGTGTTCCACGCTAGTCAGGCTTTATGTTAGCTGTCAGCTTCGGGGGGTAAAATCTACATTCCAGTGCTTCCTAAGGTTCATGTTGCCAGAGCTCATTTTCTGGTCTGTTCTATGACAGAAGATTGTTCTCTCAAGGGAACTGCAGAATACGTGGTGTAACGGCCTATTCTAAATTTAAATTGTTAATTTGTTGTTCATCCCTTGACTTTGGGAACAGGTTGTAAGTAGTAGCACTTTTTTTTCCCCCCAATGAAGGGCTTTCTGTGTTCTGTTTTAGTTAGGGCTGAAATAACTCCTAGGTCAAGGGTATCTTTGAAAACTCCTTGATCATAAGACCAAGCCAGGAGGAGCTCACATGCGCAGGGAGGTAACCATGTTTCATTCCTTTTGGTGATAGTAGCAATTTTCATGGAACAAGCTTGACTATCTTGATTCTGCAAGTGTTCTCAAACTTAAGCAAGCATTAGAATCAACTTTCAGTTTTGTTAAAACACAGATTGCTGGGCCCCACCCCAGGCTTTCTGATTCAGTCGGTCTCAGGCAGGACCCCTGATTTTGAATTTCTTTTCTTTTTTTTTTAAGATTTCATTTATTTATTAGTTTGACAGAGAGAGACAGCGAGAGAGGGAACACAAGCAGGGGGAGCGTGAGAGGGAGAAGCAGGCTTCTCGCTGAGCAGGGAGCCTGATGCGGGGCTCGATCCCAGGACCCTGGGATCGTGACCTGCGCCGAAGGCAGACGCTTAACGGCTGAGCCACCCAGGCGCCCCCGAATTTGAATTTCTAACAAGTTCCCGGGTGATACTGATGATCAGGTGATGCTGGTCCAGTGATTACACCCTGAGAACCACTGCTTTGTAGGATAAAATAAAGCAGTGTTTTTCCAATCTGCTTTTTGATCACTTTCCCTCATGGTCCAGGCAACCAGGAAGCTCAAATAGCTGAAATTATTTCTTTTCATTGTTTTGTCTGCTTCATAAGAGTAAACCTGTCAAAAGAATTCTTTCTGCAAGCGATTTCTAAGATATGTCTTGTGACTAATGAAAAGTTAGTGCAGGTAAGTGGGGGATGGGGTGACTGGGTGATGGGTGTTAAGGAGGGCACTTGATGGAATGAGCACTGGGTGTGATATTACAACTGATGAATCACTGAACTCTATCTCTGAAACAATAAAAAAAGAGAAGTTAGTGCAGTCTTCTAATCAACTATAGCGCTCACATAATTGTTCATATGAATGCCTGGGGAACTGCGAATTTTACTTAAAAACTGTAGATAATGTGCCTATATTTAATAAAGCAGAATGTTTGGTTAACTAGAGCATTCAGGTTTTCGATTATGCTTCATCAATAGGATTGGAAGCAGAATCCTGGCCTATTGATTTTTGGTGAGATAGTTATAGGAAAAATGTATCTTAAAATGAAACCAGGTTTGCTGCCTTGATTATTGTCTCTTCCTTGTTGCTATGAGACTGATTTTTGGAAAGTAGATGCCAGTGGAGCTCATGTTGTGAAACTAACTTTGCACATAGGTAGCCTGCATCAGTCACCTGCTGAAGAAATGGGAGTGGGAGCTTTCAAAAGATTTATCAATAATCTGGTTGTGTGTTAGTCATTTATGATGTTAAGAGTCTTATTACTACTTTTGAATAAATAATTTTATACTTGGAAATCCTGATCTTTGTTTAGTTTTCAAACCTCAGCTGTTTTTGGACCGAGTAGAGCAGTTTAATAAATTTTTTAAAATTTTGGAAGCATTACTAAATGTTTGGTAAATTTCATGTGCCATTGTAGATCATAAGTATGCGCCTATCTTTTTTCAAGAATGTAAGATTCATGAAGTCATATGTCTTCGTCCATTATAAATCATCTTTATGTATGCCAGGCATGGTGGGACGGTTGAATAGCATCCTGATTTCCAAAAGCTTGGTACATAATAAGCTATCTTTGAAAACCCTGAAGGCCTGCTGAGGTTTTTCTTTTTTTAAGCATTTGTGATCAAATGGGTAAATTAACAGACTTAAATATATAATATGCATGCATCTTAAAATTCCTGTATTAGATTTACCTTAATGATACTTTGCATCATGGTCTCTCCATAAGGTAAAATATTGTGTAGCCATTAAAACTCACGTGGTAATGACAGAAAAAACTTATGATCTCATAAATTGAGAACAACCCCCCACCCTACCAGATTGCGAATTAACATAGACGATCTATAGAAGATTGAGGAAGTTATCAGTGGTTGGGTTTGTAGGTGCTTTTCTTGGTGGGTTCTCTAAAATTTCTGGAGTAAAGGTGATACTTTATCTTTTTAAGATTTATTTGTTTATTTGAGAGAGAGCAGGGCGGGGGGGGGCAGAGAGAGAGAAAGAGAGAGAGAATTTCAAGCAGGCTCAGCGCCAAGCACAGAGCCGGAGGCAGGGCTCGATCTCATGACCCTGAGATCAGGACCTGAGGGGAAATGAAGAGTCAGATGCTTAACTGCTTAACCGACTGTGCCACCCAGGTGCCCCTCATGGTAGATTTTAAAGTAACACCTTTAGGGGCACCTGGGTGGTGCAGTCGGTTAAGTGAATGACTCTTGATTTTGGCCCTGTCCTCATCTCAGGTCCTGATCTCAGGGTCGTGAGATCGAACCCCGCCTCAGCCTCTGTGTTTAGGATGGAGTCTGCCTGGGGTTTTCTCTCCCTCTCCCTCTGCCCCTCCCGCTGATGCGCCATCTCTCTTTCTCTAAAATAAATAAATCTTTTAAAAATAAATAAATCTACGACGAAAAAATACATAATGGAAACCAGTAATGAAAGTTTTACTGGCTTGGCTTATTTAAAATTTGTGGAACCACTTCTTTGTTCTTGGATAGCTACTCTCTGAAGAATTTTAGAAATAGGAATGTAATCCTAGTGGTCTTATTAAAGACTCTAGATTAATATTTGTATTGTTCTCTGAATAGTCAAGAGTTAGGTACTATACAGTCTTTTCCATTATTGTTTGAGCAGGTTGGATGCGTTTCCTCAGTATTACGACTTCCTAATAAAGAATTGAGAAGCTGACTGTGTTCACAACCTACGCAAAGGTTGATTTTTATAGCCCATGGGTGATGTTGAATTTTGTGGCAGATACGATGAATAGGGAAGAGTAAGTAGGTATAATCATTACTAATGCTGGAAGAAACGTGAGAGAAAAATGAGCGGAATGAGCCCCAAATGCATCATTTATGCACGTTGTGTGTATGGCATACATGCCGTTTACAGTTGTGTGCCAGATTTGGAATCAGGCTGGAACTGAAGTCTGGAGAATTTTGACTGGAACTCAAGGTGAGTGGCTTGAGTGTAGTACCAATTCAGGTGGCCAAAGTGGCATTCAGGTGGCCAAAGTGGCATCAGCAGTTTAAGATTTATAGACTTTCATTTTCATAATCTTTTGTTTTCATCCTGTACCTTGGAAATTGGACTTCCAAATCTGAATGGAAGTGATATATAAAAAGTACAGTGTTTTAGGCTGTACTTCCTTTTTTTTTTTAGGCTGCATTTTTTAAGGCTATACTTGCTGATGTTCAGGTAAGAATAAATGAAGATAAAATTACTCTTGGCATTTAGATGCTGATGTTAGCAGCAGCAGCAGCAGTGGGAATAATTATCAGTGGGAAGAGCAGGTTACAGCCGAGCTAGCTTGTGCGAATCTGTCAGGGAAGGCCGCCATGTCTTGCCTTCCCTGCTCTGCAAGGAAAGACGTCTGATGGGTGTGGAACCAGTTGTGCAAAAATGGAGAATGTGACCTTCAGGTTCAGAACCTATACATGTCAAGGTGTGATGGTTACTCGTATTCAGAACTTTCTTCCCAATGCCACCAGGAGTCTCTTTTTTGGTCATAGGCCAGGAAAGGCTCTCAAGGTAGGAAGGATGAGTAGTCCCCATGGTAACAAAAACTTGCTTGAGCCTGTATGTTTGTTTCTCTGCAGTTATAAGATATTCTGTCAAGGAGCCAATCTAGTTTATAAGGAACCCTTTTAAAAATTGTGTGTTTTGAAGCTTTTTATTATGGAAAAAATCAAACACACAAAGGTAGAGGAGTTTAGTGGACCTCCATGTACCCATCAGTCGACTTCAGCAATATCAACAGTTTGTCATGCTGCCCTTCTCATTTCTTCTATTGTGCCCCTAGTTTTTTTGTGGGAGATGGTCTGGAGTATATTAAAGAAAATCTTGACGTCATTTCACCTGCGAATACTTCAGTATGTATCTGTAGCAGACAAGAATTTTTATTTTTATGTTTTTAGTGGGGGGAGGGGCAGAGGGAGAGGAAGAGAGAGAATCTTAAGCAGGCTCCACTGAGCGTTGGGCCCATCATGGGGCTCTGTCTCACAACCCTGAGACCATATCCTGAGCCAAAATTAGGAGTTGGATGCTTAACGGACAGAGTCATCCAGGTGCCCCACAGGTAAGAATTTTTACAAATAGAGTCATAATAGGGGTGCCTGGGTGGCTAAGTCAGTTAAGCATCCGACTCTTGATCTCAGCTCAGAACTCAGGTCTTGATCTCAGGGACGTGGGTTTAAGCCCCATGTTGGGCTCCATGCTGAGTGTGGAACCTACTTAACAAATGGAGTCATAATGCCATTATTTACACTCAACAAAATTAACAGTAATTTCTTAAAATCCATGTTCAGTTTTCTCCATTTGTCTCAAAGTGTATTTTTTTAAATTTTATTTTTAAGTAATCTCTTACCCCCAACATGGGGCTCAAACTCACAACTCTGAGATCAAGAGATGCATGCTCTATGGACTGAGCCAGCCAGGCGCCCCTCATGTGTATTTTTACAGTTGGTTTGTTTGATTCATGATCCAAACCTGGTCCATGCATTGTATTTGATTGGTCTGTCTTCTTTAATCTATAACCCCATTCCCCTATCCTTTTATTTTCATGCTGTTAATTTGATGAAGAAATTGGATTGTCACATAGTGTCTCCTTCATTCTCGATTTGGCTGTCTAGGTTCTTATGGTGATGTTTACTTCTGGGAGCGAGGCGCTTGCTTAGATTCAATTACTTGAAGGACAATACTTTATAAATAGTGCTTTGTATTTCCTGTCGTATCATATAAGGGGGCACATGTCTGCTTATTTCATCTTTTAGTGATAGTAAGATTATAAAGTTCCCATCAACTTTTTTTAATCAAAATTTTTATTGAAACAATTATAGATTCACATAGAGTTGTAGGAAATAACACAAAGAGATGCCCCGCATTCTTTATCCAGTTCCCCCAGTGATAACATTTTGCAAAATTATTGTATAATGTCAAAACCAGGACAATGACATTGTTAACAATCCACTGATTTTATTCAGTCTCCCGGTTTTACTAGTACTCGTGTGTGTGTGTGTGTGTGTGCGTGCGTGTGTGTATTTAGTTGAATACAGCTTTTTACATGTATAGATTTGTGTATCCACTACCACAGTCAAGATATCGAACAGTTCCAGTACTACAAGGATCCCTCATATGACCCTTTTATAACCACATCCGGGGATGCATGGGTGGCTCAGTTAGTTAAGCATCTCTTTTCGGCTCAAGTCGTGATCCCAGGGTCCTGGGATTGAGTCCCACATGGGCTCCTTGCTCAGCAGGGAGCCTCCTTCTCCCTCAGCCTGCTGTTCCCCCTGCTTTGTGCTCGCTCCCTCTCTCTGACAAATAAAATCTTAAAAAAAAAAAAACCCAAAAACCAAACACCTCCATTTCCTTCCCAGTCATACACGATATTGTGTGTATCAGCAGTTTATTCCTTTGTATTGCTGAGTAGTGTTCTGAGGTGCGTACATACCAGAGTTTAACCATCCGCCTGTTGAAGGACTTCTGAGCTGATTGCGGTGTTTGGTTGTTACAAATAAAACTGCTATGAATATTCATGTACAGGTTTTTGTGTGAATGTAAGTTTTGGTTTCTCTGAGATAAATGGCCAAAAAAAGGGGGTTGGCCATTGCTAGGTCGTGTGGTAATTGCATGTTTAATTTTATAAGACACTTCCAAGTTGTCTTCCAGAGTGGCCATACCATTTTTTTAATTCCCTCCAGCCGCTGATGAATGATCCGGTTTGTCTGTGTCCTTGTCAGCATTTGATGTTGTCGCTCTTTTTTACTTTAGCCATTCTGAGGGTGCATAATGATACCTCGTTATGGTTTTAAATTACATTTCTCTGGTAGTTAGTGATGTTGACCATCTTTTCGTGTGCTTGTTTGCAATGTCTGTCCTGTTTGCTTATGTGTTCTGTTCATGTCTTTTTGTTCATTTTTAAATATATATATATTTTTTTCTGTTGTATTTCGAAAGACATTTATACTGGATGCTAGTTGCTCTTTTTTTTTGGTCAGATGTTTGGTTTGTAACTGTCTCTCCCAGTCTGTAGCCTGTCTTTTTGTCCTCCTCACGGGGGCTTTTGAGAGCAAAAGTTTTTAATTTTGATGAAGTCCGTTTTATCAATGTTTCCTTTTATGGGTCTAGTTTTTGGGTCAAGTATGAGAACTGTTGGCCTAGCTCTAGATCCTGAAGATTTTCTCCTGTGTGTTTTTAAAAAATGTATAGTTTTACATTTTACATTTAGGTCCATCTATGAGAAGTGAGGTTGAGGTTTTGTTTGTTGCTGATGGATGCCCACTTCCTCCAGCACCGTTCATTGAAAAGGATGTCTTCCTCTATTGAGTTGCTTTCGCAGCTCGAACATATTTGTGGGGGTCTCTTTCTGGGTTCTTCCCCATCAACTTTTCACCTCATAGGCTTAGCATCCATCGATGGTTATTTATTATTTTATGATGGGTTGCAAAATGGCAGTAGTCTGTCCTTCACTTATTAGCTGGAATGCTTCTGTAAAAGAGATTTTTCTCATCAACTCGTAGTTGCTCTGACATACAGTTTGTACAGGAAAATGCCAGATAAATGCTTGCTTTCTTCCTTTAATATTACCTGGTTTTGGAATACTGACTTGACTCCCTACCATCTTCCAAGAAGGAGTTTGTAAGTATCATTACAGACTATTGGATTGTTAGCGTCTTTGCTGTGTCTGAATCCACCGCAGGTTATTTATTCTTAGTGATACTCCATTTGGCTCACTTTGCCAGTAGGAGTGTGTTCAGACTGGCTTCTGAGTCCATTTGACACAACCCCTGAGGCCTTTCACAGCTTCTTTGTTTCCAAGCACAGGAATATCTCCCAAGTTCATCTTGTACATTTCCTCCCCCAGACTTGGATTCAGCCATTTCTCTAAGGAGCCTGATTCCTTTCTGTGGGAAATGGTAAAAACCACAGTCTGGATGTTAACAATGCAGACACTCTTAACATTCTTAGTACTCTGTAAATATACAGATGTAATTATTTACATATAATATACATATATGATAGAGAAAAATCATGAGTTTATATGGCTGCTTTTAATTCAAATTAAAGATAAGATCTTCACTTAAATGTCTTGGTTTTATGTTCGTATGTCTTCTAGTGACAGTAACATAATTACTCATTTGATAGGTAAGTATTATAGGGCACATTCTTCAGTTTTATAGCCAAGATACTCTGTTGATAAAGTCCTGTGGGAGCAATTAGAAGATTAGCTCATTTAGAAGCTTTTATAAAACCTGTATTCTTACCTGTTTTAACTGTGGGTTATATTAATTTATATAGGTACAGCCCACGCCTGATGGAAAAAATTCTCCAAATGGCTGAAGGTATTGATATTGGGGAGATGCCTTCATATGATCTGATGCTGTCCAAACCTTCCAAAGGTCAAAAACGTCACCTCTCAGGATGTGATGGTGAGTATACTTATTTCTGGAAGGTGGGATTTGAAGAAACAACATGACTTTTTAAAAAATGATATGAGTGTGGTATGTGGTCTTAAATAACATTGGTAACATTAGATCTTAAACAAATATAAAAGAGTTTTAACTTTTAGTTATGTACAGGTTTTTTTTTTTTGAGGATGCTAAATAGAACTGAAAACTGAGAATACTGATGTCACACGATAATGCCATCCTTGAAGTCCATGCCATGGAACCTCCCTCTAAATAGAACAACCTTATACTCTGATCATTTGAACATCTAAGTAACTAAATCCTCTTGGATGGGCCCAAGATGGACCAGCTTTCTACTGAACAGTGCTGTAGGGAGGGAGCTCTAGTGTCTGGTCTAACCTCAACAGAGAGTTCTTCACAGCATTCAAGTCAATATCCCCCATAAGTCATTAGTTTCCAGCTGCTATTTGTTCTAGAGATAAAATACAGCAAACCACCCTTTTGTGCAGAATAGGTCAGAACTAAGATTTTGAAGTTGAAAACCTGTGGGATCTTTTGGTAATTATTTTTATTTGATTTTTTGTCCCAACCCCATAAAGAACTGTGACAGAGTTACCTCTGCTACCAGAGAGAGAGGGGCTGTGTAAACGCCCCTGGCCATCACCTCTTTTGCATTAGAGCCATCTCTTCCATTTGCAGTTTTTTAAGAAGGGCGCTTTCCAGCACAGGTGCTATGAGATTACACCGGACAGCCTCTTACTCCGTACACTTCCCTGCGCTTCAGCTCATTCCATACAAAAGCACCTGCCAGTCACGTGTGGTGCTGACCTGCATACCCGATTCAGTGGCATATTTTCTGTCAAGTTTCTTCCCTTACACGTGGGACAGGGAACATCCCTTCTTATACTGGAATCCTACGTTGATATTTGAGTCCCTTCACCTAAATGACCTGCAGTTTTTGTGATGGGAAGTATCTTGTACCAACAGTGCAACTTGCGAGTCATATGGTCGGTACTGTTTTCCTGTTTGCTTCTTTTGAAATACTCCCTTTTTAATGAATTGTAAATTTCACTCATTCTGTAGGTCAAAATCCTCCTAAAAAGCAAGCCGGTTCCAAATTCCATGCGAGACCTCGTTTTGAGCCTGTACATTTTGTAGCTAGTAGTTCAAAAGATGAAAGACAGGAAGACCCTTACGGCCCTCAGACAAAAGAAGTAAATGAACAAGCACATTTAGCCAGCACGCCAAGAGACAGCTACCAAGATTATACTCAAGACTCTTTCAGCGTGCAAGATGGGGATTCTCAGTATTGTGATTCGTCAGGATTTATTTTCACAAAAGACCAGCCCGTAACAGTCAACATGTATTTTGACAGTGGGAACCCCGCCCCAAGCAGCACGTCACAGCAGGCAAACTCTCAGTCAGCTCCTGAGCCTTCACCGTCACAGACATTTCCTGAGTCAGTGGTAGCCGAGAAGCAGTATTTTATTGAAAAATTAACAGCGACTATCTGGAAGAACCTTTCTAACCCAGAGATGACTTCTGGCTCTGATAAAATTAATTATACATATATGTTAACTCGGTGTATTCAGGCGTGTAAGACAAATCCTGAGTACATATACGCTCCTTTAAAAGAGATCCCTCCTGCCGACATCCCCAAAAATAAAAAACTTCTAACAGACGGCTATGCGTGTGAAGTTAGATGCCAAAATATCTACTTAACCACAGGTTATGCTGGCAGCAAGAATGGGTCCAGGGATCGAGCTACTGAGCTAGCTGTAAAACTCTTGCAGAAACGTATCGAAGTTCGCGTTGTGCGGCGGAAATTCAAGCACACGATTGGAGAGGACCTGGTGGTGTGTCAGATTGGCATGCCCGCGTATGAGTTTCCTCCGGCTCTGAAGCCGCCGGAAGAGCTGGTGGTGCTGGCTAAAGATGCTTCCGGGCAGCCGATTTTTAACGCTTCCGCCAAACACTGGACCAATTTTGTCCTTACAGAGAATGCAAACGATGCAATCGGCATCCTCAACAATTCTGCCTCATACAACAAAATGTCAGTCGAATACAAATACGAGATGATGCCAAATCGCACGTGGCGGTGCCGAGTGTTTCTGCAAGATCACTGCTTAGCTGAAGGTTATGGAACCAAAAAAACCAGTAAACACGCAGCTGCCGATGAGGCTTTGAAAATCCTTCAAAAAACACAGCCCACTTACCCCTCGGTCAAAAGCTCACAATGCCAGACAGGCTCTTCACCCAGGGGATCTGGAAAGAAGAAAGATATAAAGGATCTTGTAGTTTACGAGAATTCTTCCAATCCAGTGTGCACCCTGAACGACACAGCTCAGTTTAACCGCATGACTGTCGAATACGTCTACGAAAGAATGACAGGCCTCCGATGGAAATGCAAGGTGATCCTAGAGAGTGAAGTGATCGCAGAAGCAGTCGGGGTGAAGAAAACGGTCAAGTACGAAGCTGCTGGGGAAGCTGTAAAAACCCTCAAAAAGACCCAGCCGACCGTCATTAACAATTTGAAGAAAGGAGCTATCGAAGATGTGATTTCCAGAAATGAGATTCAGGGCCGCTCAGCAGAGGAGGCTTACAAACAACAGATCAAAGAAGATAACATAGGAAACCAGCTGCTGAGAAAGATGGGCTGGACGGGTGGTGGCTTAGGTAAATCTGGCGAGGGCATTCGGGAGCCGATCTCTGTCAAAGAACAGCATAAGCGAGAAGGGCTCGGTCTTGATGTAGAGAGGGTAAACAAAATCGCCAAGAAAGATATTGAACAGATCATCAGAAACTACGCCCGCTCGGAGAGCCACACGGATTTGACTTTCTCCACGGAGCTGACTAACGACGAGCGGAAGCAAATACACCAGATTGCCCAGAAGTACGGTCTTAAGAGTAAGTCACATGGGGTAGGCCACGATAGGTACTTGGTGGTAGGTAGAAAGAGACGGAAGGAAGACCTACTGGATCAGCTCAAGCAGGAAGGCCAAGTGGGGCATTACGAGCTTGTGATGCCTCAAGCAAACTGAGCTCTTAACTAATTTATTTTGTAAATGCCCAGTGAGGCAGATTTGTGAATTAAAGAAATGCCACATGTCCTGGTTGCAGAGTATATTCATTCTTAAGATGTTTCACCTTGTTCATTTCATATAGTACTTTATTAGATATTGGATATTGGAACCTGAAGAATTCTGTCCACTTGTATTAGCTTAAATCCAGCAGATGATATCGTGCAGTTACTGTTTGTGTCTTTGGTATTGCTGTGCCCCTCCGATTTTAGTAGTTTGTACAAAGCAAGAACACCTATCCAAATGGAATTTCACCCCGAGAAGAAATTCCCATTTTAAAGGGCATAGCACAGCAATCTGCAACAATATGTAAAGTTGATATTGATTATGATAAACTACAGTCTTAATTTCAGACTTCCTGAAAATGTCAGATCATTTTGTATTACTATTTTCATCTTTGTGTGAAGCCAGTTGAAGAATGTTTAACAATAAATTGTGCTGTACGTGTAAATGTCCTTACCGACTAAATGATGTAAAACTTTCTTAAAGTGATTTTAGTGTTCATTTATTTATAACTTCTACCATGTGGTTTCTGGAATATTGGAAGTGATTTACTGTTATCTTGTGATATATATGAGTTTTAACAAATTCTAGTCTTCATGCTGAGAGAGCACTACTTGAGAGAGCAGTTGAAAAGTTTCAAAAACTTTGATTCGATGTGAAGAAAGGAAGCTGGAGCTGCTTGTTCTTGGTGCCTTGCAGAGAGACTCACAGTGACTCTCCGTTACAGCTTTCACGTGGTTTGGGGTACAGCACATCCAGGGCGGCCACAGCTGGGGCACAGCTCGGTAAGAGACTGAAGACACATTGGTGCTTTGAGGAAAAGGTCAGTTGGCTGGTCCCTCTCTCAAAAAGCTTATTAAGCCCCCAAAGCCAACTTTGTAACATATTTAAAACTGCTATTTTCGCTTATTTCTGGAATGTAAAAAAAATGTATAAAAAAGAATTAGTGTATGCTTCCTGAATAAAAAGGAGCTGACGTTGGTCAGAACGGCAGTGTGCTTATTTCTGGGCAGCAGCCTGGTAGCGACACTTCGGCGTATTTGAAGAGGGGAAGTGGTGTTTGCCCGAGAGATTTCACCACCAGAGCACATGGAGGTGGACGTAACGATGGAGCGGATGCGAGCAGCTGGTCGGTCACCCGCCAGGTTGTCTCCCGGGGGCCAGCATGCTGCAGCCCCGTCTGCAGCTGTGTGCTTTGACATGACTTCGGTTTTGTAGCTCTGATAAATCAAGTATCAATATTCAGAGACAAATAGTAATATCGATAGTTAAACACGCCAGTGAAATGATAGAACAATTAGGTTGCCGAGAGTGTCTGCCAACATTCAGCACCATGCTTGACACGTCATTGGCCCACGATAATCAGTAACTCCCTTTCCCCTCTCTTCTATATTTTGCATGAAAGAAGCTGTCCGTTGTCGCTAAATCAGTATTTTAAAAACAAAAAGGGATTGGCTTTTATACCTGGATCTGTAAGTTTTAGTCACCTGCAGTGATTAACTGTGTGATGTTTGTCTTTCACTAACTGCCTTTCTTCCTACAGTGTGTGGCCTTTCCTATTGTTGGTAGGAAGAGAAATGAGGTGTGCGTTTTATTTTGGCACTTAATGTTTTAACAGTGGCAAAGGGAACGTAAGCTAGGATGTTTATAGATTTTATAGGATTTAAAAAAAAAAAAAAGACCTACAGGGCTCGTGCCAGCCTTGAGAAGCTGTGGTTCATTTAGCAAGTCAGAAAAGGCAGCCTTCAGTTCTCTGGAGTACGAGCGGCGTTGCGGATCAAGGCGGGGTGAAAACTCATTTCTCTCTTTACATTTTTTTTATCTTCCCAAAATGACTGGGCAGGGGGAGGGAGGTGGGGAGTAGGGACACGTTAACACGTAAATCTGGTTTTCTTAGCTAAGTTTAACAGAACAGAATATTAACGTAGTCACAGTTAATTAAGGCTCCCAAATAATTGGGCCAACTATATATTTGGTTCTGGATTTGAGGGTCCAGATTTCCTGACTTCTTAGATCGGCTTTGGTATCGATGTGGAATTAGAGTGAAATCACTTAACTCTGCTTGACAATAAAATATGTTGAGAATGAGCTGCTGACAGCCTCGCTGTTCTATTTGTCCCCATTCTGTTGGCTCCTGTATTTTCCTTTTCTTCTAAAGAGCAGTCATTTGTAACCCAGTAACTTTGCTATAAAACCACAGATAAATGAGCCGCTTCAAGTTTTATTTGAATTTAAAAAGTTACACTGCGGAAGTAACTCTTTCAGTTACATATGTAGCCTCGAATCTCACAGATGTACTTTTTAGATTTTTTCCCTCTCCTTTCATGGCCAAATGAATGGGAATTTCATGCATTCTGTTGGGATACTTTTTTTTTTTAGTAGGATATAGTGCATTCACTTTGCTGAGTACCCTGAAGCTGGAGAGGAGTCCTAACTAAAGGACTCTTGATTATAACTTGGTTACAATTCTCATGGTTCTCCCCCATGCCCCCTTTCCCGTATCAGCAGGTGCAGAATTGAAGACTCCAGTTCAAATCAGACTGCCGTTTGTAAGGGGACCTCACAAATCTGTTTTAACTTTATCGATCTAATTATCTGCAGGCAGCCTGTGGCATTTGTAAAAAACATTGTAAAGAAAAAAAAAGGCAAATTAGCATTAAATGTTTGAATGAATGGATTTTGTAGTGCCTTGACTGTGGATATGATGCTTTTAGATATCAGCTTGTTGACTTTGTTGTAAGGTTTTAAAGGGATTATCCCATGAAAAAGATGGAATGGTGTTTCTCAGGCGGTGTATAAAAAGAAAAAATTAAATCTGCACTTGTTACCAATCTCACTTTAATTTTTTAAAGTGTGACTAACAGTGTCACTATTTAAGGTACCCAGCCACAGCAGGATGAAAAAGTTAATGTAAAACTAATCTACCACATAAAGACCAATTTAATGTGGTTCTACTTGGAAGCAGAAATGGACTTGAGGGAAAATATTAAGCACATTTCGGGATGATGCTTCTAGGTGGAACCAACCAATCAATGCGTTAAATGAACTCTGCCACATTGAGGTTCCTTCAAGCGCCATGTCTTAGAGGATGAGTGGAGTACATACACCATAAAGACTTAGTTTCATTTTTATCTTTAAGATTTGAGAGCGCGCACAGAGGGCGAAGGAGAAGCAGGCTCCCTGCCGAGCAGACAGCCCGATGTGGGGGCTCGATCCCAGGGACCCCGAGATCATGACCTGAGCTCCCCAGGCACCCCATATAAAAACTTAATTTCATTTAGACCCTACCCCAAACGAGAGGTGAAAATTTCTACAAAGTCACTGTTCTTGGCTCTTTAAAATGAGACAGGTTGCTCCCCAGAAGAAAGCAGTTTTGTTTAAGATTGAGGGTACCTGTATTCTCAAACTTCACTCGGGAGTTAAAATACCGTTTTGTAATAGTTTGGTACTGTTTGTTTTTAAGCTAGGGCTTCTTCAAGGGGTGGAATGTCAGGATCAACAAGGGCGATCTTGGTCTCTGGGGGCACCAGTAAATAGCCAGGTGTGTTTATCGCCCCCCTTCCCAAAGCCATTTCATTCGCTTGATTGACCATACTATGTGCTGAAGGAACTTTGTTTTATTTAAGTTTTACATTCTTGTTAAAATGTTAAAAAAAGACAAAGCATTAACACTTATGACAAGAAAGGAGGTCCTCTCCAACAGTATCTACTCTTTTTCCTCTCCCAGCGTGTGTATTTTTCTTTAACCATGTTTGCTTCAAGGGGGAAAGTGAGTAGATGTGAGATTCCAATAAGTTAATACTAAAAGTTCATAGTGAGCTAAAATATAATTATACCTTGACTACAAAATTTTAAGGTTATTTTTATTTACAAGTTTTGAAAAATGTACATTTTTTACATGGGTTACTTGTGCAAAGTTAGATTTAGAAGAGTGACAAATGCACAAAAGGTGACGATGGAACATTAGACAAAACATGTACAAGCTTGTCCCACACGGCTACTAAAGGTACTGTCTATCTAAAGTATAAATAGCCAAAGAAAAATCACAAATGTGACTTCGAGGTTCTTATAATACTGAAAGGGAAGACGAAACTAAAGCATGCAGCATTAACTCAGGGTTTGAGTGGAAAATAGTTTGCCACAGATACGCTCCCTTCCTTGGGTGAATGAAAACTAAAGAAACGATGGGGGATTGTAGTTTATCTAGGGGGGCACCGCTCCCTCGAAAAGATTAAAGGAACTCCCACCTTCCCTAGCTTAAAAACTAGTGATTGTTTCCAATCCTCTGCTCCCACACCTCTTTAAAAAGCCAAAACCCAGAAGACTTCAGTATTCTGAAACTTAGCATAGATGAGCCCAGTGAGTATCTTGCAAGGAGAGGATGTGTCAGTTAAAATTACTGCTGCGTTCCTTTGGCTGAGTTGTTTAACTTTTTCCTTGTACCAGTAGAAACTGTCTTGTAATTCACATTGGTTAGATCTTAGTATAATAGCATTTTTAGCCTCCAGTGCTCTTTCAGAATGGGTGTTTATATGGGTTTGTCCCCGTTTTCCATAGGCCATATCCCAAACATTCACTTCTAAATCCAACACAAGTGAAGGACCAGCCAGGATGAAACACTTTAGCGATCCTTTTGTTAAAAATAACATCCTGGTCATCAAGCTATGCATAAGCACCACTTGTATAACAATTCACTTTAAAAGCTTAGTGTAAAGTACAGTAACACAATACTGCCCTAAAACTGGAGATGAGACACAACAGAAAAGGAACGAAGCATTAGTAATTTTCGCACGTAACCCAGGTACAGTACATTTGATCTCGTAGAGGGTGTTTTCTGATGTTCAAGGAGAGGGGAGAAGGGGTCAGAAAAGCTCGGCAAGGGAAGATGGAAACAGCACAACAGCTATTTTGCTTTTAATAAAGTAATGTAATGACACTGAGGAACAGGAAGGTGACAAACACATCAATATATATTTTTCTTATGACCGGCTTCTTCTTTTGCTGCACCCAGGTCAACAGTCACGCCAGCTCTGTTCTACTATCGCAGAAACACGTTTTTCATATTCCCGCTTGTTCTCCTGGTACAGCTGAGCAGCCTGGCTGTTTGCTGGACTATTGGGATTGGGTTCATCCAATAGGGACTATAGAGACAATTTGTAAAAGGTCAGTTCCTCAATGTAAAATATACATATACATATATATTCAAAACACTCAACTGAATGGTCCTCAGTAAAACAAAAGTTGATCTCTTAGCATACTAACCTAGAGTAACATCGATCTGCTAGTAGCCAGGCAAACGCATGTTTTCTGGGGGCTTGGGTCTTAGTGACCTGCCCTTTACCTTAAGTTAGGACTTTCAGAAACAATTCAAGTGCTAACAGAAACGTATCAAAGGCCATAGTTGGTCACATGAAGGAAATTCACCTGTATGGATGTTAGAATGGAAGACACATCATAGGTTGGACTCCAGCGGTTCTGAAGTATGTCCAGACATATACTACCATCTGCATAGACTAAGGGCACAGAAGAAGGTACGTTACGTGTAATAAAACCATTAAGATGTTTAACATCACAGTCGAGACAAACAGAGTCAAGCATACTTGGCTTGTGAGGTTTAAAAAGATTCCTAAACTGCTTCTCAGTTACCTTCCTAAGAGTCCTAATCATTGCCAGCGAAATAATCAAAGACCGTCAAATATAATTGGTATAAAACTAGGAGATACTCAGGGCTCGCTCTTCTGAAAAGACTGCCCTATTAACCAGGAAATCGTACACGTTTTCCACCAGGGCCCCTAGCCATCCAGACACGTGGGAAATTTATTCCACTAAATTTGCAAACTCTTATCTCCTATCTGAAATAACAAAAGAGAGCTCGGAGTTCACGAGGTCTCATTTCGGCACGAAGACGAAAAAATGTCTGATATCCCGGAAAATACTTTATTAACCTGAATAAAAAAGCAAGCTGTTCTAGGCTTACTACTAGCCAAAAAAGCAGAATGTAAGTTAGAATCGCCTGCGCTGCTTTTCCAATACACCGTAGCCCTCAGCCACGCAGTCTCCCACTCAGGAGGTCTGGAGCGGGGCCAAGGCCTCTCTCTTTTTAAAGTGTTCCACGGTCGTTGTGATCTGCACCTGGGGTTGAAAACTACTGTTCGAAATAGTTCCAAATTGTGAACATAGTCACAACACAAGACATTAAAAGGAAACGTCAAGAGCGTCCTTGTTTTTGTGCAGTAGGTAAATGCTAAAGGTCACCCAAACCAGGCGGCCCGCAGACCCCCAGCCAAGGCAGAGGGCCTTCACCGCTTGCGGTCTAGGACTAGAGATCAAGACAGCAAGGGGGCCATCGTGAACACGCTGTTTTCAGGGAACGGCAAGATGCCCGACAAATACTCAGGTACTATGGACACATACACAGGCAATGTGGACCACCTCCCGTAACTAACAGTGTGGTTTCAAATATTGCATTAAAAGTGATACTTGCCATTTGGATGAAACATCTTAGAGACAAATCTAACCGTAGGTGGTTTATTTGGATATTCTTCAGTGAATTCTATTATAAGCTTAAATGTTCCTGGAGTTAGAAAAGAAAGGTTTAAGAAACAGATTTATCACTTTGTTCAGTAGTACTTTCTTTTTAATGCTTCATGACATTTTTTCCCCAGTAGTAAATGAAATAATGCAAAGATACAGGGTAGAGAGGAAAGAAAGACCAGGTAAGAGACAAGGTAAGGTAAGAGCTCCAGGAACGGCTCTAAAAATTAGCAGATATTACAAGAACCGCCACTTCCAAAGGGGATTTGTTCTTTTGTTTTGCCATCATTCTCCCCTGAACTTAAATACAGTTGTCTTAAACTCAAAAATACTGCGTGCAGGATAACTTGAGCCACTGTCCACTTTGAAGATGTCCTTAAAATGACAAGAAACTAGAGCCAAAATTTGGCACTCATGCCTCAGAAGACTGAGAGACCTCAGAGGCCTGTTTTAACCAGCCGCCATCTTAAACTCTCCAGTGATTTTGACGTGGGCTAGAGACAACGAGAGTACAAAGGTTCCAAAATCAATGCTAGAAATACAAATCGATAACCAAATTATCTTTAAAAATGGAAGGGAATAAGTATAAAAGTGTTCACTGGCTCCTTTTCATAGAATAGCGACTCTATAATGAAAACATAATTGAATGTAAGCCAGAAAAAACTTTATAGTCTCTCTCAAAAATCCTTAAGGATGACTCACAAGGCACTTCACTATAAAATCAACTCATTCACACTAATGGAGGGAATTAATGGCAGAAATAATTTAAAAATCACATTAGATTGCGTTCGTGTCTCCAACAAATTTATCTTTCTAATGATGTTTGTTTAGGCTACTACTGAAATGAATTTACTTTCCCTGAATACGTGTCAACTCAGGTAGCAGAAGGCTCTGACGTATACTAGGTTATAGACTTATTTATAAGGAATGAACGAACTGGATCTCATTCGAGGACTGTAGGATGTTCTGATTTGGGGAGACTGTTTCCTTCAAAATATTTTTTAAAATTGGGTTTAATAAATCCAAGAAAACAATCGGGCAATTGTTTTTTCCTGACTGAAATCTCTTCAGATAAACTTAGGGAATCACTGTCCGGCCTAAGGTAATGGACGTCCCACTGCATTACTCTGGTCCATTTAATAAATTTATTCTAATGCTATAGCCCACGCCTGAGGTCGAGGATACTTTGTTACTGGTTCCTTCAGAGCTGGCAATCTCCTCCTTCCATCAACAGGTTTATTGCCACTTAAGAAAAAGGGACCACATTCTACTGCTGGATCCCTTACATATCAACACCGAAGTTTGTTTCCTATGGGCAAACGCGCAGGAAACCATTTGCTAACACAGTTGCCCTTAGTACGGTGAACCTATGTTCAAGTTGCAGAATAATTTAAAGGGCAACATATAAAAACACAGTCCCCAAACTATTGTTACTCCCTTAACTGCGTGAAAGCCAGATCTGAAGACACTGTATAACTCAGGGCCAAGAGTGAAATATTTTGGAATGGACAAACACGCTACAGTCTATCAAAACATACTTCGCCTTATTACCACCTGGTCATGAATCTTCCTATTTTTTGAGGAAGAAATATTGGTTCTTCGTCTTCAGTGCCGCTGGTATTATAATACGCAGGAAAAAGTGGGGTTGAGTGTCAGAGAGTTCAAAACTTTGAGCTTCCTTATGCATCTCAAGTATAAACACATTGGGCTCAATGCTGAAATCTGATTAAATTACAGGTAAGACATTTATCATCACGGCATTGCTCTAAAAGTGGGTGGATTTAATAGCACACAGGTACTAGTCCCGGGCACCTTAAATCAAGACCATCATTCAGTATGATATCCCAAAGTGGCAAAGCAACAGTAAGACAGGCCTAAGTGGAAACGGTAGAGCACAAGCCTTGCCGTCAGACCCGGACTCCATTCCCTGCTTTGCTGCTTACTAGCTGCGAGACCTTGCGGAAGCCACTCGACTCGACTAAACCTCAAGTTCCTCGTCTGTCAAATGGGGTTAATAGTAGCAGCCACCACATTACACTGTCGTGAGGGTTAAATGAGGGAAATGTGCACAGTGACACAAAGTCAGTGCTCCAGAAACACGGTAGCTATAATAACCCTAAAGTTTCACATCCCTAGACCCAACCGAAGGAGGCAAAAACCACACATCCCAACTTGACTATCTGTAAGAAATATACAATTAATGAATTTAAATATGAAATACGACTCTTTCTGAGCGACATCAAATGCTCACAGCTGAATTCAAGCTGAGTATGTAGGCTGGTGGCTCTCGAAACCCTTGACTTGAACTTTCTGCCTAGTACTTGCCCAGAAGTTCAACGCTAGCTACCAGATAAGTGAATCAAGTCTTCTCGAACAGCTCCTTTACTATCTTGGGAAGTGAAACAACATGCTTATGTCTGCTTGAATATCAATTAGGGCTTACCCCAAATCTTATTTCAAATGCATATTTAGAAGGGGAGAGTTCATACTTTTAGCCACATTGTACTATTGGAACCTTTTTAATACCACCCTCAATGCAATTTCTGAGACCCAAAACAAACGTTAAGGAAATTAAAAATCCTAGAATATTATGCAGTTGAGACCAGAGTTAATCCGCTGGATATTTAGGTTAGGCTTTAAAATAACAGAGCGCTTAAGCCTCACCATCGTTGTACACCAACTGTACTGCTTTTGTTCATCCTTCTGAGGAGACCAAAGCATTGTAAGGAAAGTATCAATCCATCCATCCATACACGGGGACTGGGAAAATTCTATGCGTTCAATGGCAGGGGGATGGCAATAAGGAGTGATATGGTTAGACTAGAGAGTGTATGTTCTGCTAAAGACATTCACAAATTCAAATTTTTGAAAATACTGTGTTGGCCAAAGAAAACACCTGTGTGTTTTCTGCCATTTGGCCACCAGCTTGTGACCCTGGAGGAGAAAACAAAGTACGTGCACCTAAAAAAATTTTTTTTGATGACTGGAAATTCTAATTTTTAAGATAATACCCAAATACTCTTCATCATAGGATGTATTTACCTTAAGAACACCCTCAGTGGAGTTTAAGTGATGAATTTTTAAAAGACTTACAACCAAATTCTTACAAAAAGCAAATACTAGTATCTTACTGTGTGTATTAACAATTTTTAGCTGATGTGTCGGGGAATACTTTATTCCATAGTCTTTGTACTAGCATTACATGCCAAGGTATTTTGATGAGGAAGCATTGCCCCCCAGTGTTCTGTCTGGTAGTGTAAGTTCTTGAGAACATGTTCCTCTCGCTTTAAGTTTGTGAAGTTAAATCAAAATACCTTCAAGAGTTCCTTAAGTCTTCATCTCTTTAACTGGGGCCTGGCTGTTCCAGAAATGTCCACCACAAATGATTTACAAGGAAACAGCAAAAGTAGTTTTGGGGTTGCTGATTTATATAACACGTTGCGAACAGCAGGATCAATGATGCCACTTGTCCCTAAATCAGTCTTTTCTAGTGAATTCCCTAAGTGTAAATAAAGGGTATTAAAAAATGGTCAAAATATTTTTTGGTAGCCACAGCCCATGTTCTAGACACCCGAGGAAGCATCCATGGATAGCAGACTGCTCAAGAGAATGAATCAGAAAAGGGTATTGCCATTTAGCCGGAGTAGCTCCTTTCAGTAAAGCCGGTATTGAGATACACATCATCAAAAATAGAACCGGTGATGTCAACGGGGAAGATCCAGGTAGATAATGGATTCCGTAAGTACCTTCTCAATTCATACCACTTAAAACGAGTGAAGCACCCTTGAAATATTTAAGTAGCCAGTCCTCCAGCAAAGTGATGTACTATTAATAAAGCTGTGTCCAGCATAAAGCCATCTGAGCAAAGTCGGGAGGAAAAGAAGAAGCCAATGAAAATAAAGCCTACCAGAGCTGAAGCAAACACACAGCTAATGTGCACACAGTGCTGAGGCATAAACAACTAGCACCAGCCTAGCGTAGGAAAATGAAGTCGAACCAGCTCTTTGCTATGGATCAGTTCAAATGATTTACTGCACCAAAGTACTATATGCCTTTAGAATCACTCCCTTGCTGTCATTCTTTTTATGGCGGCACTGAGAAGGGGTGACATTTACCCAGGGGGTGGAGACAGGGAGGAAGCTAAAAGTATTCGGGTGACCGTCCACCGTCTCCTAGGGAAATCGGAGTATTTCAGACAAATTAGAGAGTTGGTTGCAGTCGCCCTCCTTCATCATACCCTGCGGACGGGTAGCGTCAGAAAGCAATCCGACTCGGCCATGTAAGTACCTGCTTAGTTGTCTGCAAAAGTGTTTGGGTTCCCACCTTCAGACGGAGTGCTGTGTATGTGTGTGTGCATGTGTGTGTATCAAATGCTCAATGAGGAACGAAGTTGGTCACTGAAGAAAATAACAAAGGTCCTTTTCTTTTTTAAATACCTCAGATATTAAAGATGTCAATCGGTAGTTCAAATGCTTTTAATTGTGTTTGAAATGTATTAAGCTTTCCAAAAACGACTACGCACGCATGCACGCAACTGAATGCACATGAAACTATACTGATGTCAATTTCCTGGTTGTGATGTTATAGCAGTCATTCAAGATGTTACCAAAGGGGTGGGGGAATGGGTGAAAGGTATACAAGGTCTCTCTGCATTATTATTATTATTATTATTATTAATTACAACCGCACATGAATCTCTAATTATCTCAAAATAGAAAGTTTAAAAAACAACTTAAAAAGCAAGTAACGTGTTTTTAAAAGTCAAGCCTAAATCCATTAAAGATCCTGTAACTGCAACACATATAGTACCTTTAAGAAGGCTGGACATTTGTCAAGAGAGTACATTAAGGCTCCCCTCAATTCTGAAGCTGCTTTGAGAACAGTGACCATCAAGTCTTGCTAAAAACACACTGAAAACTTACTTAAAAATAAGAAACGCTGTTATATTCAAACGGGCCATTAAAGGTGCCATTAAAGACCACCTTAGAGCAGTGAGGCTGACAGGCATTCAACACCAGATTGTAGAAACCAGATTGTTCTGCACAAGCGACTCTCGCACCCACCCAACATCAACACACATATTAAGCACCTGCTGAACAGAGTCCCTGCCCTGGTGGCAGAATTCTGAACTAGGCGGTCTCTGGGGTCTCTGAGTCTATCAGCAAGTGGCTGGGCTGATACTAAGTCAGTATGGGTGCTGAATTTAGCAGGCTCACAGCCCAAACCTCAAAAATCCTCAACACCAATGCTGTCTATGATGCTCCTTCTAAAAAGGGATTGCCTTACCAGGATCTTTTTTTTTTTTTTTTTTAAAGAGGCAAGCAAGAAGGTGCAGGTCTAGTCAAGTGGACAATGGCCAGAACAACTTGCCACATATGGGAGTCCACTCAAGCCTTTAGCAGGCAGAGGCTAGGGAGAAGCGGGTTCTTAAATAGGAAGCACTTCCAGGATGACTGGGAACCCTCTCCCCCAGATGGTCAGGCTGCTGAAAGGTGGGTAAAGAAACGCTCTTACCATCCTCAAACGGGGTCCCTTCAGGCCTGCAACACACAGAAAAACAGTCAGTTCCCGCTTCGGGGGCTCCCTGCTCCCTTAAGAGGTTCACCCTAAGACTCGGCTATTCCCAGCTCTGCCCACTCTACCTCTGGTAAACCACCGCTTCCTGGGTCAGAAAGCCACTACCAAGAGATGTTTCGGGCTCAGCAACCCGGCGCAGGCCGCCGCGCCTAACCGCCACCACTCCCCGCTCCGCCCCCCTCAGAACCCCAAACGGTTCCCCTGGCAGCGGGAACTGAGCTAATCGAGGCACAGGCTCCGGGGAGGCGCCTAGGCCCGGCCGGACCCAAACATTCCCCCTCTCCCTCTCGGTCCCGCCAGGGGCCGGTCCCCGACGGCAGGCTGGGCCGGCTCGAGTCCCCCACCTCCCGCCATCTCCCGGAACGCAGACTCACCCAAAAATGACCGCGTTCCAAACCAATATGTTGTTCTCGGACGGAGCCCCGCTGACTCCGGCTGGAGGGTCCTCCTGCAACCTTCAGNCCGCCCCCACCCCCGCGCCCGGCCCGCCTCGGGACCCGCCCTGCGCCCCGCCTGGCAGCCCCCGGCCTCGGCGCTGCCGTCGCTTTACCTCTTGAAGTCCCGCATGAGGCGCCGCCGAGCCGGGGTAGACATATCTCTAGCGGGGTCAGGGGTGGGGCATACACCGAGGTCTCGGGTCCCGGCGGAGGCTGAGGAGGCCGAGGAGGCTGAAGGAGCCGAAGCGACCGCGGAGGAGGCGCCCAGAGGAACGGCACTGCCCCTCCGAAGTCGAGGGTCGGTCTGGCGCCGGCTAAGCACCACCCCGGAGTAGACGGGGGCTGAACCAACCTGGAAGGAGATGGGGGGTGTGGAACGCCGAACGCCGAACGCCGGACGGGCCGTACCAAGACAGGGCGGGGGGGTGGCAAGGAAAGTTGCTTAGGTCATTAAACCCCAGCGGGAGGCGGGGAGCGCCGGGCTCGCGCGCGAGGGAGAGGCCAGCTGCCCGGCCGAGCGGGAGCCTGTAATTCACTGAGAAGGAGCGCTGGAACGGGGTCCGTCTCCACATGCNAGAGCACGTCTCTCTCTCTCTCTCTCTCTTTTTTTTTTTTTTTTTCTCTCTCTTTTTTTTTTTTTTTTTGGAGATCAGATCACTTATGACGGTGCGCACTGTGGCCGGGGGGGGGGGGGGGGGTGGAGAGAAGAAAGGTGGAAGTCCCTAAGTAGAAGGGAGGAGAGAGTGGGTGGAGGCAAATCTGGTTCTCAGAAAGCGGGAACTCTAGGGACCCTGGAGGCTGGGGAGGAGGGCATGTGACGGGTTCAAATCACCGAAAATCCAAAGAATAAATCGGCCTCGGCTATAACAGGGAGCTGTGGGTCCCTCGTCTATGAGATGAACGTGCGGGATTCGGGTCGCAATGTTTAGGCCAGTGATCACCCCCAAGCAGGATAAAATGGTGGTGTGTGTCCTGGGGGAGGGAATGAGAGCTTAAGGGAAGCACAATGAGGTTTTTGCTCTGGACACTCACAATTTGGCTCTGGAACCACATTTCCCCTTGGCAGTTCAACAAGCCAAGCGGCTACTATATATTCAGAAGAGTCCAAGGTATGAGAATATCCGACTGCGGAGAATTGGAAGGGCAGAGAGTCTGAAGTAAAAGTAACGGTAAGATGCACGCGAAAAAGCTGCAGGTTGCAGAGAAGAGTCACAGTTAGTATGTGGACCTGCAAAAGCAATAACAGTTTTAAAGGATAATTTGTAAAGGTCATCCCCAAATAACTCAGAAGGTAGGCAAAACACTCATTTTAAGAATTTCTGAAAATGTGAGAAAGGTAAGGTTGGGTTGAGTCACGCCGCAGAAGGAGACCCGCTGGCTTTTGTGTTTGCTTGCTAGGTGTTTGTGACAATGGGGCGGATGTGGGTGGGTGTTGTTTATTTTCTGGACAAGGGGAAGGGACCCTTCAAGTGGAAGTATTTGTACAAGGGGTCTGGCAGGATGGGAGGGTGCAGGTCAGTCCCTTTACCAAGAAAAAAGGAGAATCAGACCTTTTAAGAACTAGGCAAGGAGAGGAGTCTAGCGTTGGTTATCGCAGCACCCAGAGTTTTGAATGTCAAGCTAACAGCGTCCTTGCAAGGAGCCTGCATGTAATTAGAGCCGTGCTTGTCACAGATGGGTCCCCGGAGGGCAGCCAGGAGAACCTTGAAATAGTCCAGGTGGGAAATACTGAACCAGGCAGTGACAACCAAAATGGAGAGGATGGCATGAAGGGAGAGGACTCGGCAACAGATTGAACTTGGAGGCAAGAGAGAGGAAGGAGTCAACAATGGCTGGAGTTCTAAGCCCTAAGATAACTGGGGCTTTGAAGGTGCCACGGACAGGACTCGGGTTCAGAGTGGGGAGGAGGCCGTTTGGGGACAGGAAGTTTGGGAACTTACTGAGTGCATGGGACTGGTGAGGCATCCGAGCAAAGATGTCTGTAAGATATCAGTCGTGCAGAAATTTGTTTCTAAGGTGGGAGGCGGGAGACCCTTGACAATGGCCGTGATTCTAGCCACTGCTTAACAGGAACTTTCGTGGGAAAGGATTTCTATCTCGCATTGATTCCAACATACCAGGAGTTAAAGCAGGTCTTCCTAATAGCATCACATTGTGACTGTGGTGGGCGGGGGGTACAAAAATGAGTTTAAAACCTCCTTTCCCTCTCATCTAGTGACTGGCAGTCTGCTAATACACACATATGTAATCTACAAAAGCAAGTGCATTTGTTTTCAATTGCTCTTTAACAAATTACCACAAGCTGTAGGCCAAGTTCAGTTTCTTGCAGTTGTAAGGACTGAGGCCCCCATTTGCTCACTGGCTACCAGCCGGGGACCATTCTCAGCTCCTAGAGGTCACCTACATTCCTTGCCATGTGGCCTGCTCCATTTTCAAGCCAGCATCAGAGAACTTCTCTCTCATGAAATCCCCCTCACACTTGGACTCTTTCTTCAGGAACAGCCCAGTTCACTTTAAGGGCTTATCTAATTAGGTCAGGCCCACCCTGGGTAACCCCCCCCATCTCCTAATATTATCTGATCTGGGACCTTAATCACATCCGCAAAATTCCCTCACAGCAGAACGTAGACCAGTGTTTGATTGAATAACTGGGAGAAAGGTGTGTGTACATCCGTGGCCAGGGGTTTTCGAATTCTTTCTGCCAGAGCAGAAGTGTGTGAGTCTACACAGGCAGAGGGCCGGCTGCACAGCGGGGGAAACCCTCAGTCTGGTGGGGGTTAGAATGAGCTTCCTGGAATGGGTTTGTTTCAGTTTTGTTTCAAACAGAAGTGACAGCAGGGAGCGACTTCCTGGGAGAGAAGTCAAGCAGTTTCTATGAGCGCACCAGCAGGAAAGGAAGGAGCACGTGGAGCTCAAGCATGTTCTGGGGATACTGGGCAGACTGGCGGGAGAAGTTGGTTAGATGCCCTCAAACGCAAGGATGAGGGCTTTAGGCTTGATAGGCGGCTTTTTTTTTTAAAAAGATTTTATTTATTTATTTATTTATTTATTTATGAGAATCAGAGGGAGAAGCAGACTCCCCACTGAGCAGGGAGGCCAAATTGGGACTCGATCCTGGGACTCCAGGATCATGACCTGAGCCAAAGGCAGTCGCTTAACCAACTGAGTCACCCAGGCGCCCCTTGACAGGCAGCTTTTATAGGTTTTCCAGGCCTAGCTCGCATAGGTGCTGAGAAGCTGCCTATACCGCACTGGAAAGCAGGGAAGGGGCTGGGAGGGGAAGCTCCTGCCATTGGATAGAAACGTCTGAAACTCACTGAAGGCCAGAGATGTATCTGAGTTTGCTGTGGGCTTGTTGATTTTATGAAATTCATTCGCCTTAGCTCACGAGTAGCTCTCTCACCGTCTGATCAAGAAACCTCGGGGACATGAACCACAGCAGTTTGGAAGCCCTGTGGCAGCAGGGGATGGGGAGAGCATGCCCTGACTGCATGGTGGAATCACGCTGCAGAAATACTGTGCCCCCACATTCCTCCCCGGAAGCAGCGTTGTCATAGCAAGCGGCAACACGGAAGATTGTTCTCTAGCATAGACGAGGACCAGGCTAGAACATGCTAACTATAGCATAGCTGGCCAAGCATTCCTTCCATCCCCTTTTCACCTTAACATCTTTTTTTTTTTTTTTTTTTTTATTCGACAGAGATAGAGACAGCCAGCGAGAGAGGGAACACAAGCAGGGGGAGTGGGAGAGGAAGAAGCAGGCTCATAGCAGAGGAGCCTGATGTGGGGCTCGATCCCATAACGCCGGGATCACGCCCTGAGCCGAGGGCAGACGCTTAACCGCTGTGCCACCCAGGCGCCCCTTCACCTTAACATCTTGAAGAAATACCCTCTTCACAGCCAAGCACCACTCCCCTCCCCAAAAGCAGGGGGTCCAGAATAGAAGCCCTTTTCAGTGGAAAGAAAAGTGTGTTAGAGATGCAGCTGCCGGGAAGGTAAAAAGTTCCAAACCATCCCCAGGCAAGGACTTGAGAATTTTCCTAAAAGGGAGGACTGCGAGGTACGGGAATATATAACTAGGGAAATTGTGGGATTTCATTCATGAGGCTTTCGAAATGCACACTGGATTGTGATTTTCCTGAACTATTTTGGATCGGAGAGAGAGAGACTGAATAAACTATCATTTCCTGCCTTATGAGGCTGTGAGTTTGTATTTCTGTTAGCCAGAGAAGGCAAGGAATTTTATTTTCCTATAGTTCCCGCTTCTATCGCTAACATTGAGTACAAATGGCCACCAAGAAACTACAGAGGTCTTTCTCTACTCCAATAGCCTCAGAAGCCAAGTCAAGAGAATTGTTTGTAGGAAACAACAGTTGTCACAATATGTATTCTCAGCAGTAACAGTAGTAAGCTGCCCATCTGTAGACCCTAGCACACAAGGAGAGAAAGAGAGGGAGAGAGAAGTTTAGAGAAATAGGGACATGAGGGCCATGAACATAGACTTTCACTACCTGCTACGTTGCAGAATCATAAACAAAGGCGTGGCGTGGTAGGCTGACTAATGCACCCCTTCCCCAGGATCTTCTCATCCTCATCTCTGGAACTTGTGGATATGTTACCTTATATGGTGAAAGAGACTTTGCAGATGTAGTTAAATTAAGAATCTTGAGATGGGGAGATTATCCAGGATAAAACCAGGGGGCCTGATGTAATCACAGGAGTCCTTATAAGAGGGAAGGAAGTCTGGAGTCAGAAAGAAGGTCACGTGACCATGGAAGCAGCTATTCGAGCAATACAACCATCAGCCAAGGAGCCAAGGGATGCCGGTAGCTTCTAGATGCCGCATGAGGCAAAAATGGGTCTTCCCCTGGAGTTTCTAGGAGCAGCCAGCCCTGCTGACATCTTGACTTTAAAGCAGTGAGATTGATTCTGGACTTCTGATCTCCAGAACTGTAAGATAATACATTTGTGTTTCCTTAAGCCACTAAGTCTGTGGTAGCATGTTACAGCAGCAACAGAAAACAAATACACATGGTTTCGACGTCGGGTACAGGAATTCAATCAAACTGGCCACATCCACCAGCAAACTACACCCAAATCCAGCCCACCATCTTTTCTCCTAGGGCCTGCAAACCCAAAGTGATTTTCTGTATTTTTAAATGGTTGCAAAAATCAAAAGAAGAGTATTTAATATTTCAGGACATGTGAGGATAATATGAAACTCAGATTTTCAACGTCCATAAAGTTTCACCAGGACACAGCCATGCTATTTCCATCATGGGTTGTCTGTGCCTGTTTCTGTGCTCTGGGAGCCGAGTTGAGGAGCTGTGACAGCTCCTGTGACTGTATGTGGTGCTGTCACCACTACACACTGTTGGTGGGTGTACCATGCATCGCAGTGATGTGGTTATAACTCGACAGCATTTTGAATGCCATGTGTATCACCAGATTATGGCATTTCCGTGTTTGTTTTATTGCACGTGCATTACTATCATGTCATGCTTTTAAGGCACAGTGAAATGTAGATTACCTGGTTATCACATTAGATGTCAAAGCACTGTGTTTATTACACAATGGCACTGTAGTGTTGCTAAAAGAATACACTATGCAACAACATTACCAAAATAAGTGCTCATTGCAATGTTCCTGATTCCCAGAAAAGCAGTGGTTAGAAAAACTAGAAAGTTTAAAATGGAATATCTTATCATAGCAAAATTCTTCACAAAAATACAAAAATGAAAATGAGGCTGCAACCACAGTAATTTTCTGAGTGGCTCCTTTGTTAGCCAAGCAAGGAAAGCCATTTACTGATGATGAGTTAATTAAATCGTGTTTGATTGCAGAAGCCAAAGAAATGTGTCCAGGGAGAATAAACTTTTCAAAGACTATTTTAATGCCTTTCGGCAAGAATAGTGACTCAAAGAGTTGAGGACTTTGGAAGCAACACCAACAGTCATTAAAAAAAGAACAGTGCAGGGACACCTGGGTGACGCAGTTGGTTGAGCGACTGACTCGACTTCAGCTCAGGCCCTGATCTCAGGGTCGTGAGGTTGAGCACCATGTCTGGCTCTGTACTCGGCACCGAGTATGCTTAAGTTTCTCTCTGCCCATCCCCCCTTTCTCAAATAAATAAGTAAATCTTAAAAAAATAAAACAGGGAAAATGATTTCAAGTGATTTTCCCCGGCTCGCAATGAGGTGACAGATGTTACCGATACTACTCAGTTGTACTTTACTCAAAGAGCCAATGCTGAGTTCAAAGTGATGGAAGAATTGGCCTGTGTGGAATAACTCAGATGAGAATATTTTCTTTCTTTCTTTTTTTTTTTTAAAGATTTTATTTACTTGGGGCTCCTGGGTGGCTCAGTCCGTTAAGAGTCTGTCTTCGGCTCAGGTTATGATCTCAGGGTCGTGGGATCGAGTCCCATGTCTGGCTCTCTGCTCCCTGCTCAGTGGGGAGTCTGCTTCTCCCTTTCCCTCTGCACCTGCTCCCACTCATGCTCTCTCTCTTTCTCTCCCCCTCTCAAATAAATAAGTAAAATCTTCTAACCATAACCCTTATTTATTTATTTGAGAGGCAGAGAGAAAGAGAGAGTGAGCTCATGAGTAGCGGGAGAAGCCAACTCCCCACTGACCGAGCCACCCAGGCGCCCCAGATGAGAATATTTTCAAAGAAGTCAAGAAAATACTAATTCAGTACAACCTCAAGTAGACCCTGCTAGGCTGTGTTACAAATATGTATGGAGCAGAACAAAGCTTAGTTTACAAAGCTTGTGAGAACGTGAGTTGTTTAAATTCTCTGGTTATTCATTGTATTATTAAACTGCAGGTATTTTGCAGGAAAATATTTGAGTCTATCTTGTGTATTTCAACCATTAGTGCCAACACTGCGTTTATTCATGGACTAGACCGCTGTCACGTGAATTTTTGTCAGATATAGAAGCTGAAGATTCTGACTTGCCCAACCAACAGCAGTTCAATAGCTTGGCAGTGGAGAAGTTTTTCTAAGTTAAAAAAAATTTTTTTTGAGCTTAGGGCTGAGATTGAAAGTTTTCTGAATGAGAACCACCTGCAACCACTATTATTGAACACTGGATGGTTTTTAAAATTAACTTTTGCTGTAGACTTAATGTTGATGCATTTAAACTAAAATTACAAGGCAAAACACTGCTTATATGTGAAACTTACATTTCAGTAAATTCATTTCAATGACAACTAACATTGTTTGAATTGGAAGTAATGTCATTACTTTAATCTCTTCCTGTGCTGTCAAAAATGAAAACAAAAATCAAGATTTACATTCCCACACCAATTTGCAATGAATATCTTTTCTGAGCTCAAATTACAATTCCAGTGGTGTTTTTTCGGAACTTGATGCAAAGTGCAAAGGAAATTTCAATATTTAAACATCAATTTCACCGGGGGTGCCTGGGTGGCTCAGTCGGTTAAGCCTCTGCCTTCAGCTCAGCTCATGATCCGAGAGTCTTGGGATTGAGCCCCTGCCCCGTATCGGGGGAGCCTGCTTCTCCCTTTCCTGCTCCCAGTCTCCCTGCTTGTCCCCCCCCTCAAATAAATGAATAAAATCTTTAAAAAAAATTTCAGGGACACCTGGGTGGCTCAACCGGTTAAGCGGCTGCCTTTGGCTCAGGTCATGATCCTAAGGTCCTGGGATTGAGTCCTGCTTAGGTCTCCTTGCTCAGCAGGAAGCCTGTTTCTCCCTCTGCTTGCCGCTCCCCCTGCTTGTGATCTCTCTGATTGAAAAAAAATCATTTTCACTGTGCAATTCACAAGCTTCCACCTGTTTCAATTGGACGTGATTATTCTGTATGCAATGACATGCTAAAAAGCAAATATCTAATTGATATTTGAGAGAGAAGAATCTAATTGAATTTCATAAATGCCTTCTAAAAGATGAATATGCTCAATTAAAATCAGGTATTTGCTATCAGTATTTGGCAGTACTTATCTGTGTTAAAAATTTGTTTCAAAGATGATATATGTAAAATCTCATTACAGATAAGTATTAACGGATGAATATTTGCAACTGATTTATTTCATTAAGACCTTTATTAACAGGTGCTGGTGGCATAGTTGGTTAAGCGTCTGACTCTTGGTTTTGGTTCAGGTCGTGATTTCAGGGTCATGACATTGAGCCCTGCCTTGGGTTCCATGCTCAGCACAGAGTCTGCTTAAGATTCTCTCTCCCTCTGCCTCTCCCACCTCTCTAAAAATAAATAAATAAATCTTTTTAAGAAGACCTTTATTAACAGGTGCTTTCATTTTGTTGACTCTTGAAAAAAATTGTAAACTTATTATAAATAAAAAATGAGATTCTTTTTTTTTTAAGATTTTATTTATTTATTTGACTGAGAGAGAGACAGCCAGAGAGAGAGAGGGAACACAAGCAGGGGGAGTGGGAGAGGAAGAAGCAGACTCCCAGCGGAGGAGCCTGATGCAGGGCTTGATCCCGGGACTCTGGGATCACGCCCTGAGCCGAAGGCAGATGCTTAACGACTGAGCCACCCAGGCGCCCCCAAAAATGAGGTTCTTAAAAAACTCAGCTTGACCAAATATGAAGCAATTTAAAAACCTGTAAAGGTGTATTGAGATTGCAAATGATTCTGATGATAGAGAACACTCACTTTGAACCCTAATTAAGTGAAATATTATCCCCCTCCATAAAAGAATGCTATTCTTCTCATTAGCAGACCTGTCTTACAAAAATATAATTACTATTATATCTTGAATTTCATCAATAAAACACTTGTGAAAACTTGTTTTCTCTCTTGTTATATAGGTACCCACATAATTTTCTTGATTTGGCTTCCTGTCCCTCAAAGCCTAAAATATTTACTCTCTGGCCCTTTACAGAAAAAGTTTACTCACCCCTGCACCAGACTAAGGCACATGAGGGGTGAGATAATTTATAGTTGATCATTATACAACTAGTATATAGTGCTGTGCCTAACACAGAGTAGAAGATCAATAAATACTGAATAACATGAAATCATAGAGAAGACATTGGAGTAAGACCTAAGGAACAAACACTGTGGTTCCTTAAGATTTGAATTGATTTTTTAAAAATCTGATGGTAGTTGACACATGATGTTACGTTAGTTTCAGGTGTGCAACATAGTGATTCAATTACTCTATACATTATGCTATGCTCACCACAAGTGTAGCTCCCATCCATCACCATGCAATACTAACACAATGGCATTGACTGTATTCCCTATGCTGTACCTTCTATTTCCATGACTTCTTCATTCCATAACTGGAAGTCTGTATCTCCTACTCCCTTTCACCCATTTTGCCCATTCTTCCACCCCCCTTCCATCTGGCAACTGTGTGTGGTTTTTTTTTTTAAGATTTTATTTATTTATTTGACAGACAACGAGAGAGGGAACACAAGCAAAGGGAGTGGGAGAGGAAGAAGCAGGCTCCCAGGGGAGCAGGGAGCCTGATGCTGGGCTCGATCCCAGAACCCTGGGATCACGCCCTGGCCAAAGGCAGACGCTTAATGACTGAGCAACCCAGGCGCCCCAGGCAACTGTTTGTTCTCTGTATTTATAAGTCTGATTCTGCTTTTTGTTTGTTTTGTTTTTTCGATTCCACATATAAGTGAAATCATATGGTATTTGTCTTTCTTTGTCTGACTTATTTCACTTAGCATCATACCCTCCAGGTCCATGCATGCTATTGCAAATGGCAAGATCCCCTCCTTTTCTATGCTTGAGTAATATTCCATTGTGTGTATATATATAATACATATATATTATATACATATATACACATATATACAAGTATATATTATATACATATATTAAATATAATATATTATACATACACATATAATATATATATTACACATACATATATTATACATATATATTTTTTATGTTTTATTTAATTCACGTTCATTTGAGGTCTAGCAGATGGCTTTAAATTCCCCTTGGTTTACATCTTGTGTGTGTGGACTGCTACACTTCCTCCAGCCAAACTGTCAATTTCTAGTCACAAGCTCCTGCTGCCTTCACTATGTTCTCTGTTAAAAATCCACTATTTTGGTGTCTTCATTTGGATTTTTTGAAGTTAGCCTATGTAAACTGTCTCGATGTCCTTATTCTGGATTGCTCCAGGCCCTTGTCCTCCACAAAGAACGTTCTGGGAGAGCTTCAGTGTCGTCAATTTCAGTATCTTCCAAAGAAGATACATAAATAACCAATCAGCACATGAAAAGGTGCTCAACGTTACCCACCAGGGAAAGGAAAATCAAAACCACAGTGAGGTATCACTTCACACCCACCAGGATGTTTATGATAAAAACGACAGACAAAAATAATTATTGGTGAGGTTGTGAAGAAATCAGAACCCCTCCTCCATATATATTCTGGTGGGAATGTAAAATGGTAAAGCTGCTTTGGGAAACACTCTTGGCAGTTCCTCAAAAGGTAAAACGTAAAGTCACCATATAACCCAGCAATTCCACTCCTAAGTATACAAGGAAGAGAACTCAGAACATACGTCCTCACAAAAACTTATTCACATTAGCATTAATCATTATATACAAAAAGTGGGAAAAGCCCAAATGTCCATTAACTGATGAATATACAAAATGTGGGATAGCCATACAATGGGATATTCAGCCATGAAAAAAGAATGAAGTTCCTTTTTACTGATTCATTACTGATTTTTACCTGTTCACACTACAGCATGGATGAACCTTGAAAATGTTATGCTAAGAAGCCAGCCACCAACAGCCACATGCTATATGATTTCATTCATATGAATGTCCAGAAGAGGCAAATCCACAGAGACAGAAAGTAGATTCGTGGTTGCCAGGCGCTGGGAAAAAGTGGGGAGTGACTGCTAATTACATGGGATTTCTTTTGGGGACGATGATAATGTTCTGGAATTAGATAGTGGTGATGGTTGCACAACTTTGTGACTATAACTAGAACCACCGCATTATACACTTCATAAGGGTGAATTTTATGTCATATGAATTATACCTCAAGTTAAAAAAAGATACCTCTACCTCATCAGGTACTCACCCTGAGTACAGCCATTAAAATCAAAACCTATTTAGAGGCACACCTAAAACCTGTATCATGCCTATAATGCATAAATATAGTTCTTTGTTATATCTGGTTTTATGTATCTGCATATACATACGTGTACCGAAATATACATGAATAATTGAAATAGTATCAGGACTGTCCCAAGTAAAGCCGTCCCAAAGCAAAGGAGGTTCTGGAGGCCCAGGACACCCCCGCGCATCCGGGCCCAATGGAACGGCCCGGAAGTCCACAGGACTGCTACTGACACGTGACCAGCGTTGCGGCTGGGAACAGGCTGGACGCCCGTCTGTGACGTCATTTCTGCGCGACCCTTGTTTTTGGCGCAGAGTTTTTGGGCTGCTTCTGCGAAGGATGCCTAAAGTAGTGTCGCGGTCGGTAGTGTGCTCCGACACCCGGGATCGGGAGGAGTATGACGACGGCGAGAAGCCTCTGCACGTCTACTACTGTTTGTGTGGCCAGATGGTGCTGGTGCTGGGTGAGTAGTCGGGAACCGGAGGGCGGCTGCAAGAAGCGAAACTTCGGGGTCTCGAGGGCGGATTGTCTCTGGCTGTGATCTGGGGGGCGCATCTCTGAAGATTGGTGGGCTTTTCTGCTCCATGCTGATGCTTCCCTGCCCCACTGCAGGGCAGCTTTTCTGTGTAACCTTGTGAGTGTATCTAAGCTGCCCTCAAAACTAAATTCCTCCTTCGGAAAAAATAAACTGTTTATTCCCTTTCCTCCCACTCCGCCTCTAGAAACTTTGTCACCTTTCTGCTGCATACTAGAATGCTGTCATCTCTCTCTCTTTTTTAAAAAAAGATTTTATTTATTTATTCGACAGAGATAGAGACAGCCAGCGAGAGAGGGAACACAAGCAGGAGGAGTAGGAGAGGAAGAAGCAGGCTCCTGGCGGAGGAGCCTGATGTGGGGCTCGATCCAAGAACACCGGGATCATGCCCTGAGCTGAAGGCAGACGCTTAACCGCTTTGCCACCCAGGCGCCCCTGCTGTCATATCTCTTAAACGAGAATAAAACGTTCCCTTGATCCTACGTTCTTTTTCAGCTGTAACCCCATTTCTTTGCTTCTTTTATAGCAAAACTTCCAAAAAGAGTTGCTTATATTGCCTGTCGCTGCATCCTCACTTGAGGCCGACTTCTCTTCCCACCTCACCATCTAAACCATATTTGTCAAGGTCAATAACTGAACCTGCTAGTAGTCCCAGTGGTCAATTATCAATGCTCATTTTAGTCCTCACCTCAGTGTCATTTGACAGAGATGATGATTCCATCCTTCTTAAAACACTTTTTTTTCGTTTGCTTCCAAGACTCCACAGTCTCCTGATTGTTCTCCTACCTTGATTTTGCCCCTCCCCAGTGTCTGGCTCCTTTTCTGACTCCGATTTTTAGGCACTTCAAGGCCCTAGCGCTCAGTCCTCCCACCTGTTCTCAATTTGTACTCACTTCCTAAGTGACCACAACCATTCCCAAGCTTTAACTACCATTTACATGCTGATGCCTCCCACATATTCATCTTTAACCTACGCTTCCCCTCCAACTCCAGCTGCCTGTTCCCTGTCTCCACTTGGATGTCTGAGGGGTCTCTCAAAATGATCATGTTCAAATCGACTTCATGATCCCCTACTTCCTGCTCTCCACTGTTCCACCCTAGTGCAGTCCGCACAGTTGACCCAGAATCTCAGAATCAGTCATCACTTCTTTTTCCCCTACCTTACACCTATCCAATCCATCGACCCATTCTGCCAGTACTTCCTCGAAAATCTGTCCAGAATCCCTACTACTTCTTACCACTTCCATTTCTGCAATACTAGTCCAAGCCACCATCATCCCTCACCTGGAATTGTCACAGCCTCTTACTCTCCACTCTTTGTCTCCAGTGCTCTGCTTTCTGCACAGCAACCAGAGTCCTGTTCCAAACTGGTGTTTTCCTGTAAAACTGAGAGTAAAACCAAAGTCCGTACCTAGACCCTACAGGATCAGATCCTCAGCCACCTCTTGGACTTCATCTCCTAACACTCTTCCCCTGGCTAGCTGCACTCCAGCTACAGTAGCCTTCTTGATTTTTCTTCATCATGTCAAAATGTCCTGCCCCAGGGCCTTTGGGATTGCGGTTTTCCCTGCCTGGAACCCTCTTTCCTTGGTGCTTCCTTATTTCATTCAGGTCTCTACTGAAATATCCCTTCCTTAGAAAACTCTTACCTATCTAAAATGACACCCTTGTTACTCTTTGTCCTCTTACCCTGCCTGATTTTTTTTTTAAAGATTTTATTTATTTACTCGACAGAGATAGAGACAGCCAGCGAGAGAGGGAACACAAGCAGGGGGAGTGGAAGAGGAAGAAGCAGGCTCATAGTGGAGGAGCCTGATGTGGGGCTCGATCCCATAACGGCCGGGATCACGCCCTGAGCCGAAGGCAGACGCTTAACCACTGTGCCACCCAGGCGCCCCCTGCCTGATTTTTCTTGGTAGCACTTATCACTATCTGAGATCACTGTCCATCCTCTTAATATCCTGCTAATTTTTTTTTGATTAGTACTTGTCATTATTCAAGGTCGTATTATATAATTCTTTTAAATTTTCTGCCTCTTCCATTAGAGTGTAAACTTCATCAGGGCAGGGACTCTGCTTTGTCCTTTGCTGAATCCCCGGCAGTGTTTGAACTGCGCCTGGTACGTAGAGAGCCCTCGAATCTTTGTTGTATAAATGAGTTCTCTTTTGATCACCTAGAGTTGAATCTGAGTTCTTGTTCTCCCTTTTAGTAAATGCGTGGCAAGTCTCTTGCCCTTTGTAAGCCTCAGTTCCCTCATTTCTAAACTAGGAATACAAAATGTCTGCTCCAGCAGGTCATTGTGGAGATTAATGAACACACAAACTGCCTGGTGCTCTCTTTAACTCCCCCGCCCCTTCCTCCATTAATCTCGAATCGCTGTGATCACTTGACTTCCCTGTGACCCGTTAGGTACTTCATTTGCATGATATCAATTTCCATCTGGTTTTTAACTGCACCTCGTTTGTTTCCTGTATGTTTTCATTGTTTTCAGATTGACACTCCTGGAGCTGGTTGGGTCATTGCTTACCAGGTGTAGCATAGCAGCGACCCTCTCTCTCTCTCTCTCTCTTTTTCTGAGCACTTAACCACTTTTCCCAATGCCTTCCTCATAGGCATTTCGGGAGGCTTGATTGTCTCGTCTGATTCTCATGTGTTAGAACACAAACCAAGTGTACCATGATCACAGAAACATTCATAGCAAACTCGCCATGCTGGGAGGGACTTTTGAGATATTGACATCTACTTATCCTTCAAATAAGGAAAAAAAAAACCCAAAAGGAAGTAACCTGCCAAAGATCACCAAGATGGTAACAGAGCTCCAGATCCTCAGACGCCAAGTCATTTTCCGTTGGGGAATTCAATAATAGGCTTCCACAAGCATAGTAATTATAGTAAAACATTACAGTGCTAAGGGCCCCCACTGAACACTTGTGATTGCCCCAGGCTATTTTTCAGGGGCTCTAGTGACCGAATCTTATTCCATTTCTTCAGACTGTCAGTTAGAGAAATTGCCCATGAGGCCCCGGGATCGGTCCCGCGTGATCGATGCTGCCAAACACGCCCACAAGTTTTGTAACACGGAAGACGAGGAGACCATGTATCTTCGGAGGTAAGAGGTTGATGCTGTCTGTCTAGGCTTTCCTTGTTGTGTTTTAGTCTGGTTCTGAGGAATATAAGGACCCCATCTAGTGCTGAGCAGGTCACCCTTATGGGCCCAGTACTTTGACGTTTATGTTAGCTTTCTAATTTCTGCTAATGCAGCAAGACCTTTGCTGTTCTTTGTTGAAATGCTGCTGAGACGTGATTCTCTTGCCAATTTGATAGCTGTAATTTGGTTTTTTTGCAACGAGAATGAGTTCATTTAACCTGTGATGTCTTGGAGTGTGCCATGTGCCAGGCACCAAGCTGGGGACTGGCTCTGTGGAGGTGAATAAAGTACAGCCCTTACCATGAAAGAGCCCACGGCTCAGTGGGAGAACTGGCTACCTACTGTGAGAGGATAAAATGCCGGTGTGGTGAGCCAAAAGCTATGGGAAAATGGATGGGAGCGGGTCATTCTCCTGAGTGGTGGTCAGGAAAGGCACCAAAAGATGATGGTGTTTGTGTTTGGCCTTGAACTAGGATTTCACCAAGGAGACGGGGGGGCTGAGAAGCATCCCGGGTGGGGGGAGTATGGAAGCCTGGAAAGGAGCACTTGTGGTGTGCTTGGGGACTTCAAATGGCCTTTGGTGATTGTAGCCCAGGTGACTTTACGGGAAGTGGTTCGTGAAGTAGACAGGTTTGGACCTTACCTGGCAGCAGGAGCCGTCTCTCTCTCTCTTTTAAGCAGGGGAGTGACATGGTTAGATCTGTTTGAGATTTGGGAGTCCTTGGTTGAGATAAGGAGTTGAAAGCTGGGAAGGGCTAACATGACACGGAGTGTGGAGCAAGAAGAGACAGGACCGAAGATATAATCCTGGGGAACATTGACATTTAAAAAGCAGACAAAGTAAGTGGAACCTGGCGATGTAGCAAATGGGAGAAGAGAGTATCAGAGAGTGCGTGCGTCTGGCAGGGTGGTCACAACAGGTGCCTGAGGCCCCAGAGCGCTCAACTGCAGGCAGTTAAAAAGTCCAGACGTTCCTTCACACACATTTCATTTCCTGAGCTCCTGCTCTGTGCAGGGTCCTGCCCTAGAAGCCGGCGATATGCCAGTGTATTTATTTGCTGGGGCTCCTGTAACAAAGTACCGCCAACTAGGGGGCTTAAAACCACAGAGATTGTCTCACATTTCTGGAGGCTACAAGTCTGAAATGAAGCTGTTGGCTTCATTCATGGTCTCTCTCAAGGTTTCAGGGGAAGATCCTTCCTCGCCACCACCCCCCCCAGCTTCTGGTGGCTGCCGGCAATCCTGGGCATTTCTTGGCTTGTAGATGCCGCACTTCTGTCTCTGTATCATCACATGGCCTTCTCCCTGTGTGTCTGTCTCTGTTTTTCTTCTCTTCTTTTTATAGGGACGCCGGTCACATTGGATTAAGGGCACATTCTAGTCGTTTACATGACTTCATTGTAACTAATTATATCTGCCACGACCCTCTTTCCAAATAAGGTCACATTCTGAGGTTCCTGGAAGGACGTGACTTTTTAAGGGATACCATCCAACCCGGTACAACCAGTAAACAAGCAAAGAACCCTGCCTGTATGGAGCTTGTATTCTATTGTTGAGCTGGGAAAAGCGACAGGCTGACATCTTGCTGTGTGAATTTAAGAAACCAAACTGTTGTCAGCCCACAGTAATGAAAAGAAGTACCACTAGGTGACATTCAGTAGCAAATCAGGCCTCGAGCACCATTATGACAACTGGGCTTCTAGAATTGTGCAGCTGAAGAGGAAATTGGTTTTATACAAGACAAAACTTGAGGCCACTAATACAACCGGATTATAAAATTGATGAAATCTACAAGGGAATGCCCTTCGGGAAACATGGGGAAAACACTCCATTATGGTAAATAGGAAGGTTGACAGGATGCCCTATCTAAAGCTAATCCGTTGTCTTGTGCTTTTTCTCCCTCCATTAACCCTTATGTAGTTTTCTGATTTTGAAAATTGCCAACTGAGTGGCGCCTGTGTGGCTCAGTCAGTTAAGCGTCTGCCTTCAGTTCAGGTCATGATCCTGGGGTCCTGGGATCGAGCCTCGCATCGGGATCCCTGCTCAGTGGGGAGTCTGCTTCTCCCTTTCCCTCTGCTGCTCCCCCTGCTTGAGCTCGCTTGCTCTCTCTCTCTCTCAAATAAATAAATAAAATCTTTTTTAAAAAAAGAAAATTGCCAACTGAGTGTCTTTAAGATCACTAAGATATTTATGATGTATTCGTTATATATATCATAATTACATATAATAATGTATAATAGTAGCACTATATATTGAACAGACGTATGTTATTCAGCAATACAGAAACTGATTTAACAACACAGCCAGGCCACAGGCCCCCATGGCACTAAAAGGCAGACGCCCTCACCTCTAGGCCAGAAAACGGAGTGGCCTTAGGCTGAAGTAGAAACCCCAGAATCAAATCAGCCTCATCCTGGAAGTGAGCCAGCTTTGGGACCTAGCCTTAGGGCCAGGTATTGCCCAGGCTCATGGCCTCTGGACAAATGACTCTGTTGGACCAGAGAGTTCTGAGTTTACCAACAAGGCAGGGTAACCTTTCCCCCAGTTGATATAGTTCCTGCTCTAATCATGAGCAGTCCGTCCAGTGGCCCACTCTAGCGTGCTCCCCTGCTGGCCAAGGGGACATCTCGGCTTGCTCTCCCTCCTTAGCCAGCTGTGTGTGAGAGCATTGGTTGCTGAACACATGCAGTCTGCCCACCATATGCCCTGGAGCCCAGGGTCATGTCGGGGGCTCCGCCGGTTGAGCATCCAGCTCTTGATCTCGGCTCAGGTCTTGGTCTCAGGGCTGTGAGTTCGAACCCTATGTTGGGCTCCACGTGTGGGGTCTACTTTAAGAAAAAAAAAAAAGAGTACATATGCCCTGGAGCCTATCACGGTCCACCTCTGAGTCTTCCATTCTAAAGTTCCTCTCTTTTGACACTGTTGTTCCCCAGGCCTCCTTTCCCATCCGCCAGTCCCACCATTGCAAATCTAGTGCTTTTCTGTCTGTCTCTCTGTTGACCCCGCCTCCCCTGATGCTCTCCTTCCTTGATTTCTGTGAAGCTGCTCTTGAGATTCTCCTGCTTCTTTGGCATTCTCAGTCTTCTGGATTCTTCTGCCTCCTGCCCTTTAAATGTTGGTATTCCCCAGGGCTCTGACCTTGGTCTTATCCCCTCTCTGTACTCTCCTTGGACGTTCTCATGACCTTTCATGGCGTCCATTGCACTTACACGCTGATGACTCACGAAGTCTAGATCTGCCTACACTTCTCTCCTGTACGCAGAACTGTTTACCGAACTGCCCGCTCTGCCTCTTCACCTGATTCTATCTCCGATCCGACATAACGAAGGCCAAACTCACCGTTTCTCTAATAAGGAAACACTGCAGATGGACTGACCCGGCACCCCTATGACACTCTTCTTTTATACCTGCCTACATAAGGGCGCCTGCAAAGTTACGGTATATATTCCAGGGCCTCCGCCCCACCAAACAACCCCTGCGATCCTGAATGTGACTTCACTTTGCCAAGTAAAAGGGATAGAAGTAGAAGTTGTTGGGCGGGGCTTCCAAGGAAAGGCCTTTTTACTCTTCTATTCTTATTCCTCCCTGCTTTTTGGGGAAATGGACATGGTAATTGGAGCACCAGCAGCCATCCTGGGACCAGGAAGGAGAGGCCACAGGACTTGCAGAGCTTTCACCACCACTGTCCTTGGGTCCCGGTCACTGCCATGAACCACTTTTTTTTTTTTGAGAGAGGGAGAGAGAGTGGGGGGCAGGGGCAGAGGGAGAGCAAGAGAGGGAGTCCCAAGCAGGCTCCATGCCCAGCATGCAGCCCGATGTGGGGCTTGATCTCACGACCCTGAGATCATGACCTGAGCCGAAATGAAGAGTTGGACGCTTAACCGACTGAACCACCCAGGTGCCCCTCTTTGGATATCTTTTACAGAAGAACAAACCATTGTGTTGAAGCCATTGCAGGCAGGTCTCTATCAGCCAAACACAGTTCCTTCCTTCCCCTCCTCCTCCGATGACACCCCCGTTCATGCCGTAGCCCAAGCCGGAATCTGCAAGCCAGTCCTCCCTTTGTCTCATCCATCCCCAACCCCCACCACCCCTGCACACATCCAGTCGCTCACCATGTCCTGTTGACTCTACTTTCCAATCCCTCTTGGTTGCCTCCTCTTGTTTAGCCCTGCTGCAATGCCATCTTTCCAGTACCTACCATCGCTTGCTTGAGCTGTTGAAGTAGCCCCTTAAATCTGGTCTTTTTGCCTCTCATTTTGTTCTCCTCCAGTCTGCTGTCTACTGCCTGAGTGGTCTCAAATGCACATGACATCAGTCTCCTGCTTCAGATCTTTCAGTGACTCTTCATTACCTACAGCAGTGCTTTTCAAACATTTTTAGACAATGAATCCTTTCTTCAAATGAAATGCTTGTCCAGAAGTATAAATAAGCAGGAAGCTGCTATGACTGAGGAAGAGTTGAGCCCAACCCATTAAGACTCCTCCCCTTCCCCTCTCCAGTTTCATTTAGGGGTCATGGTGCAGTACAATTTTAGAAATCATGGTTAGCAGGGTAAAATTGAAGCCTGAAGTCTTTCTATGGTCTCGCCTTGGCCTGCCTGTTCATCCTTGTCTCCTGGTACTCCTTGATTTTTTTTTCTTTTCTTTTCCTAAGTAAGCTCTGTGCCCAGTGTGGGGCTTGAACTCATAACCCTGAGATCAAGAGTCTCATGCTCTACCAACTGAGCCAGCCAGGAGCCCCTTGATTTAAAAAAAACCAACATTTGTCATCTCATATAGTTTCTGTGGGTCAGGAATTCAACAGCAGTTTAGCTGGGTGGTTCCTATGTCTTCCTGAGGCCGTGGTTAAGAGGTCGATCATGGGTGTGGTCATTTGAAGTCTGGATTAGGGCTGGGGGTTCCACCTCCAAGGTGTCTCACTCACGTGGTTGGCAGCTGAGTGCTAACCGCAGTTCCTCACCACAAGGATCTTCCATAGGGCTGCTCGAATATCCTTGTGTTGGGGCAGCTGGCCTCCCACAGCATGAGTAATTCAAGAGAGAGCAAGGTGGAAACCACAACATCTTTTATGACCAAGACTCAGTAGTTACGCACCATTATTTCTACAGTGCCCTCTTGGTATTACGGGTCAGCCCTATTCGTTTTGGGAGGGGACTATACAGGTGTCAATACCAGGGTGCAAGAATTATTGGGGGCCATCTGAGAGACTGCCACAACCAGGGAGAATGTTTTGTTCTTGGCCTTCCCTCCTTCACATAATCCTAGAGATTAAGGGTAGGAAAGAAAACCAAGGTCAATTAGTGCAGATATCTAGCTCGTATTCATTACTTCCTTATACCAGTTAAATATCTTGTCTCGGGGCGCCTGGGGGGCTCAGTCATTAAGCGTCTGCCTTCGGCTCAGGGCGTGATCCCAGAGTCCTGGGATCGAGCCCCACATCAGGCTCCTCCGTTGGGAGCCTGCTTCTTCCTCTCCCACTGCCCTTGCCTGTGTTCCCTCTCTCGCTGGCTGTCTCTCTTTCTGTCAAATAAATAAATACAATCCTTAAAAAAAAATATCTTGCCTCACTTACATGAACTTATTGAGAGCAAGAATCCTGCCTTATACTTCCAAAACCCTTAGTACGTCTTGCCTGACTCTTGGCACATAGTTAGAATAGATAAATTGTTATAAACTCGACAAAATCCCCTTTGGCATTGGTATTTGAAGATTAACTCGTTGAGAAATATACAGTCCCCTTTATTTGAAATCCTATGTCTTCAAAGTTCAGGCTTATGAGATTGGCTGACTCCAGGATTCTAGAAGTCAGTTGTACGGTGGTTGTCTCCTTTCAGGCTGAGGGTGAATTTAGAGTCCCGGTAGAAACCAGGAGTGACACGGAACCAGAACTGTTGCTAGGGCCCTAGTCCCGTGGTGCACATTGGACGTAAGCAGCACTTGTATGCGGAGAGGCGGGGTGTTAACGATGGTGGAGCAGGACCACTTTGTGACTTCAAACAACTCACTTAACCTTTTTGGGCCCCAGTTTCCTTATCCCTTAACTAATACCCATGTGTTGTCAAAGAGCATCTAGGAGTCTCTGCAGTATCAGAAGGACCGTAAATAGTTATAATGACTTTGGAAGGCACTTCGGCATTATCGAGTATAGTAAAGACGCACCTCATTTATTCCTGTGCAGTTCTACTCTTGTTCATGTGCACCTCTGTGAAGTGACTCTCAACCCCGGCTGTGTTAGCACCATCTGGGGGAGTTTTTTAAAAAGTCCTAACGCCTCACCTCCACCCTCGGACATTTAGTATTTTGAATTGAGGGGTAAGTCATGTATCATAAAACTCACCATTTTACAGTGTACAATTCAGTGGTTTTAGTATATTCACAAGGTTGTGCAACTATCATCACCAAGTCCAGAGCATTTTCATCACCCTCCCACACCCACAACAAACCTTGTACCTATTAGTAGCCATTCCCCGTTTCCTTCTCCCACAGCCCCTGGCAACCATTAATCTACTTTCTGGCCCTATGGATTTGCCTATTCTAGACACTTCTCTAAAAAGGAACCATAAATATTGTAGCTTTTGTGTCTCGTATCTTTCATTTAGCATGTTTTCAAGGTTCATCCATAATGTAGAATGACTCATTACTTTATTCTTTTCTGTGGCCGAATGATGTTCCATTGTATGGGTATACCATATGTTGTTTATCTGTTCGTCAGTTGCTGGGTGTTTGGGCTGTTTCCTTTTTTTTTTTTTAACTATTATGGGTAATGTTGCTGTAAACGTGTGAATGTGTGTAGAAGATTTTGTGTGAACATGTTTTTGGTTCTCATGGGTGTATACTTAACGAATTGCTGGGTCATATGGTAATTCTATGTTTAACCTTTGGAGGAACTGGTATAGTATCTTCAAAAGCGGTTGCGTTCTCATCAGGAATGTATGAGAGTTCCACTTTCTCCACATTCTCACCAGTGTTTGTTATTGTCTGTCTCTTAGATTATAGCTATCCTAGTGTGGTTTTGATTTGCGTTTCTCTGCTGGCTAATGACGTTGAGCACCCTCTCATGTACCTTTTGGCCATTTGTGTATCTTCTTTGGAAAAATGTCTATTCACATTCTTTGCCCATTTTTTAATTGGTGTATTTGTCTTTTTAATTGGTGTATTTGTCTTTTTAATTGTTGAGTCATAGGAATTTATATAGTATGGGTACTAACCCTCTATCAGATATATGATGTGCAGGTATTTTCTCCCATTCTGTGGATTGCCTTTTCACTCTCTTGACGATATTCTTAGAAGCGCAAAAGCTTTTAATTTAATCAAGTCCCATTTGTTTTCTTTGCTTGTGCTTTAGGAGTCTTATCTAAGAAACCATTGCCTAATTCAAGGTCTTGAAGGTTTATGCCTACATTTTCTTCTAAGAGTTTAATAGTGTTAGTTCTTAGGTATAAGCCTTTCATCCATTTTGAGTTAAATTTTTTTGAGTTAATTTTTTTAGATGGCGTCAGGTAAGAATCTAATAAATTCATCCTTGTACATGTGGCTATCCAGTTATCCTGGTACCATTTATTGAAAGTCTGTTCTTTCTCCTTTGAATGGTCTTGGTACCCTTGTCAAAAATCAATTAGCCATATGTGTATGGGTTTATTGTGGACTCTCAGTTCCATTCCATTGGTCTGTCTTTATGCCAGTACCACCCTGTCTTGATTACTGTGGCCTTTGTGGTTTTGAAATCAGCAAATATGAATCCTCCAACTTTGTTCTTTTTCAAGATTGTTTTGGCTATTCTAGATTCCTTTCAATTCCTTGTGAATTTTAGGATCAGCTTGTCAATTTCTGCAAAAAGCCAGCTCTGATTTTGATAGGGATTGTGTTGAAGCTGTAGATTCATTTAGGGAGTATTACCATCTTTTTTTAAAAAAATTTTTTTTAAGATTTTATTTATTCATTTGACAGAGAGAGAGAGACAGCCAGTGAGAGAGGGAACACAAGCAGGGGGAGTGGGAGAGGAAGAAGCAGGCATAGCAGAGGAGCCTGATGTGGGGCTCGATCCCATAACACCGGGATCACGCCCTGAGCCGAAGGCAGACGCTTAACCATTGTACCCAGGTGCCCCTAGGGAGTATTACCATCTTAATAATGTTAAGTCTTCAGTCCACGAATACGGGATTTACTCCATTTACTTAGGTGTTCTTTAATTTCTTTCAGCAATGTTTTGTAGTTTTCAGTGCACAACTCTTGCACTTATTTGGTTAAATTTTTCCTAAGTACTTTATTCTTTTTGATGCTATTGTAACTGGAATTGTTTTCTTAACTTTATTTTTTATTGTTCGTTTTTAGTATATAGGACTACCATTAATATTTATATATTGATCATGTAACCTGCAACCTTGGCTAAACTTGTTTATTAGCTCTAATTATGTATATGTTTGTGCATTCTTTAGGGTTTCTATATGTAAGATCGTGTCATCTACAAGTAGAGATGGTTTTCCTTTTTCCCTTCCAATCTGGATGCCTTTTTTCTTTTTCTTGCCTAGTTGCCCTGGCTAGAACTTCTCATACGATGTTGAATAGAAGTGTTAAGAGTAAGCATCCTTGTCTTGTTCCTGATCTTAGGAGAAAAGCTTTCAGTCTTTCACCATTATGATATTAGTTTATGTAACTGTTAGGTAACTTAGTAACTGTGGGTTTTTCATAGATGCCCTTTATCAGGTGGAGAAAGTTCCCTTCTATTTCTAGTATATTAAAAGAGTTTTGAATTTTGTCAAGTGCTTTTCTTCAGTGTCTGTTGAGATGATCATGTGTTTTTTTCTCTTTTGTTCTGTTACTGTGTTGTCTTGCTTTTAATAATTTTTTTATATGTTGCACCAGTCTCGCATTCTTAGGATAGATTCCACTTGGTCATGTTGTATAATCTTTTTTATATGCTGCTGGATTCACTTTGCTAGTATTTTTTGTTTTTGCCTGTGTATCCTTAAGCAATATTGATCTCCAGTTTGTTGTTGTTGTACCTTTGTTTGGTTTTGGTATCAGGGTAATACTGGCTTCATACTATGAGCTAGGAAATGTTTCCTCCTCTTTTGAAACGTTTGTGAAGCATTGGTATTAATTCTTCTTTGAACTCTTAGTAGAGTTCACCAGTGAAGCCACTTGTCCTGGGCCTTTCTCTGTGCGAAGGTTTTTGATTACTAATTAAATCTCTTTACGTGGAATAGTCTATTCAGATTTTCTGTTTCTTTTCCAGTGAGTTTTGGTAGTTTGTGTTATTCTCTTGTTCTAGGAGTTCGCCCATTTCTTCTCGATTATCTAATTTGTTGCCATACGGTCATTCATAGTATAATCTTACAAATCTTTTTTTGTCTGTCAGACCAGTAGTACTCTTGATTTTTTAAAGTCCTACTAACATTAGACTATTTGTAATTCCCTGAATATGCTGTGCTGTTTTGGCTTTGCACACGGTATTCCCACTGCTTGACATACAACTTTCTATCGGGACTGTTGGCTTTCAGTCACCTCCTCCTGAAGCCTTCCATGACTGCCTCAGACAGACTTGGTGCTCCCACCTCTGCGTTCCCATTACATGGTATACATTTCTTCATTTAAGAACTTAACCTCCATGATTATAATTTTCCTCACTAAACCGAATTCTTAAAAGAGTTCTTTCAGCCAGGGTTTATTGCATGTCTATTTTGTTTCTAGTACTTTGCTCTCCTCTGGGGATAGAGGGTCAGACAGGCATGGTCTCTGTTAATCTCTGATCTCATGGACCTTACAGTCTAGTGGGATGACAGAAAAATAAAGTCAGTATGATTATGGGAAGTTCTGTGAATGAAACAAAGGGCTCATACAGAGAAGCTCATGAAACCTCTTTGAAAAGGTGGCTGAGACCCCAAAAATGAGAATGGGAAAGCAGTGAGAGGAGCATTCCAGGGAGAGAGGAGTGTGTGTGAAAGGTCCGAGGTGGGAAAGCACTTGTTTGTTCAAAGAACAGAAGGCTGGTGTGGTTAGTTCGTAGGGAGGGAGGGCTGGCATCTGTGAGATGAGACGGGGCCCAGTTATGTGCTCAGTTGGTGCCTGGGAGGTCACGGTAAGGAGGCTGGATTTTATTCTAGGTGTCTTAGGAAGCCACTCTTGCCACTGTTTAAAGAATGATTTGGAATGAAACAGTCGTGGAAGCAGACTCTAGAATAGCAGTTAAAGTTTGTATGTTAGGTATGAATTTAGAATGGGGAAGACCTAACTGAATACCACACGCACGCACGCACATGTGTGCGTGCGCGTGCGTACACACATTCTGTTGATTTGACTGCACAGAAATCTGAAATTCCCACATTGGGGGGAGTCAAAGACAGATAGTGTACTGGGGAAGAAATATTTACAAGGCCCATCAACATTTGCAAGTCTCTTTAATAGAAAAGAAAAAGACAACTCAGCAAAAGATATGAACTGACAGTTCAGCCAAAAAAAGAAACCACAAATGCCTATAAAATATATGAAAAGATGCCTAACTTCACTCTTTAAAAAAAGAAATGCAAATTATGAGAGCACAGTTTTCACGTGCCAGATTGGCACTTGTGCAATTTAATAACATATTGTGTTGGTGAAATTGGAGAGAAACAGGAACTGTCACATTGGTGGTGGGAACATAAACTGGTTCAACTTCCTAGAGAGTAATTTGGCAGTCTTTATCAGAATTTAAAGTGGATATACTTCTGGGAATTTATCCAGCAGGTAAAAGACATTTCGGTTTATCCACACAAAAGAATACAATGCAGGCCTTATGAAGAATGAGGCACGTCTTTGTCAATTGGTAAGGAAGGGTCACATACGTATTTTCTAACCAAGACACATTTTTAAGCAAACAAAGAAGTAGAGAACAGTGTTAGGTATGCTGCGTTTGTCTAAAAAGGAAAATAAAATGTTTTCTTTATGTATCAATAAGGATTCTTTGCTTTGATCATCAGCTGTCTCTGGGAGGAACAGAAGAAACCAGAAACAATATTTGCCCCTGGGGAGGAGAGCTGGGTGGGTGAAGGGTGGGCGGGGAGGGTATTTTACTTTTCTCTGTACTCCTGTATATACCACGTGTGCATATTGCCTATTAAAAAAATGGAAACAAACGAGGGGAGAGGACGTGAAGAGACCAGTCCGGAAGCGATGACAGTCGCCCAAGGAAGAGCTGCTGGTGGCCTGGGCTAGGATGGTGGCCGGAAGGTAGAGCAAAGCAGGCGGGTTCAAGATCTTTTTTTGGAGATAAAATCCAGAGGATTTGCTAATGGGCTAGGTGTGGTAAGGGAAAGAGAAGAATCAAGGATGAGTTCCAGGTTTTTGTTAAGCATCTGGGTGGGTGGTGGTTTTGTGGGCTCTTGGGCGTGGTGGCCTGGGCTTGAATTCAGCCTGTTCTGCCTCCTGCCTCTGACCTGGGGCAAATCATGTGGCCTGTGCTTAGGAGCCTTGTCTGTAAAATGCGAATGGTAGTAGGAACTACCTCTCAGGGTTGCTGTAAGGCTCAAAGGACTTCATCCACGAATGCCTGAGCGCAGGGTCTGCGAGCTTGCTAGTATTATTACTGCTGTTGTTATTGTTATCACCGTGACCCTGCCCGCCGCTGTGACTGTAGCTCCCGCTCCTCCCCGCCCCTCCCCGCCCGTGTCAGGGAGATACCCGCATTAGGGCGCAGGAAATGGGTGGGGGAGGCAGGAATGTTTTAAAATTAATACAGGTTTAACTAACCGGTTCACCTAGGAAATGAAAACTTTTCGAAAGGCCCTTTTAGCATTCGAAGAAATGAGGTAGTGAGGTGGGTAGGTTATGAGATTTGTTCATATCTTTTTTTTTTTTATTCCATTTTCTGCACAGGCCTGAAGGCATTGAACGACAGTACAGGAAGAAGTGTGCAAAGTAAGTATTTAACAGCGTGCGTTTGTCCAAGCATAAGAAAGTAGAGGCAATAATGTATTCGGAAAAGAATTATGTGGATACAGTTCTCTGGTATGTCTTTATCCTTAAAATCCCAACTGCCTTCAAACTTCAACTACACAAACACCAATATGCTCCTCGGACAGACTAGTCCAAGTCACATCTCTGACCAGCCGGTCACAGAAATGTTGTGTTTTTTTTTTAACATAGTATCATTTTTAAAATAGAGATGTAATTTATATATGATAAAATTTGCCCTTCTTTTTTCTTACGGACTCTCTACACCCACTTGTAGGGCTTGAGCTCACGACCCCAAGACCAGCTGTCACGTGCTCTACTGACCGAGCCAGCCAGGCGCCCCCCCAAATTTGCCCACCAAGCGTACAGTGTGAGAGGCCCCTGTAACAGCAGCGCTGCCCCGATGCAGGACATCCCCTGGCCCCCCTGTGCCCTTTGCGGTCAGCCCCCAAATTACCCCCCGCCCCCCGCAGCCACTGATCTGCCTGCTGTAGCTACAGTTTTGCCTTTTCTAAAACAGTGATTTGAATTCTACGACGTGTGTTCTGCTACGTACAGTAGGTAGCTTTTAGTTTGCTTTCACTCTGCATAATGCTTCTGGGTTTCAGCCACGTTGTTAGGTTTATCGATAGTTTGTTCCTCTTTATGGCTGAGTCGTATTCGTGGCACCAGTTTCCCTCCTCACCCCTCGAAGGGCATTTGAGTTGCTAACGGTTTCGACTGTTCTGAATAAAGCTATTCTGACCATTCTAGTATAAATCTTGGTGGGGACATGTGTTTTGTCTTGGAGTGGAATTGCTGGGTCATACAGTAAATGGAACATAGCGTAATGTAATCCAGACTCATTTATAAAGCCTCTTGTAGGCCCACAGACCCAAGAACTTTAGACACTTCTTTAAAGCTATATATCCATTTCCAGCTTTAGGCCGTTAGTAGTGAGAGTACTAAACTACAGTGAGTTTCATCTTGTTGATGGCACGACAGTTACATCTCGGCTCTCAGAAGACTCAGGCGAGGAGAATCAAGGCATGGAAATAGCTAAGAAGGCATTTTAGTTCCCAGCCACACTGGAGTCGTTAACTTTCTTTTATGTCTCTCTCTTTTTTTTTTAAGATTTGATTTTTAATTAATGCCTGCACCCAACATGGGGCTCAAACAACACCAAGGTCAGGGGTCTACGCTCCACCGACTGAGCCAGCCAAGTGCCCCCCATTTTATCATGTCTTATGAGTCTACTTCATGTAGCTGAAAAAGTGGATTAAAACTGACCAACGATTAGCATGACGATTACTCCAGAGTGCTTTGCCAGCCGCTGCAGTAGAACCTTTACACTCCCTCTTGACACTACAAAAACCCAAGCAAAACTAGACAAAACCCCCACGCTGGGTAGCCAGACTTCTTGAAAGTATGGCAGCAGTTTTTTTCCCCCTAAAGATATACCTGTTTATTAGAGAGAGAGGAAGAGAAGGGAACCCAAGCAGACTCCTCGCTGAGTGCAGAGCCCGACGCGGGGCCCAGTCCCACGGCCCTGAGGTCATGACCTGAGCTGAAACCCAGAGTTGGAGGCACCACCCGGGTACCCCAGTGTTTTTTTTTTTTAATATATGTATTGTTAGAAACTTTCATTATTTTAAAATTTTTGTTTATTTTTTTAAGTAATCTTTCCACCCATTGTGGGGCTTGAACTTACAATCCCATGATCCAGAATCGCATGCTCTCCCAACCAAGCCAGCCAGGCGCCCCAGAATGGCAGCAGCTTTTACTGGAAAGCAAACAGTAGCAGGAGCCAGCATTTCCCAGACTTGTCCAGCGATAATCACTTGGGATGCTGAGGAAAGTGACAGATTCCCAGGCCTCAGCTCCCAGATGTGCTGAATCAGGATCTTCGGAAGGTAGGACCTGGGAATCTGAGCAGCAATTATAACAAATTCTTACTTGTTAAAGCAATTCCTCAGTGATTCTTACGAAGTAGTTTTGGGAGACACTGGAAGGAGTGAATCCCTAGTTTATGCCACAAACAAAACTGTTCCCGCGTCTGAGCGCACTTCGTGAATTGGTGTTTTGGGGATTTGGATGCTGAGCTTCCCAGAGGTCGACTCTGCTGTTTGCAGGTGTGGACTGCCGCTCTTCTATCAGTCCCAGCCCAAGAACGCCCCCGTGACCTTCATCGTGGATGGAGCGGTAGTCAAGTTCGGCCAGGGTTTCGGCAAAACGAATATCTATACCCAGAAACAAGAGCCTCCTAAGAAGGTAATGATTGAAGGGGACTGACTGGTTAATGTAGCTCCGAATCTGTGGCTCGCCCTCCATCTTTAAAGCGGCTTCTAATGAGGACGCGCCCCTTCTGGATGCATTCTTTGTTAAGAGGATGCCATTTTTATGTGTAAGCAGATGTTACACGTAACACCTATCATGTGTTCTTTTTTCTTTCCTACAGCTGTCCCAGGAGCTAAGTTAGAAATGGCATAGTTTTGATTCACATCGATTTCCTTTGAAATGTCGTCTTTTTTCAGTGTGGACAGTTAAAACGAAAGGAAGCAGGCTCATTTTTGAATATACTTTTAAAAGCCTGGATGGCAAATGTTAGAAAAATAGACTCCAGATAGAAAAAAACCCACTGGCACTTTCAGATAGGCCAGCCTGTCCCAAAGAGGTGTGTCCTCCCCGCCCCCGCAGCCGCCTCCCTCTGCAGTCGGGAATGGGCCCACGCGCGCACACACGCACACACGCATGTGGACACACATGCGCGCGCGGCTCACAGAGCCTCTTGCAGTGCACGAGACTGATTCCTCCTGTGACCCCAGGTGATGATGACCAAACGGACGAAAGACATGGGCAAGTTCAGCTCCGTCACCGTGTCTACCATTGATGAAGAGGAAGAGGAGATCGAGGCTGTGAGTGCTTCTGCTCTCGAGGGAACTGGCTTGGGGGTGGGCCCAGAAGGAGCGGGGACTCTAGAACCAGCCCATTCGAGCAGCGGAATAATTCGAACCTTTGCTCCTAGGCCTTGCTCTGCTAGTAAGAAACTAGACACTGGGCCGGTTCCTGTTTCCCTGGATCCCAAGGACATCTGTAAAATGAGAACCAGGGAGTTGGACGAGATCGGTGGCATTTTCATACTGTGTTTTGAGATGCTTTCAGGGGGTGATTCTCATCCCTCTTCAGCTTAAAACCTATCGGACTCCGCAGTTTCGGGTCCTGTCGAGTCTGGCTCGAGTGGTTCACGAGGCTGTCCTGGGCAGTAGTGGCAAGTACCTTTATGGTACTTCAGTATAATGGGGTTTACAGAGAGATGTTATCTGTTATTTTTCAAACGGTCAGCCGAGACCTGAGCTCTCCTGGATTACTGAGAAGCTGATGAGTTCAAAGGGAACAGAGTCCCATTTCAGGAATGATTTTGAGACCTGCATTGTATGAATTGCTACTTGAAGTCTCTCTGACTCACTGGTACTACTGGGTTACGGGGGCTGCTTTTCTTCCCTCAGAGAGAAGTCGCCGACTCGTATGCACAGAACGCCAAAGTGATTGAAAAGCAGCTGGAGCGCAAAGGCATGAGCAAGAGGCGGCTGCAGGAGCTGGTGAGCGGCCCCGGGCGGCAAGGGTTTCTCGGTCTGAAACACCCTCCAGCAGTCAGGGAAATCCTGCAGGAAGTCTGTGCGAGGCTTCCTGGCGTAGTTGGTGGCCAGGTGTCTACCCCTGGGCTGTAACGGTCCGCATACCGTGCTCTAGTGACCCCCCCCCTCCCCCCGGGCTCCAGGGCTCCAGGCCTGAAGTTAGAGTACTTGTCAGCCAGCCCTGACCGGAATGGTACTTGAGCCTGCTACCCGGGGTCCTGGGTCAGGAGGTCAAGGTCAGGTTCCCAGATGGGGGCGTGGTTGCTTCCTAAAGCCCCGGGGCCGCCCCCACTTTCTGTGTTAACCTCGGCTCATCGTAGCGCGGGCACACTTCTGTTTGACGGCGCCCGCAAGCTGTGTCTTCTTGATAATAATGTACTTACGCTGTTTCTTTAAAATCGTCCAGCACGGCCTTGGTGCCTCATCAGAGGGTGTGCGGGTCCATTCGCGTGACCGTAGAGGATTCTTTGGTGACAAAGGTGGTGGGTCTTGGGAGCGACATTACCATCGCCGTCGTGGTGTAGAGCCGTGCCTATCCCATTTGCTGAGGGGAGGGACCAGGGCTTGCTTCTTTTTTTAAATCTCCAGTTTGTCAAGAACAGATTTGTAATTTATAAAATGCCATAAGAATGCATTTGCCTCAAGTGCTTTTATTAAATTATTTTGTTATCACTCTGCCAAATTACTATGTAAGTTTCGAAATGCTAACTCTTGATTTTCATACGTATCTTTCATGAACCAACAACACACGGTTCATGGACCGCACAACCTGAAGTAACACCGTTCTAGAACAGTGTTTCTCTTCCTGTTCTGCTAGGAATAGGATACTGATACACCACAGTATTGATTCCCCTGGCGCTTTGAAGGGCCTGGGGCTATAGGAGCCCTGCACTGATCACCTCTGACTGCAGCCTTTTAACCATGCAGACACTGTCGTTTTCTGTGTGCATCATAATATCAGAAAGTTTGGAAATCAGTTGCTAGAGATTCATAACAATTTGCCAACCACTATTCTAGTTTCTGTACTAAATGAACATGAAAGGATAGTGTTTGGACAGTTAGAAGAAGGAAGGAAAGGAAGAATTTCATGGCACGTATTAGGGCATATACTTTTCTTCTTTTCCAGGCTGAACTGGAAGCCAAGAAAGCAAAGATGAAGGGGACCTTGATTGACAACCAGTTCAAGTGATCAGAACCCTTCTTTCAACCCAGACCTGAGGCAAGCATTTACATGAGGAGGAAAAAGAACGGTCTCTTGACTCCATGGACTGTGGCCACATTTTTGCCCCAGCAGAAGGCTTTCCATTGCTTCCCATTGATTCCTCCTACTTTCGGTGAGGTCTTTGAGTCCATCTGCCCTGCTTTCTAGAGATGGGTTTTCTAAATCTTTCCGTATATAGGTCTTCTGTACTATTTTTTGTCCATTTGATGTAAACTTCTTCAGCTGTGTGGAAACTCTGTGAACACTTCAGTGCTCGAGTGTCTCTCGTTTCTAAAGTAGCTGTTCTTATTCCTTCTTCAAAGTTAATAAAATGTTTATAGATTTTTGAAAAAGTATCATGATGTGTCATAGAAAAAGTGGCATAGATTATATTTAAAGTTCCAGCAGCTCCGATTCTTTTAAGTGACTCTATTCTTAGGCAGGGATTGGCTATGGTTTGAAACTGTCTACTGTCAGAAAAAAATCCGTGAAAAGCCAGAACCTACATACGGCTTCCTTTAAAAGCTTCACGTTCAGAGAAACTTCCCTGGTGACAAACTACAGAAATGGTCCGTGAAAGTATAGTCTTCCTTTCCTTCAAATGGTGAAGCTACAGGTGAATTATTCCTGATCGGACTTTGTACTTAAAGAAGGAACAGCCAGATTAGAGTGAGGGGGGCAGGTAGGGTAGCCCAGATCTAAATGAAAATGGGGTCTCAGTGAGCAACCCAAGGTAGCTACCGTCCCGTCGGGCAGCTAAGAAGAGTACTGCGTCCGCATGTGGGTGTGGGAGGGAGATACGGAGTAAGAAATGATACTGAGACAAGACAGAAGTATCTGTTGGCTAGCTTGTGGTTCACATTTGCTATTTGTAGAGGAGTGTTGTCTATTTAAATATTGAGGGGCGCCGGGGTGGCTCAGTTGGGTAAGCGGCTGCCTTCGGCTCAGTCATGATCCTGAGGGTCGAGCCCCGCGTCGGGCTCCCTGCTCAGCGGGGAGTCTGCCTCTCCCTCTGCCTCTCCCCCAGCTCTTGCTCTCTCCCTTTCTCTCTCGTGCACGCTCTCTCTCTCACATAAATGAAATCTTTAAAAATAAAAAAAAAGGTAAATATTTAATGTCACGCTGTTTCAGTGATAGCAGTATGGAGTGTTACGTATGTGTTTTTATCTGTTCGCCTGTATTACAAGCTGTCGGGGCCGGACGAGGATTTTAAGCTCCTCGTACTCTCTACGGTGGGTTGCACTTAGCAGTCGCTCAAGATGGGTATGTGAGGTACTGTTGGGAAATAATAGGGCATTTCTCTTTGCCTTTTTCCAGCCTTCCTTATTTGGAAGGCAAAGTAGGTTGGAGTAGGGGGGTAGATGTGAGCTAGCAAGAACTGGGAGAAAGAGGGGCAGCAGGGGTCCTGGGAGAGCCGGGTGGGGCTGTGTTACCATCTTTCCAAGTTATTCTCCTGCATCCAGTGAGGTCTTTGCAGCCGAGTCTTCCTCTCCACCTCATTTCCTGTCGTCGTTCTGAAAGATACCTCCACAGCATGTGGGTAGCCACCCATAATCTCACAGGGCCTTGACCTCACCTCCAGACAGTGACCTTCCCCTGCATGTCACTTTAGCCACCAACTCCCAGGACCGTGGCCCGGCTGCCATGTCCACCACCTCTGACATCCAAGATCCTGGAGATCCAGACTTGTGTTCCTTGATCACAGCCTCCTAACATTTCTACTCTCATGCTCTTACTTCACTAAACCTGTTTTGTTTGTTTTTAGATTTGAAGGGTGGTTATTTTATTAGTACTTATGTTTACCGATGAGGATAATACTCTTTAATGGGCACTTTTACGATGTGTCACGTGCCATGGAAAGCACTTTATGGGTATTATCCTAATCTAAACCAGACAACAATCCTATGAGATAGGTCTAACTGTTCTCATTCTCATTTCTCAAACGAGTATCTGTGGCTCCGAGAGCATGAGTTTCCCAAGATCCCATAGCCAGGAAGTGCTAAAGCCAGAAATCTGACTTATTGAACTAGGCTGAATTGTTTCTCCTGTGGGATTTTTTTTTAAATCTATTATTTAGAACAGATAGCAATTTCATTTTGAGAAACCCAAGTAAAATGCGATATAAAGACACTTACATAGAGAACTCCCTGTAGCAAATCTGTCGTCACCTTTCCACATATTTTTCTGAAATATGTGTCCTTAGATACTAACCCTAAACCATTTTAACATCTGGTTCAAATTACGCATTTTGCTTCATCTTTAAGACTGCAAATCATGATGTCATTAGCACCAAATATACATGTGCTCCTTCATGTTTACTTCTTTCGTATTGAAATACTTACTAAAATGATATGCCTTAGTTTCTCTAGTCTCTCTATTTCTTTGTAGGATTTTAGCAGCAAATACAGGGTTTTCATGTTAGTATTAAGAGCCATATTGCAATTTTGGGGAGTCTTACTCTTGTTTTCTTTTGTGTGTGTTTGTGCACATTGTCAACCGTACTAAAATAGTAAAATGTTGTGAAATGTTTCCACTGGAATAATTGGTTACATTTGGAAGTGTAATTCTACTGCGTAAGAGAAATTGAAAAGCTTTTTAAAAACTAGCTCGTCTCCACCATTTTGCGATCCTTATCACTGTGGACCACCTCCCTCTCTTAAGGAAAAAGCTTCCCTTTTTAATTTCCTTGATGTTTTATTCTGCTGCTGCTTTACCTCTCTGACTACTCTGTTGTGGGTTTTTTTTTAAGATTTTTAAAAAAGATTTTATTTACTTATTTGTCAGAGAAAGAGCGCAAGCAGGGGGAGCGGCGGCAGGCAGAGGGAGAAGCAGGCTCCCTGCTGAGCAAGGAGCTGGGATGCAGGACTCGATCCCAGGACCCCGGGATCATGACCTGAGCTGCAGGCAGACGCTTCACCCACTGAGCCACCTAGGCGTCCCCGGCTACTCCATTTTTAAACTCCGTTCTAACAAAGCACAGTCCATTACACTTTAGCTTTTAGTATCTGATATTCCTCCGAGAAAACCAAAAACATCACTTATGGTGAACTAAACCTTACACGTCATACAACCTCGATCTTCCTGTTTTCTCCCGGTATTGCCATCCTGTCACTACCCGTCTTCTTTCCGAACCAGCCTGATCCTGTGGTTGGGGATCTCAAGTCCTCTCACCTTCAACCCTTCTGACCTTGAGTTTGTTTGTTTGTTTGTTTTTTTTAAGTAGGCTCCATGCCCAAGTGGGGCTTGAACTCAATCCTGAGATCAAGGGTCGCACGCTCTACTGACTGAGCCAGCCAGGGGCCTGTGACCTTGAGTTTTTATCTTAAAGTCTTCGAATCATTTTAGATGCACAGAAAAGTTCCACAGAGAGTTCAGAGAGTTCCTGTATACTCTCCACTCGGGTTCCCTAATAGTAACGTCTTATATAATGCTGTGGGCCGAATCGCGTCCTCTCCAAAATTGCTGTGTTGAAGCCCTAACCCCCAGTGTGATGGGATTTGGAGATGGGCCTTTGGGAAGTAATTAGGTTTAGATGATGTCATGAGGTGGGACCCTTATGATGGGATCAGTACGCTTCAAAGAAGAGACTGGAGAGCTCTCTCTCTTTCTACCTGCCTCTCTCTCTCCCACATGAAGACATGGCAAGAAGGCGGCCATCTGCAAACCAGGACAAGAGCTCTCACTAGGCACTGAATCAGCTGGCACCTGGACCTCGGACTTCCCAGTCTCCAGAACTGTGAGAACTAAATGTCTATTGTGTATGCCACTCGGTCTATGGTATTTGGTTATAGCAGCCCAAGCAGACTAATATATATAAAACCGTAGTACAGTGGTCAAAACTACGAAGTTAACGTTGCTACAATAATCTTAAACTACACACTTTATTTGGACTTCACCAGTTGTTCTATGTCCTGTGTCTGAGGACCCCATTCACGATCACACACTGCACTTAGCTGCCGTGTCTCTTTAGTCTCCTCTGGTCTGTGACAGTTTCTCAGTGGTATCTTGTGCTTTCAATTTGCATCTCCCTAATGACAGCCGATGTCTTTGCAGCCCTGCTTTCAATTCATTGGGTAAATACCTAGAAGTGGGATTTCTGGATCATATGGTAATTCTATGTTGAATTTTTAAAAAAGATTTTATTTATTTGAGAGAGAGAGAGAATGAGTGGGAGGGAGGGGCTGAAGGAGAGGGAGAAGCAGACTCCCTGCTCCTGAGCAGGGAGCCTGATGTGGGACTCGATCCCAGTGCCCTAGGATCATGACCTGAGCCAAAGGCAGATGCTTAACCGACTGAGCCACCTAGTCACCCCACAATTAGTGATGTTGATTACCTTTTCATATGATTCTTGTCTATTTGTATAATATCTTTGGAGAAAGGTCTAGTCATTTTTAATTGGATTATTTGATTTGTTTGTGAACATATTTTTATTAGCTAATTTTCCATCTGTATGCCTTCTTTATTTATTTATGTGACAGAGATAGACAGCCAGCGAGAGAGGGAACACAGCAGGGGAGTGGGAGAGGAAGAAGCAGGCTCCCAGCGGAGGAGCCTGATGTGGGACTCGATCCTGGAATGCCAGGATCATGCCCTGAGCTGAAGGCAGATGCTTAACGACTGCGCTACCCAGGCGCCCCTATTGTTGGGTTTTAAGAGCTCTTTGTTTAGTTTGGATATAAATCTTTTATCAGACATGTGATTTGCAACATCTCCCAGGGTGCGGCTTGTCTTTTTATTCTCTTAATAGTATAGTAGCTTTCATGACCCAGGATCATGCAAATTTTCTTCTGTAAGTTTTATATTTTACTTTTAGGTCTGTGATCCATTTTGAATTTTTTTAAAGATTTATTTTTATTTTAGAGAGAGAGCGAGGAAAGGGAGAGGATCTCAAGCAGACTCCCCACTGAGCAGGGAGCCTGACGTGGGGCTTGATCTCAAGACCCTGAGATCGTGACCTGAGCCAAAATCAAAAGTCGGACGCTCAGCCGACTGAGCCACCCAGGCTCCCCCGTTTTGAATTAATTTTTGTATAAGGTGTGATGCATGTGTAGAGGTTCTTTTTTTTTTTTTTTGCATATACACGTCCAATTGTTCCAGCACCATCTGCTGAAAAGACTTTCCTTTCTCCATTCAGTTGCCTTTGTACCTTTGTTGAAAGTCAGTTGACTGTATTTTTGGCCTTTCTCTTCTGGCTGTTGTCTGTGCACTGACGGGGCACTACCTGGACTCGACTCTTACAGCTTTGTAGCAAGTCTCGAAATCAGGCAAGCATGATTTGTCCAGCTTTGCTCATTTGGAAAATTGCCTTGGTTATTCTAGTTCCTTTGCCTTTCCATAGACATCTTAGAATCAGCTCTTTGGTGTCTCTGAAATTCTTGCCGGAATTTTGATTGGAATTGTGTAAAAACTAAAGATCAATCTGGGGAGAATTGACATCTTAATAATATTGCNCCTCACTGTGTGTTTTCATAAAGATTTTATTTTTATTTATTCGACAGAGATAGAGACAGCCAGTGAGAGAGGGAACACAAGCAGGGGGAGTGGGAGAGGAAGAAGCAGGCTCATAGCAGAGGAGCCTGATGTGGGGCTCGATCCCATAACGCCGGGATCACGCCCTGAGCCAAAGGCAGATGCTTAACCGCTGTGCCACCCAGGCGCCCCAATAATATTGCATTTTCTAACCCATGAACACAGTTCTCTCTCCATTTATTTAGATCTTTGATTTCTTTGATCAGTATTTTGTAGTTTTTCTTGTATAAATCGGGCAAATATTTTGTTTAAATTTACACCTAAGTACTTTGTTGTTGTTGTTGTTTTTTCTGGTACTATTGTAAACCTTACCTCTTTTTTTTAAATTGTTTTAATTTTCATTTATTTTTAAGTAATCTCTACACCCAATGTGGGGCTCGAACTCACAAGCCCGAGAGCCAGAGTTGCATGCTCTACCGACTGAGCCAGCCAGGCGCCCCAAACCTTACTTCCTTTTAAACAAGGAAAATAATCTTTGAGTGGATCTGCAAACTCACTGAGACCTATTCTGATATGAACGCAGGCTGAACTTGCATTTGTCTCCTGACCCCATGCTCTGAGCCCACAGCCTGGCTTGTCTGGTGGCGGTATTCTGGCTCTCCTTCCCTAGCGGACAGGAGCTTTGGTCAATAGCTGCAGGACCTTTTGGGGAAGGCCATAAAGAAAATTCAAAATACGTGTTGGTGGCAGTGTCCGGGGGATGCATTGTTGTCTCTTGGCTCAGCGGTCTCTAGGTGAGCCTGTCTGGAATTACAGCAGGTGTGGGAAGTGGGTGAGAGGCAATGCCACCCCATCCTAGTAACAGCGGTTAGAGCCTGGTGTGTGGAGGCCAGGCCTGCAGTTCTTTTTTAAAAAAAAATTAGCCAAATTTATACAGTAACAGTCTTCTGCCCAAATAGTCTAAGCCACTGCCAATGATTCCTAATTATCAAACATTCTGATCAATACCCTGGCCTTGATTTCTGTTACAGCAACCGTGCTTCATTGGAAAAATAAATAGATAAATCTCACCTCCTTTTAATAGTACAATGTCTGCCCTGCAAATTCCCAATTTAGAAGCAGACATACTGTCTGCTTTCTCTGACCTTTTACCCAGATAGATGAGTGTCCATCGCTTGTAAATGGGTGGAGTCTGACATGGTGAATATCTGGTTTCAGTATCAGATGGGGTCCCGCCACAGCTCACCAGTCCTTCTGTGCATTTCAGTCAGCAGCCCTCCGGTTCCCCCCCGCAGAACAATTTAGAGCCTTCGTCGCTTGCCCACAACCTCTCTGCTGGCAAGCCCCCTCTCTCTCTCAGCAGACATTTTTCTTCCCAAAGCACCGAGGACATAGGGGCACCCTTAGTTGCATCCATTCCCCATCTTCTCTCCTTCTGGTCCCGGAGGAAGAGGTGGCCCTCTTCCTGCTCAAGGCTCATCTGGTACCTTACTCAACTACTATATGCTGAGTAGCGATAATGGGCTAGATTTTGCATGAGGAGCTGGGGACATAGTGGAGAGCAAAGCAGCTCATGTCCGGGGGCAGGGGTGGCAGACAAGCAGGTGAGCCAGAAATGGACCAGTTAAAATAGCATGATGTGGCAGAGAATGACGAGTGGTCAGGGATGGACTCTGAGGAGGGGCCGTTGAGCCGGTCAGACCTGAAGGATGAGAAGGAGTCAGCCAGGTAAGGACAGGAGGGGGAAGCAACCCAGATGAGGGCAATAGGAAGTATGAAGGCCCAGTGGAGGGATAAGCTGAGCATGTTAGAGGAACAGAAAGAAGGCCAGTGGGACTAGATTGTACGGAGCGAGAGAACGAGCAAGCTGCAAGAGGTGAGGTCAGAGGAGTGAGTAGGAGCTGGGCGGTATATGTATATACATATATATATGTATAAAAAAAAAGGTTCTGTTATCAGGACGAGCTGATGGATCAGATGTGGGAAGTGAGCGGAAGAGGGAAATCAAGGACAACTTGATTTGTGGCTAGAGGGGGTGAATCGAAGTGCCATTTACCGAGATGCGGAGGAACAGCTTTCGGGGGAAAGCCAAACACACCGTTTGGATGTATTATGTTTGAAATGCCTACTGCCTATCAAAGTGGAGACGTCAAGCAGTCAGTTGGCGATGTAGTCTGGAGCTCAACGGTGGAGGACTAGCTATAGAGATGATAATTTGGGAGGTTTTGGTAGATAGATGTTGTCCAAAGCCACGAGCCAGGGGGAGAGTCCCAAAGACATAAGTGTCAATGGCAAAGAGCATGGGTGCAAGGACTGAATCCTGGGGCGCTTCCAACATTTAATGATCAAGAGATGAGGAGAATCGGCGAAGAAGACTGAATAGAAATGGCTAGTAAGGTTGGAGGGGAACAGAGGGAACTATCCTGGAAGCTGAGAGAAGTGGGTGTTTTCTGTCAGCCAGGGGCCAGATAGAAAACAGACACCACATTCAGAATTTTAAACGGAAAGAACCTAACGTGAGGAGTTGGTTACTCAGGTGAGAGCTATTCCTCTCAGGAAGCGCTGAGAAGCGAAGGTGGGGATGGTGAATTTACCCAGAAATTGCGCAACAGCAGGAAGCTGCTTCACCTCTAGGGCTTCTACCTGCTTCCCCTCCACAGGAGGTAAAAGTAGGAGGTGGTGTTACTCCAGTAAGTAACCAGCAGAAGCAGGAAGGCTGGCCCAGCAGGAGCTGGGTCCGTGGAGGGAGGAGGGCCTATCCAGGGGGAGCCTCGGAAGAGGTGCAGTCACTGTTAGAGATGACACTCCGCACAGAGGGAATGGGAGGGGAGTACCCTGGCTCCTCCCCTCTGCCTGCGCGCCAGTCTTCAGCCAGTGATTCCCATTGGCCAAACCCGACCGGAAGTCAGAGGGAAAGGGCACCTGGGAAATGTAGTTGTCTATTGTACACAACAAGAGCGGAAAGGGGGGGGGTGCTCTGAGAGCAAATAGGCAAATGGCCAGCACGTGTAAATAAGGTGAGGGCTTGGGAATGAGTATTGCATTTAGTGGAGGTCACTGGTGGCCTTGAGAAGAGCAGTTCAGGAGAGTGGTGTGAGCAAAAGCCTGACAGGAGTGAATTCAAGAGAGAATGGGAGGAGAGGGATTGGAGGCAGTGAATACAGATGACTTTTTTTTTTTTTTTTGGAGTTTTGCTGTAAAAGGAAAAGTGGTATGTGAAGTGGGAAGTAAGATTGACCGTAGGTATTTTCAAGATAGAAGAAATAACAGCATATTTGAATGCTGATGAGGGAAAAGCCAAGAGAGAAGTAAAAATTGATCATGCAGGAGAGGGAATTACTGGAGTAATCTACCTGAGTGGACAGGAGGGGATAGGAGCCAGTGCAAAATGATACAATAATACTGTTTGTAGAAAATCAGTCCTAGTATCTTCATCACTCAGCTTTGGAAAAACACCTTAAAAATCGTGTGCTCTAACCTCCCACATGCAGGAATTCCCCGGGCAGCCCCCCAGACACATATTGGCCCAGCCTTTGCTTGAGAGTCTCCAGTCTTACAAAGCAGCCATGTCCGTTTTAAGGCAGATATAATTGTTAGAAAAACTTGCCTTTTCACAATAATCAGATGCAATTAATGCCTTGTTCTTGATTGGTTTATGCCTTGGATAAACCAGCTGCAAGGGTCATTTTGGGGCCAATTGGGAAAATATAATATACATATGTGGTATTCGATGAGATGAAAGTTTATTAAAATGGTGAAGATTATTGGCTGAAAAAAGCAGTTTGCAATACAGTATATGGAGTGATCTTACTTGGTTTATTATATATCTGTTCATGTATACACACGTATACACGGGGAGGGGGAAGATCTGGAAGGATATGCATTGAGATACTAACAGCAGTGATCTCTGGGTAACGAGAATGTGTCATTGAGTTCTAGCAGTGAACAGAGTTCAATGAACAGACAGTTATTAAACTGTTCTAGAGAATAGAAAAAGATCATTTTCCCCAATTCTTTATATGAAAATAGAATAACTGATACCAAACGTGACAGTGATAGCAGGAAAAAGAAATGTATGGATCAATCTCACCTAAAAATATACATATAAAAAAATCCTGAATATAGATGTTCTAAAGTTCTAAATAAGATGTTAACAAGTAGAATTTAGATGACAGTCTAGAGGCGTTTTCATTGATGTCAGGAATGAGATGAGGATGCCTGCCATCATTGCTGTTACTCAGTATTATTCTGGAAGTTCTACCTTCCTGAATAAAATAAGAAGATTGAGAGGTCTAAATATTTTAAAGGAAGTGACAAAATGATCATTGTTTTATTTAGGTTTTTTTGGATATTAGGAACAGGTACTCGAGTTATCTTAAATAATAGGGATTAATTGTAAAGATATACATGGGAGTAAGGGACTAGGAATAGAAGAAAAATTTCTTAATAATGATCAAAGGTATCTACAAAAAATTGTACAACAAGTGTCATACTTAAAAGCTTGCCTCCTGGAATTGGAAATGAGACAAGGATTCCCTCCATTACCATTGTATTGGAAATCCTAGCCAGTGCAATAAAAGAAGAAAAAGAAACAAAAAGATTAAAGAACTAGAAAAGAAGAAATAATGCTGTCATTGTTTGTAGAAAACACAACCGTGTACAAGGAATATCCAAAAGAATTGAAGGATAAACATTTGAATTGTTAAATGAATTTACATAAGTTGCTGGACATGTGGTCAATATGGAAAATTAATTGTATTTCTCTAAGCAACAAGCATTTGGAAACTTAAATAAATATTAAGTCATTATAATAGCATAAGAAATACCTACAGATAAATCTAGGAAAACATGGGCAAGGCCTTTACGTAGAAAAATATAAAAGAGTATTGAGAAAAATTAAAACCTAAATAAATGGAGTGATATTCATGGGTTGGAAGACTCGATAGCTTTAAGGTGTCAATTCTCAGCAGAGTGATTTATAGATTCAATGAGACCCCATTCAAAAATGCCAACATTTGTATGTGTGTGTGTGTGTTGGGGGGGTGACTTGACAAGGTAATTTAAATTCTATGGAAAAGGTCTGAGAATAGCCAAGGCACTCTCGAAGAGCTAGGTAGAAAGATACTTCTACTAGATATTATATAACGAAAGTAATTAAAACAATATGATATTGGCCCAGTGATAGGCATATGGACCAATAGAACAGAACAGGGAATCCAGAAACAGACCCACACAGATACAACAGCTATGTAACAGAGGTGCCGCTGCTTCTCCGTGGGAAAAGGATTTTTTTCCAGTAAACTTTGCCAGGACAATTACCTGGCCATATGGCAAAAAGAAAACATGACCACTACCTCATATCATCTGTAAATATCAATTCCAGATAAATCATAGATCTAAATGAGCAAGGTAAAAAAAAAAAAAAACTTCTAGAAAATGGGGAGCCTGGCTGGCTCAGTTGGTAGAGCATGCAACTCTTGATCTCAGGGTCATGGGATCAAGTCCCACATTGGGTGTAGAATTTAAAAAAAAAATTTTCTAGGGACTCCTGGGTGGCTCAGTTGGTTAAGTGTCTGCCTTCAGCTCAGGTCCTGATCCCAGCTCAGCGGGGAGCCTGCTTCTCCCTCTCTCTGCCTGCTGCTCCCCCTGCTTGTGCGCTCATGCTCTCTCTCTCTGTCAAATGAATAAAATCTTTAAACAAAACAAACAAAACTTCTAAAAATAGTCTAGAAAATAATATAGTAAAATATTTTCATTATCTTTGGGAAATGAAAGACCTTTCAATCAAAACACAAAAAGCACTAACCATAAAAGAAGTACGCATTTGGCTACATTAAAATTCAGAGCTTCCGTTCATCAACAAAACAAAACAAAACAAAACAAAACACCATTAAGAGAGTGTAATAGCAAACCACAGAGCTGGTGAAGATATTTTTTAAAGATTTATTTTTTATTTATTTTTTATTTTTTATTTATTCGAAAGAGATAGAGACAGCCAGCGAGAGAGGGAACACAAGCAGGGGGAGTGGGAGAGGAAGAAGCAGGCTCATAGTGGAGGAGCCTGATGTGGGGCTCGATCCCATAACGCCGGGATCACGCCCTGAGCCGAAGGCAGACGCTTAACCGCTGTGCCACCCAAGCGCCCCTGGTGAAGATATTTCTAATACGGGAAAATGTAAAGCTCATGTCCAAAATCTCTAGAGAACTGCAAATCATCTAGACAATAGAGGGTTTGACTTTGGGAGTCAGACACAGACACCCCACAAGGAGGCCAAGGCCACTGACTCCTTTTGCCTCTGAAGGTAGAGCCAGAGAGAGGGAGGGAGGTGGGAAGGTAGGCCTCCGAAAGAGAACTTGCTGTCCAAAAACCCTCACTGAACGGGGTTTTTCCTCTCAGAAAGACCAGGGGAACAGGTGGCCCCAGCCCATTGTGGCCTCGGTCACAGACCCTGAAAAGACAGGTGAATGGAGTGCTCTCTGGAGGTGGAAGGATAGACCGAGTCAACTCTAAAGGTCAAGTCTCTCTCTCTCTCTCTTTTTGGTGAAGAGTCTCCCGCTCGACCAACTGAGCCAGCCAGGCACCCCAAAAGGTCCGTTCTTAATCTCAGCTTGCCCCTTCCAGCTCAGCCCCGGCCTCAGACTGAGAGCGAGGATGAACTTCCAGGAAGCCCCTGCCTGTCCTCCCGGGTAGCTGGGGGTTGGAGGTGCAGGAGGGAACCCGGTCATGCCTTTGGAATGGAGCCCTGGAGAGAGTGAGTTATTAATAGACTTTCCTGCGGGGCCTCCCCACCCTCCCCTGGTGAGTCCCGGCCGATTTGGACGGCTTCCAAGCCGGGGATCCAGTTTGGTTCCCCTGCTCGTAGGCACCACGCACAATCTCCACGGCTTGTTCATTCCTTCTGATCCCCAGCTCCTACTGCGATCCCCCCCCCCCCCCCCCCCCCCCNACTGCCTCCAGCCCCTGCGGTCTCCTCCCCGCTTCTCACAGGTTCGTTCCCTCATTCTCACAGGCACGTTCCCTCCTGAGGCCTTCGCGTTTGCCCTTCCACTGCCTGGAATGCTCTTCCCTCGGGTATCTGTGTGGCCTGCTCCCTCACCTGCTTCGGGCCTTGACGTCAATGTCTTTTTCTCAGAAAAGTCTCTGCTGTCCATTCTCCTGAAAATTTCCTCACCTGCCCGTACTTCCTACCCTCCTTTCTTGCTTCCATTCCCCCCCCCCAGGCTCCATATATTTTTGTCGCTCGTTTTGTTTATTGTCTGGCACTCCCACCGTGATGTAAGCTCAGCGAAGAGAGGGGTTATTTTTGGGGTCGCTGTTGTATGCCATAGCCTAGCAGCGTTCCCGGTAACATCGCGGATGCTCAGCGAACGTCAGCGGAGTGAGTGCACGGGCCGAGCAGACGCTGAGCGCTGGCTGCTGCGCCGGCGTGCTAGGCCCTGCGGTATGATGGAGAAAGATGCAAGCCTACGTCTAGCCCTCGGGAGCTCGCTGCCTCTGCGAGAGCGGGCGATGAGACAGGCCTGTAGGGACCCCCTGTTCGGATACCCCAGACAGGAGTGAGGACACTTGCCTGACGGGAGCCTCGCTCACAGCTGTTTGGATTCCAGGCTTCGACGTGGGAGCTGCACGGGTGGGCCCACAACCAGGGAGGGTTCTCCTCCTTGCGTTGGCTCCTTCGATCCCGGGCCGAGAAAGGGATCCCTGCAACCTGCGGGCTGCTGCTGGGGAGCCTGGAGCCCCGGCCACTCCGGAGCGCGGCCACAGCCGCCCCACCCCGACGGCGGACTGCATGGTAACGGCCGTGATCACCTGTCGCCCGTCTAGCGTCAGCCCCTCGAGGGCAGAGCCCGCGGCGGCGCCGCTCCCGGCTCCCTGGCCAGTCACCAGCCGGGTCCCGGACCGCGCTCTCTGCAGAGCCGAGCGACGGTGCTGTGGGCGCGACCGCCCGAGTTTGAATCCGCTCTGCCTCTGACTCGCTGTGTAACTTCAGGCAAGTCGCCTCCTCCCCCTTGGGCTTCAGGGTCCCCATCTGTCGGGCGGAGACAGTGGTAGCGCCCGTCTCATCTGGCGTTAGAAGCGCCAAGAGGGTTCGTGTCTGTCAAGCGCTTAGCACGGGGGCCGGGCTCCCTGTTTCTGCAATGAATGAGCTGCAGATGGGGTCCCCCCCCGCCCCCGTCCTGGGCTCAGCCACAGAGCCAGCTCTTTGAGCTCTCTCGGCTCGCCTCTACCGCGCTTCTGGGAGGGGGAGCCAAGCCGCAGCAGCCACCCTAGAGGCCCTCAGGGCGAGCTTCCCTCTGCGTCCCCTTGCATCCTCCCTCGACTGCATTTCCAGTTCTGACCCGTGGCAGGGCCTGGGGCGCCCTTGACCCCCCCCTCCCCGTTTTCACCGGCTCTGCCCGGGAGCTCGATTTCCCTCCGTCTCCGCTGCCGCAGTCGGAGCCCAGGGCCCCGGTCTGTCCGCGGAACCGCCTAGAGCTTTCTTCTGGTCTCCGGGCCGGGGCTGGGCGAGCCCACCAGAGACCTCAGCCCGGTGCGGCGGGGGCTGGCCCGGGCACGGGGCGCGGGGGACAGGAGGGCACGAATGCGGGGCTACAGAGGCCGAGCGTTCCGGACCCCAGTCGCGGGTAGCCCCCAAGCCGGGTCGGCAGTGTCCCAGAGGAAGCTAGGGCGCGCTCAGCCGAGCTGGTCTGGGCCGGGCTGCTTGCTGCGAGCGGGCTAGCCTGCGGCGGCAGCGCTTCGGCCGCGTTCCATGGGGTGCGGCCCGCTCTCCTTGGCATTAAACATGTTTGGTGTGCGCGCGAGAGATGGGCATTTTTCTGTGAAGGGGATTCACTGATTTCACCAGAGGGACCCGTGAAGAGAGAATGGGCAGGGGCGCCTGGCTGGTTCAGTCGGTGAAGGTCTGCCTTCGGCTCAGGTCATGAGCCCAGCCGCCTGGGATCGAGCCCCGCCTCAGGGGCTCCCTGTTTCTCCCTCTGCGCGCTCTCTCTCTCTCTCAAATAAATAAATAAATAAATAAATAAATAAATAAAATCTTAAAGAAAAAGAAAGAATGCTTGGGAATCACAGGTCTGGTACTCAAACGGTGGGAGGCATAATAGTCCATGGGAAGGGCACAACCTCACCTTCAGGGGCTCTGTCACACGCCTGCCTGTGACCTTGGGCAAGTCACTTTACCTCTCTGCAGCAGTGTCCTTCTCCATAAAGCGGGGATAACAGCAGTGCCTACCCTACAGGGTTTTTGAGGGAAAAAGACAAGGCAAAGCCCCTAGTAGAATGTCTGGAACGTGATAAGGTAGGCATTAGCATTGGAGGAGAAGATCACCTGGTGTGTGTGTGTGTGTGTGTGTGTGTGTGTGTGTGTGTGTGTGTGTTTCTGAGGTTAGGCAGTATGGGATGTGGAACAAGAGTTGGCTCCAGAATTTACGCCCAGTTGTCTGGCAGGCTGGTGGCAGGATCTAGAAGATGGTATCTGCTAGGACGGATCTGCCCCTAGAAGCTGTAGGCAGCCCCATCTCACCCCCTAAGGCTGAGCTGGCAGCAGGACTGACTGCCCTTCGATCTAGAATGGTTTTTAGGGCACACCAAGGTGATCCCTCCTAAATAGCTCCCCTCCCCTTCTGCCACTCTCTGTGTCCTAAGGTTCCTGCAGTCAGAGTCACCCATCACCCGAGCAACAAAGCCTTCGGTAAAATGTATGCTCAGCGGCAAACCTGTGTGGGGGCTCAGGGTGAGGCCCGGTGACCAAGGCTGACTTTGTTCTTGAATCACTTCATTTTGTCCCAGGAACCACATTGCTCAGAGTTGCTCCGGGCTGGCAAGCTGTCTTCTTGAGTGAGGCGCAGTGGACGGCCTGGCCCGCGCTGTAAGCCCAGGGGGCTCTCATTCTGCCCCCCCCACACGCGGGAACCCTTTCTTCTCAGAACAGCACGGCACTGTTTTTAAAGGTCATCTATGTCATTCCTGTATGGGTTTAGAAAGCCCCTGTAATTAGGCAGCGGACTTCTCTTTTGTCCCTGTAGTACCCGAGGCACCTCCCGTTCTGTGGCGGGCCACACCGCCATGCGTGTTCCTTTGTAGCTTTATAATTAGTTTTCCTTTGTCATTTTCTACATATTGTATTTGCCTACTAATTAGGTTTAGTCCTGACGCCTGTAATTTTCATTCATCTGCTCAGAGACAAGTGTTTATTCGTTGTCTGCTCAGAAATAGTTTTCTGAGGGTTTTTATAACACGCAATATCCACATAGTTTTATTTGCCTATGAGTTAGATTGTTGGCGTTATCATAAGTAACGACTGTCATAACAGAAACAATGGTTATCTACCAAAATCCTTGGATCTGAGTCGCGTTTAGGAAGCAGTTGAGGTAGGCTGGCTCGGCCAGAAGAGCATGTGACTCTTGATCTCGGGGGCGGTCAGTTCGAGCCCCATGTTGGGTGTAGGTTACGACAAAAAATAAATAAGCCTTTTTTAAAAAGGAAGTCATTGAGGTAAAAAGTTGGGGAATTTAGGAACACAGTGCCGTAAAATGTTCTCTAAATGATATACACGTTTCCTGGTACAAACTAATCCAAGGGAGAGAGGACAGATCCAAGTGGCCAAAGATGAGGGACCTTGAAATCTGAACACTGTTTGGGTGTGTCTAAATGATTCGTCCTCTAGTTTTAACTAAGACCGCAACACCACTTGGCAATCCTGCCCCATGTCCCTAATCAGTTCCTCTTCAGTGCCACTGGCTGGCCCACAGATTCAACTCAAATGCAACAGCGCCCCCTTCCTCTCTGCCGTGGGCACTGGATGTGCTTCCGGGACCCCCTTCAGGACTGAAGGACTCAGCGGTGCCTGTGGCCCGTGGCCCTCAGCCCCCTTTGGGGATCACTTCAGCTGAAGAAAGCAGCTCCGCCCGACGGCAGGCCCCCTTTCCAGGGCAGCCTGCACCCCATGAAGGACTGAGTATAAAGGCCCAACCCCCTCGTCCCCACTCCTAGCTTCAGAGCTTCCCATGGGGCTGCCCGAGGCTTTGTGGAACCCACGTTGCAACCCAACATCTCCTTCCTCCCCTCCTGCTCCCATTCCTTCCCTTCCATGGGTGGTGGAGGTCCTCCCAAGAGCCCTCCCTAGTAAACCTGCTGATCTTGATCTCAGAATTGGCTTCTCGGGGTACCTGTGGGGCTCAGTCGGTTAAGCGTCTGCCTTCGGCTCAGGTCATGATCTCGGGGTTCTGGGATCGAGCCCTGCATTGGGCTCCCTGCTCAGTGGGGAGTCTGCTTCTCCCTCTCCCTCTGCCACTCTCCCTGCCCGTTCTCTCTCTTGAATAAATAAAATCTTAAAATAAAAAGAATTGGCTTTTCAGCAAACCCAACCTGTCACACTCTCTTCTCCTGCCCCCACCCCCCTCCTCCTGCCCAAGGCTGAGACCCACCTCTCTGGTGTGCTGGGGTCCAGTCCCCTTCACCTCCCCTTGGGCCTTGCTCCATCACTCATTTTCTTTCTCTTTCCCAAAGCTTCAACCTACCCACCCCCTCCATCTCTTCCCCTCAGCATGGAAATTTGAACAGCTGTCTTCGACAAAAACCTCCTTTGACACAGAGCCCCCTTCAAGCTTCTGTTCTTTCTAACCCTTCACAGTCTAAGCTTCTGGAACTGCCCCGCTGCCGTCTGGTTTCGGCCCTGTCTCATTTGACTTCTCTGGGGCATCTGGCTCTGATGGTCAATCTCTCCTCTCTTCATTTCCAGGACACGTGGCTCTCTCCCACTTTCTTTACATTCCTTCAATGCTGTGATGTCCAGAGCCCCACCCTTAGCCCTTTCCTTCTTCTGGAAGTCATTCTTTTTTTTTTTTTAAAGATTTTATTTATTTATTTGACAGAGATAGAGACAGCCAGCGAGAGATGGAACACAAGCAGGGGGAGTGGGAGAGGAAGAAGCAGGCTCATAGCGGAGGAGCCTGATGTGGGGCTCTCCCATAACGCCGGGATCACGCCCTGAGCCGAAGGCAGACGCTTAACCGCTGTGCCACCCAGGCGCCCCTCTGGAAGTCATTCTTGACCATGGCTTCAACCACTCCCATAGGTCGAAGGTGTCCAAATTCCTACCTCCAGCCCAGACTTCTGCTGCTGAGTGATAACACTTTTGAATCCAAGTGGCTATGAGACAGTTCCCCCTTGACGTCGCACAAGTACCTCAATGCCAGCCTATCCACGATGGCGCTCGTCTCCACCCCTTCCGCAGCCTGCGTCCTCCCTGTGTTCCAGTCTCAGTGAATGGGACCACCATGTACCCAGTGACTCAAGCCGGAAAACCGGCACTGTTCTAGGCACGACCCCCCTCCCATGTCACCTACTTCTCCACAACAGTCACCTTCTGTTGATTCTGCTCATTCGAAGGTTCTCAAATCCCTCTTTCCTGCCCTCACTGACAATGTCTTAGTTTGATCTTTGGACCCATATAACCCCAATGACTGCAACAAGCTTCCTCAGCAGCCTCTCCGCCTTGACACCGCCCTTCCCTCTGCTGCCGGAGCAGTGTTCCTTCAAAGTCACTTGGATCATGGTGCTCCCCTGTTCCAAATGCCTCAGTGGCCCCCTGTTGCCTTTAGGATGAAGTAAAGACGCCTGTAATTGGTGCCTCTCTGATCTGGCTACCGCCTGCCTGGCTTCCTCACCCCCCAACCCCGTCTAGTGCTTTATATTCTCGCGTAACTGGACTGCTTGAAGTGCTTTGAACATGCTTCATTCTCCCATGTCTCAATGCCTCCTTTGTGCGTGTCCTTCTCTCTGGAAAGCTGCCTCATGACTCCCCAGCTCCTCTTCCCTCCCCCAGCCCCCATCTATGCTGCAAGTGTCCTTGCAAACTTCCCAGGCTCTCCAAGGCTCTCCGAGGCTGTCTCCAGCCTGCGCGTTTTCCCTCCTCTTTACAGACATCCGTAAGACCTAGGGCACCTTCTTCACTGCCTCTCCTTCCAGGTCTTTCTTTCTACCGGACTCGAGTTCCTTGAAGCCAACTGTTCCATCCTGTAATCCCAGTACCGGGCACGGGGTTTGGCAGTTGGTTGCCCCGTATTAAGGGCTTTGGGGATGGATGCCTCAATGAGATGTGAGGGGGTAGCAGGAGGAGAAAAGAGAGCAAGAAGCTTGGGAGGAGACAGAAGGCAGATGCCCCCTCTCACGATTTCGCTTGCCCCGAGGTCTGTGGCTGGCTGTGGCCGCCTCACCTTCCTGGATTAGGAAAGGAGCACAAGCGAGCCGGCCACACTGGCCACAGCCAGGCAGAGAAGACCCTTGCCCATAGCCTGGTGACCACTCCCACCCGGGGGGGTCTCAGAGAGCAGGGCCTCCCACCCCAGCCCTCTGCTGGCTGACCCACAGGAAAGAGGGGAAAGAGAATGTCAGCAAGGCTTTTGTCTACAGTGGCCGCTGACAGCTCAGGGGCTACAGAAGGACTCCAGGAACGCAGCGTTGTCCACGCCCTTGGCCTTTGGGCTAGCTGGGCCGAGCCTGGGGCAGCTCTGCTCCACAGAAACCTCTTCCTTTCTCTCCCAGGGCGCTAGCCAAATATTTTCTGTGTGCTGTGACATGAAAAAGGTTGATTAATATCGTCAAATGATCTCTAATCATTCTGATCAGGCTCCAAGAATTTCTTGAATGTCCACTTGGGGCCTTGGCATCTTGAATTTACCCATACATTTCTCCCCAGTTGAAACTTTTTCTCGTGTCTTAAAATATGGCAGGGGTCTTTTTTTTTTTTAATCCCCGTTTTCCAGGGAAAGAAAGCAAGCGCAGCAAGGTCCAGAGACCTACCGCACAGCACTGTCAGAGACAGATCGAACCTGGGAAGCCTGGTAAAACAGCTTCCAAAGAACAGGAAGATGAGGGAGCCCAGCTTCTGGAGAGGCAGGTGGCTGTGAGGCTGAGCCCTCGAAGGCTGTCTGGTCACAGTGCACTTACACTCTGCCCACAAGGGGTCAGTAGGGTCCATAGCAGCAGAGTGGGGGATCTGGGGGCATCCCTCCTAATGGAAGGCGGAGCCATCCTCCCTGCTCCCCTACCTGGTTCCCGGCTGCACAGCAGCTGCGTGAAAGGAAATCCTTCTACCACCAGAACTTCTAGGAAGTGCCTCTTCCCCTGATGTACCAGGGGTTGGGACTGGCCAATGGTCTACTTATCCCGGGAAGGTGGGCGAAGTTCCCAGGGGCAGCGCCTTATTATCCGGCCAATCCTTCGGATGTGACAAGCCATGAAGGGCAGTGTACCCGTAGATGGGGCACCTGCTATAGCTGCCCCCCCGCCTGAAGGGCGGCAGTTGCTCCACAGGTGTAACTGGAACCCAAAATATCACAGGGCTGGGTCTGCCAGGCCAGAACCCTCCCGGGGGAGGGAGGCTGAGGGAGGGAGAGACTTGAAGAACTATATATACAAAGCATCTCCAGGATTCAGAGTCAGGCAGACCTGGGCTTGAATCCTGACTCTTCCTCTTATTAACCATGACCTCGGGCAACTTAAACTTAACTCCCCTATGCCTCAGTCTCCTGCTTGGTAGAACAGGGAATTAAAGGCAGGTGCCTTTCAGGGTTGTTCTGAAGACTTCTTCACTCATTCATGTGACAGACAGCAGACAGCCTAACCTAGACTAGCTACTGGGTTCAGGGGCTATGACCACGCTTGGATTCGATATGCCTGGCACAGAGCACGTGTCGACTCATGGTAACTTCTTGAAGGTCAGGCCATGAATTTGGGCTCAAATCAGTAGGCAGCTGGAGACATCCTGAACAGCAGAGAAGCAGGAGGAAAGCACCACTGGGGAAGGCTTCCACTGCTATGAGCAGTGCGGCGGCAGGATTGCAAAACGCCAGCCGTACCCTTCCCACAGCATCAGGAGACGGGGCAGAGCAGAGTGAGAAGCCTAGGACTTGCACTCACAGGGAGTTGAGCCCACACTGCCTTTGGGGACAGGAAGTGGCGAGGGGGGGCGGAGCCGAGGAGCAGCTTCCTGTCTGCTCTCCCGGAAGCTGCTGGGCTTCATTTTGCTGATCACCTTGCCTGCCTAGCTGCGGTGGTTTCCTGCGGGGAGAAGGTGTGGGCATGCCTATGCGGCTGCAGGGACTTAAGCCAGAGCATTTGAAGGACACGAGAACACAGGAGTGTGAATATGCCGCACTGTGGGTGAGGCCTGACTCCTCTGACTCGGATAAGGACATCATGGGCTGCAAAGACCCCAATGCCCTCGAGTCCTTTAGTAAATGGTCAGCCATGCATTTATCCAAGCCTTTCGGATGCTGCAGCCCTATTTTTTTCAGTTGGCCTCACCAACTGGAATGTTTTCTGCACACTTTTGCTTCCTCCTACAGAGAAATTCGTTTGCGAAAAACACACTTCTCCCCAGCGTCGAGCGATGCCATCTTCTGGTGCATCAGAATCCCCCCTAGATTGCAGGGGTACGTACCAGCAGCAGCCCCCAAAGCCGGCAAAGCTGGTGAAGGCGATCTAGAGGAGCCCCCCGAGATAATTTTCTACATCAGCCAACTGAGGATCAGAGAAGTAAAGTGGTTGTCAAAGGTCTCCCAGCCACTAAGTGGTAGGTTGAACTAGAAATTTCCATAGGTTTCTAGTCAGGAGACTGGGCTATGTTTGTTTTTTCCCCAAGCCAAATGGCTTCCCATCTGGGATGTACTTTTCTGGACTTCCCTCATTGCCTGTAGTCTCCCTCCCTGCCCTAATTTCCTTCCATTCTGTCCATACAGGCACAGCTGGTGGCTAGACCTAAGTGGTTTGTCAGGGAGTGGAGACACAAAGCTAGCTTAGGCTAACTTCTGCAGAGCCAGGGTCCAGGAAGCAAAGCCGTGGACCTTCCCGTCAGGCGCCAATGTGACATACGAGAGCCAGAGTCCTTTCAGGGCTGGACTGAGGCTGAAGCAAGGGACCTGTGGAGAGGGGGAGTTTCTAGGCTAGGGACTACAGGCCGGGGTTTCCAGTCAGGGCCATCCTGGTAATACTGTGAGGAAGTTAGATCAAAGTGAGTTGGTATAGAAGAACCATTCATTTTTTTTAAAGATTTTTTTTTAAGTAATCTCCACCCAACAGGGGGCTCGAACTCACAACCCTGAGTTCAAGAGTCACATGCTTTACCGACTGAGCCAGCCAGGCACCTAGAAGCGTTCATTGTTTTCAAGAAGACGTGACTGAGCGCCTTCTACAAGCCAGGCGCCGGAGCGGGTGTCCAGGTTATCAGTGTGAATGAGAAGGGCAAAGTCCCTACCTCCCTTCGTAGACTTAGCCTTGTGAGATCCAAGAAAGGTTTTTATTTGTTGGCTTTAAAAAACTCACACACATGAGTTTTAGTCACGTGTCCACCGTCTACCAAGTTTTGGTTGGGGTTGGAGTAGCTCTCAGACCTTTGAAACTTGTTTCTGGTGCCAAAGGAGTTCTGAACCTTGGGCTTAACCAGTGGCGTGTGGTAAATGTTTAACAGTCAGCTCTCTGGGGGGAAGTGAATACATGTATGGGTACCTAAGATAATTCTAAATTTTACCGATATTAAGTATGCATGCCACACACATCACATATAATAAAATGCATATAACATTATTAATAAAAGATTCATTATTAATAAATTAATTTTATAAATGTATTCAACTTGTTTCTTAGCCACACATCATTATCATTAATAATATTGTTGGCATTAAGTAATAATTTTAGTATTACTTGTTAATCAGTAGCTAACCAATTCTCGCAGAATGCTTTCGTGGGTTTTTGCCAGACTCTTGTATCTGTAACCAACTTGTGGTTGCCATCACTAAACAGATGTAGTTCTGACATGACTGTTAGTTGACCTTTTCATTTATGTGTGAAACAACAAAGACGAACGTCGGAACTTCATTCATTCCTCAATGCTGTGAGTGACTTCTCTCTTGACTAGGATCATGGTTTTCAGACACTGGGAGATGATTGCCCCATGATTTGGTATTATTCACAGTGTGGCAGCTAGCGACTTGGCTCACAGTTGAGTTTAATCTGCATTACTAACATTCCCCCCCCTCACTTTCTTAGGTCTAGCAAATCAACAACAACACCAAAAAATAAAGCAAAGCCTGATTAAGAGTATTTACTGATCTCTGAGTCGTAAGCACTCAGCCCGTGGCCGATCTCAAGTCACCAGCTCCACTGCGGTATTTCAACCACACAGATGCGGGAGATGAGCACGTAAGTGCACAGATGACCGTGAAATAGAGTAAAATGATTAGAAAGTGATGAGTGTGGGGCTATTTCTTACCGAATTTTTAATAGAATTAATTTCAGTGTAGCTTTAACAGCCAGCTCACGTTTGTGACAATGTCGTCATGAGCCAGAAGGAGCCAGCTCCAGGACACACCTGGGCTTGGCTGTATTTCCAGGTCCTGAATGACCCACATCCTTACTCCCACACCGCTTTGCCATTCAGTCAGGACCTCCCAGCCCACTGCCATGGATGGGGAGTGCCTAGATTCCAGAGCTAACCCTAGTTGCCACCTTGAATGAGGGCCCTGGGGACAGAGGGACACCAGGGGCTTTTCCACGGCTGGGTGGCCTCTTTCTACCTGAGAAAAAAAGGACAGGTGGAAGAGAGCCAGAGACACTCGCAGTGAGCCTGGAAGGCACAGCCCTCTGTCCACTTGGCCCTACTCCTGGGCTATAATTTCTTATTCAAGGCTTTCCAGAAAGGCTGGTGACCCTGGAGACTGTAGGTTAGGGAAGGGGGGCAAACCCTTCCCTCCTGCCTCTAGGATGTTAGCCAGAGCCCTGGAAGCTACTCCCGAGGGCTGTCCGAAGTTCGTTCTTGGAGTCTACTTTTCGGGCCCATTTCCTTTGCAGTAGGAGAGGGTGGCAGTGACTTTGGTCTTCGGTTGGGCCTCTTCCTGACTGGCCAAGTCTGTTCTGGAATCTGATTATGTCTGGTGGAAAGTCTGCCCAGCATTCTAGGCCATCCTCCAAGAACAGGTCACAGACGAACCCTGTTTCCTTCCAGGCCACATGCCCTTGTCTCTGCTCTCTAGGTCACCCCCAGGCAACTTAGCAGGTCCAGCTGCTCGGTTACGGTTGGGCCATGCTGGGCTCTGGATGCCACCGCATGAATGAGCGGGCTGTACTTGCACCTCGGCTGGCAGGTCTCCAAGCGCCCAGTCCCCGGCCCCACCCCAGCCCACACTCAGCGCAAGGACCAGCCCTCAGTGACTGAATGCATCAATGAGGACATGCCTGGCGGACAGTCAAGATTGCTTCCTGGTGAAGCAGAATCACAGTGTGGAGCCCGGTGTGGAAGCGCTCATTTTGGAATCTTGTCCAAGAAGTGTCCTCTATGATTGCTAACACTTGGGGGGGGGGCAAACTCCCCAGTCCCCACCTCCACGCATACACAGCTTTTACCAGTTAGCTGTTCAGTAACCAGGAAGTTTGGACGCCAATATCTTCCTTCCAACCTAAGAGAAAAGTCACCTTTACCCCTCAGCTCTCGGCGTGCGCCACCCCACCCCGCGCCTCCCCTGCCCGGCTGCTGGCCCAAGTGCTGACTGGGAGCGGCTGCTCTTGGCATCAAGCCTGAGAACATCCTGTACCGCTGAGAGGCTGGGCCGGCCCTCCCTGGACGCCGCGGGATGGGAAGCCACCATCCCGGGGTGAGGACGGAGACGATACGGGCTCAGGACCCTCTGAAGCGGGAGGGATCCCAGGGGACAGAGGTACAAGCGGTCCGCTCCCTGCCAAGCCCCCGCACTCCACCCACCCCCACCCCAGCATCCACACACTGTCCTCCGGCAGACGCCTTTGGACAACACCATTCACGGGGGTGAGGGAGAGAGAGAGAGGGCAGGCCTTCCGAGGAAGTCCACAGAGAGGCATGGCACTGGAGTGCCCGTAGCGAGATGTCTCTGGGCCCACGGTCGCTGCCATCCTTCTAACAATGCCGGATGCCCAGCTCCGGGGAGCACAGCCACCTCCTCTCAACACGTCCTGGGTTGAGTGACCCTCCAAGGGTGCCAGGCTGGAAGTTCTAGTGTCCATGTCCATGTGTGTGCGTGTGTGGAAATATTAAAACTGTGTTTCCAGACCAGACTCTGCTCCTGTGCTCCAGAGCCTCCAATCCAGGTGTCACTTGGATGTCCCACAGGCAACTGCTGTTTCACATCCCCTATGTTTCTCGTCCCCTCTTTCCCCCTCGAACCCACAGTCGCTCCTGCCCCATGATCCCTTTCTCAAGAAATCGCGCTGCCACTCAGCTCCGCGGCCAAACGGGAAAGCTGGGCGCTCCCTCACCGCACAGCCCCGTTTCCCTTGGCCACCAAGTCAAGCCTGTCCTGTCCTGCACACTCGAGCCTCATCCAGCTGGCCCTGTACAGCCTGACAAGACCTCAGGTCAGCTCACCAACTTCTCGAAGCACGGTGACAGCCTCTTCAGGTGCTTTCTTGCCTCCAATCCTCCCAGCGTCCCAGCTGCACCCCCCACACCAGTCCCACAGCCCTGTCCCTAAACCAGTCCCGAAAGATGCGCCCGAGGCAGTGGGGACAAGGCCCACATGCCCAAACGCATCTTTCTCTCCAACTTGTAGGTGCCTGAAATGCCCCTTATTTCGGTAGTTTCTGGGGACATGGCTGACCTATTAGCTAGCTGGAGCAGAACCCAGCTTCTCTGACTTTTCCTACTGGCATCGAGTTTTCCTGGGCAGAAAGGAAGGAATGTGACATGAAAAGTTAAGTGTTGACACGGATGAGAAAGGCAGGCGAAGGCCCAGAGTAGGGTCATGTGCAGGTCTGCAAGGCTAGAGGCGATTCCCAGGATTCCAGAAAAGTGGCTTCCCGGAAAGGGCTGGGCTGGGTCTTGAAGGGACCACCTAGAAGAAAGTGTGCCCAGAGGAAGGCCTTTACCTGGGGAAGGGAGGGTGGGAACCGGACGGAAACTTTCCTCCTGGGGTCTCTCGGGAGTGGAGCCATCCGAGACTTCCCAGAGGGAGAGGGCTACATCTCCCAGGAGGGGGTTGGGCTTCCTTCCAGAGGGGGCAGAAACCGGGGAGAGGGAATTGGGGGTGGGGCTGTAGAAGGAGCTCCCACTCTCCCCTCTGAGACCTCTGACTCCAAGAGGTGACAGCCCCACATTTCCCCCCAAACATAATTACCCCGATGCCTCTCCCCGCTTAGCCTGCAAGGGGCCCGTCTTCCCTCTGTGCTGGCTCTTCCTCTGAGGCCAACCCCTCTCCCTGCAGTCCTTGGGAATCCACCTTTTACCTCTCTCAGCCCCGCAGCCCTGTAATGTGCACGGGAGGTGAGGAGGGTTCCAAATCCCCAAACTACCCAAAGCTACAAATTACAAAACAAAACATGAGTCAACATTGTGGCGCAAGGTCTTTTTTTTTTTTTTCCTACAGATACAGGTTGTGTAGACCTCATTGTCCTCAGGATTAAAGTCCAGATTCCAATCATAATTTGCAAGTCTCTTCCAGATCTGGCGGCGGCTAAATGAGGAGATGTCGGTCAAAGGGTACACACTTGTGTTTATGAGCAAGTTCTAGAGACCTAACAGCGTGGTGGTTATAGTTAATCAGACTGTATTATATACTTGAAAGTTGCTAGGAGGGTCGATCTTAAATGCTCTGAGCACAAAAAAGAAATGGTATATGACGGGATGGACGTGTTAGTGAGCACCCTGATGCTTGTCATTTTGCAATATACAAACCACGTTGTACGTCTTACACTCACATGGTGTTATCTGCGAATTACAGCTCAGGAAAGCTGCAAAAACAAAGGTCCGGCTGCTGGTTTTACCTCTCAGCGCTCCCCCAACCCCTGTTCCTTTGTATTTGACAGCATTTTTAAATTTTTATTTGGAAAGAATTCCCAATTTAGAAAACACTGGAAGAATGAAAATAGCACAAGGAGCACTTGTATAAGCCTATTGTTAATATTTTATCATTTGGGTTCTCTGTCCGCCCGCATGCACACATCATGTGTATACATTATCTATACACACACACATGCGCACATTACATATATACATCCTGAATACCATTTTATACTCGCACATACACACTTCTGTCTGAGCCATGTGAGGGGAGGTTGTATGTATCATGATCCATTACTCCTACACTTCAGTGAATTTCCTAAGCAGAGAGACATCCTCTCCCACAGCCAGAGAATGGCTTTCAGTTTCCTACATGGAACAGTGTTACAATACTTTTTTTTTAGGAGGGGGAGAGAGTGAGCGCGCGGAGGGAAGGGGAGAGGGGGAAGGTGAGGGAGAAGCAGACTCCCCGCTGAGCACGAAGCCCCAACGTGGGGCTCGATCTCAGAACCCTGAGATCACGACCTGAACCAGAACCAAGAGTCAGACGCTCAACCGGCTGAGCCAGCCAAGCACCCCTAGAGTCAATCAATACTTTCATCGACTGTCCACACTGCAGTTTTGTCAGGTGACACACTGATGCCCTTTAGAACACTTCTTCCCTTCCAGTACAGGAGCTACTCTAGCGTCAGGTGTTGCATGGCGTTGTTCTTTCTATGTAGCCTGCGTTAATCGGGAACACCCCATGCATTTGGGTCTTTATGACCTTGCTGCTTTTGGACAGATCACTTCCCCCTCCTGCCAATATAAATATTCACGTTTTTCTTTCCTGCCAACATTTCTCAGCAGAAGGCTCCTCATGGTTAGATCGGGGCTCTGCAATCTGGGGGCGCGCAGCTGATACCTGTCTCTGATTGGTGATGCGAATTTCGATCACCAGTTCAAGGTGGTGCCCGAGGTCTCGACCCTATAGCTACTTTTTTTTCTCCCTTGCATATAATAAACAGTCTGTGGGGAGACACTTTAAGACCATCAAATATCCTGCTTCTCATTAAAATCTCCACTGGGGGGCACCTGGGAGGCTCGGTCGGTTAAGCCTGGGACTCTTGATTTCCGCTCAGGTCCTGATTTCAGATTCCTGAGATCAAGCCCACATGGGGCTCCACGCTGGGTATAGAACCTGACCTACTTAAGATTCTCTCTCTCTCCCTCTCCCTCTGCCCTCCCCTAAATAAAAAAATAAAAATAAAATCTCCACTGAGTTTAGCATCCATTGACAATTCTTGTCCGATCCAGGCCTTACAATGATAGCTGCAAAATGACAAGTTTCCAGGGCACTTGGGTGGCTCGGTTAGTTGAATGTCCGACGGTTGATCAGGTCGTGATCTCAGGGTCCTGGGATTGAGCCCCATGTTGGGCTCTGCACTCAGCGTCGAGTCTGCTTGAGATTCTCTCTCTCCCTCTGCCCCCGCCCCTCCCCCTGCTCTCATGCACACACACGCTCTCCAAAAAGTCTTTTAAAAAAATGACAAGTCTCCGACTCCCACACTCCCTCCATCCACAGTCACCAATTGGTCCTTGCGCTCTAGCCATTATGAGCCACTGTCCATTTGCCACACCTGCCAGGTACTCTTGGCTAACTCTTATCTGTCCCTCAGCCTGGGCTGCCACAAATGGTGCACAACTCCAGGGGGTGCCATTCACATTGCGGCCATGCCAAGTGGCAGCTGAGGGTCTTGGTTTAGATGAAACTTCCTCCTGGAATCTTTCCCAGATTCCCCAAGCACTGGTCAGGCATTCATGCTCTTTGCTCCCAAAGCTGTATCAACACCCTCGTCACACTGTATCATAATTTTCTTCTTACTTCTTTGCCTCCCTCATTGGGCTACAAGCTCATCAAGGGTAAAACTTTTTCTCTCTTGTTCTCTGCTGTGCCCTGCCCAGAATATGTATTCAGCAAATGTCAGATCAGTGAATGAGTTTGGTCTCATGTTATAGCTAGTTAGTTAGCTGTATATATACATGTAGCTGGCTTCTCCGGCAGGGGACAAAGTCCTTAAGGACAAGAACCACACTTAACTCATCTCTGTATCCTCTTCCCCTTCCCTCAATACTTGGCACAGGGCCTGGTTCATAGCAGGCACTCAACAAAGGTTTGCTGACCGAGTCCGGATGTGTATCGGTTGATAAGGATACGCTCCCCTCCCCCACCTTTCCACAGAACCGCACTAAGCTCTGTTTGGGTGACATCTGGGAAGCAGGTGCCCTGCCCTTCGAACCCCCGCTCTTCTGGCACAGTCGGGCCCGGCCCTGCTTGCGCACAGGAAATGTAAGTGTATGTGGTCAAGGTCATTAGGGTTCCCATTACTGAGGGATGCCAAAAACTGAGTGAGTCTCCAAGGGTGACTGAGGGAGGTCCAGGACCCATCCTTGAGGTTTTGAAGTCTTCCTAGATGACAGTCCCTGGCTTCTCCCATGGAACTTTCCAGGATGCCCTGGCCAAGCTGACTCGGGAAGTCTTTCTGGGGCTAGGTCACTCGGAAGCCACACTGCTTGGGTCAGGGTAAAACAGAACAGAAGAGGCTTGGGGAGGAGGCGTTGAAGTTGGGCTGATAACCCAGCCCTCTGAAGAGCGCAGGGCACCTCCGCCGTCTGGAGCCCCGCCTGCCAATCTGACTGAATGAGCTCGGATGCCCACCAAGACCCGGACCTGGATTCCGGGCTGGTGTCTCCCTCCGCAGCCCTGCAGGGCCGCTGCGCGTTGCCATGGCAGCACAAGCGCCTTTGGGGAGGCTGAGGGCTTCGCCCAGTGCAGCAGCCAGAGCAACCTCTCCCAGAAGGCACTGGCTGGGGAAGCTCCCGGGAGAGCTCTTCTCAGCCCCTTAGAGGTGGGGGTGTGGCCCCCAGGGCAGCCCCAGGCAGAGGTCGGCATCATAGGACTTTAGCTAGCACAGTCCTGCCTTTAATACAGGAGTTTTTGTCTAGATAGAGGCTATTCTCCAGGCTTCCCTCTGGGTCAGAGATGCGCCACACACTCCACAGCATTCAGCTTTTTCCCAAGAGGAAAAACATGCACCAGCGGGCCCCAGATCCACGAGTGGCGGCCCTGAAACTTACAGCCAGGGACTAGGGGGAAAAGGATCTAACGCAGGAACTGCTAACATGATCATTTTCATTTTTATTTCTAAAGCTCTTATATAGCATTGACCATATGCCAGGCAGTTTCAAATGCTTTGCAATCTGTTAACTCATTAACTCTCATAACAACCCTTTAAAGTAGGTCCAGTCATCATCCCCATTTGATAGTTGAAGAAACTGAGGCACAGAGAGGTTAAATAGCTTGCTTAAGGTCACACAGCTGATAAATGGCAGAGTGACTCCAGCCCAGGTAGTGTAACCCCAGACTCTGTTCTCTTTACTTTTCTGTCCTGCTGCCTCCCTGGGCTTATCATCCTTGTGAGAACAGAGCAGGACAAGGAGCAACCTTCCTATTTCCCCTTTTCGACTCTCTTCCATAGGCCCTTTTATATGGATGAAGCGCAGGGGTCCAGCCTGTCCCCTAGTCACACCAGAGACAGAGAGAGGGAGAAAGAAAATGAGGACATTGTCTGGATGCTCGGATGCTTCTGGAAAAGTCAGCTCGGGCAGGGGCTGAGGCGTACCTCCGGGGTTCGGAAACTCCTGCAGCTTATTTCCCGAGCCCAAATTCTGAGCTGAGTGTGCCTAGGGACTCCCCAGAGATGACCATGGCATCACAATCTTTCTAACCCTAGCCTCAGGCAAAAACCACCACCAAAAACCACCGAACAGAACGGGGAAGAAAACGAGTACATGGGGGTAGATAACAAGTTGTTTACAGTGAGCCAGGCCCCAGTGGCCTCCTTGTAAATCTCAGCCCTGAGAAAGTATGACCAGAGCTGCAAGCCCCAACAGGTAACGTGCCGCTCTGCCTGTGGAAATAGCAAGCAGACAGCGCACGCACAGGGGCTGGGACGAGGGCAACACACTTCGGAGCCAAAACCTTCAACCACTGAACTTTCTTTAAAGGGAGGCGTGTTTGGCACTCCGCTGGGGACAGAGACTATGAATATGAGTACAAATGCTACCATCTGTGCTGATATAATCTATGCTCGCCCATGCATTGATCACCTGGGGACGGCAAGAGCAGAACGTTGTAATGGGTTGCCTGTGAGTGGTTTGGCTACAGCAGTGGGAGAGAGACTAAGCGGTCACCTTGTGAATTTGCTATCAGAGGCACCTATGACCTATGCAGACAATAAATGAGGGGCACCCGGCTGGCTCGGTCAGAAGAGTGTGCGACTCTTGATCTCGGGGTTGTGGGTTCGAGCCCCATGTTGGGTGTAGAGATTACTTAAATAAATAAAACTTAAAAAAAAAAAAGATTTGAAGTGCCAGGGTTGTTGACAATGACGAAGGATCCAGGACATACCAACGGAATTGACCAATTGGTCTTCCTGGCCTGGGACACACTTTGTTTGGGCCCTCGCCACGGCGATTATTTCCCAGAGGTCTCCTTACTATGTCCTGGCTAGAAAGAGGTGGGTGTTTTCTTGTCGTTTTTCCAAGCACATCACATGAGGAGACTGATAACCCGGCAAGAATGCGGAGGCAGGTGACAAGGCAGAAGGGAGTTTGTCCTTCCACGGACTTTGACTGCGTCATCCGCCCTTCATGGACAAAGGTGACTCCGTGGGTGACAGCCCGTCACCTCGCAGACACGCCCCTGTCCCCAGCCAGGCCTGGCCCTGGCCCAGAGAAGTGTGTCCCCCATCAGCTCTGGCCAGCTGGGCAGGGGCCAATGACTCCGGCTGGATCCAGCCGAAACCTGCTAAGGAGCTAGCCCCAGCCTGAGAACAAGGGTTGGCAAAGTAGGTTCTGGTGGTTTCGGGGAGGGCAGGTGGACAAGTCAGTTTTCCGGTGTGGCGTGGTTTTTCTGGATCGTGTGCTGGCCGTTTTGAATCCTGCTCTGACTTTTCCCTCTGCACCCCCTGCCCCCAGGCTACCTTCAGGCTCCCTCTCTGTGAAGCGCATCCCATCTGCTGGGAAATAGTAACCATGTGATAATAAGCATGACTGCTACCGTTTCGGGCACGCTTCCGTGGTCAGGCATGGAGCTCAGCACCGTACACGCGTTCTCTCTCGAGCAGTCCTCACGGACATCCCACGAGGAAGGGCTTCTGGCTGTCTTCGTTTTACAGTTAAAGAAACTCAGCCTCGCAAAGACAGCTAGTAAGTGGTGGGGACCCATTGGAAATCGGTCCATGTGGTTACCAGCCCATCGGCGCTTTGCTTATAGGCTCTTAACCACTCTGCTCTACCGCCTCTCATAAAGTTAATTTTAATCGTCGCCTAATCCGGCCCTATTTAGGAAGGGAAATGTGCTGCCAAAAAATCACTTATGATATCCTAAAGCTAAATATAAAAGGCTCTTCTATTATTGCTTGTTTGGGGCTCTTTGGGCTGAGGCCTCCCTCCAGGGACCTGTGGGACCAAGGGTTCTCTGGGTATGTACCATTTGGGCAGACAGGAAATAAGCCCAGCTCCGCTGGCCCTGAGTCAAGGCCCTAAAAAGATCTGCTAACAGGGAAAGTTAAGCTTATAAAATCAGCATGGAAATGAAAGCCTTAGACCAGGGCCTGGGGTTCAAAATGCCAGGAACCCCCTTCCAACTTACTGCCCTGGGGTGGGGGCTGGGGGAGGGCACTGCCTGGGGATGAGCGTTTGCCGCTGATAGCTGAGGGCTTTGTGGGTAGAAGCTGACTTCTAGGTACCACTGGGTCACCGTGGTGGAATTCCAGATACGTGTCTGACTCCTTTATCCTGTATTCTCAGTTTATTCCCCCTGGGTCTGCACCTGCAGAGAGAACACTGGGGCTCTTCTCTTCCTCGGCTTGCTGTACTGGTTAGTTTTACATGTCAACTAGGTTAAGGGAGGCCCAGCTAGCTGGTAAAAGATGATTTCTGGGTGTGTCTGCAAGGGTGTCTCTGGAAGAGACTAGCATTAGAATTGGGAGACTGAGTAAAGATTGCCCTCACCAATGCAGGTGGGCATTAGCCAATCTATTGAGGGCCCAAATAGAACAAAAAGATGGAGGAAAGGCAACTTTGCTTTTTTTTTTTTCCCTCTCAGACATTGATGCTTCTGGTCTTGGGCTTTTGAACTTGGACCAGGACTCATGCCATTGGCCACATGGTTCTCAGGCCTTTGGACTCAGACAGGGTTACACCAACAGTTTTCCTGAGTTTCCAGGGGCAGATGGCAGTTCTTGGGAATTTCCTGGCCTTTGTAATCACATGAGCTAATTCTTCTAATAATTATCTCTCTAGGGGTGCCTGGGTGGCTCAGTTGGTTAAGCATCTGTCTTCAGCTCAGATCATGATCCTGGGGTCCTGGAATCGAGCCCCGCATCAAGCTCTCTGCTCAGTGGGGAGTCTGCTTCTCCCTCTCCCTCTGCCCCTGTTTGCTCACTCTTGCTCTCTCTTTCCCTCTCTCGCATGTGCACATTCTCTCTCTAATAAAATCTTGAAAAGAAATATATCATCTATCATCTATCTATCATCTATCTATCTATCATCTATCATCTATATCTCTCATCTAGCCATCTATCATCTATCATCCATCATCTATCTATCTATCTATCTATCTATCTATCTATCTATCTATCATCTATCATCTACCTTTCTATCACTGATCTATGTCTACCTCCTATTGGTTCCGTTTCTCTAGAGAAGTGCACTTGCTCTCTTGGATTCGCCTTCCTCTTCTAAAATGCTGAGGCTGGAAACCAAGAGACGTCTCTACCAATCACCTGAGACACTCTTTTCCTCACATCACTTCCCCGGCTTCCTAATTTGGTGATGGGGAGCCAAGCAGCCTGTCTCGCCTGGCCCGCCAGGGCCTGCGGCCCCTCAGCCCCAGTGAGGCCACCTGCCAACCTTGAAGACTTCCTCCCTTTCCCTATACCCTTACGCCCTCCCCATTCTGTGCTCACAACTCCTGCCTCTTCACCTTCAACAACTCAGGGTAAAACCCGCCTCCGCATACCTTGCCACTGTGTCTTCCAGGTTTTTCTGTATTCAATACAAGCAGTAACAAGGATGCCAGCTGCCGTTTATTGAGGGTCGTTTGCCCAGGCACTATCTCATTGATACGTTATCTCACTGAAACCCCACAACCACCCTATGAGGTGGGCGCCGTGATTACTCTCCCCATTTTCTGGACGGGAAAACTGAGGTTAAGAAGCTTATCCTAGGACATACAGCTAAGAAGTGGTAGAGCTGGGATCTGAACCCAGGCCTCTCTATTCCCAGAGCCACTCCCTGAATCAGTGTGGGCTTGCCTCCTCATTTCCATTAGATTCTTCTGCTTTCTTCTGGATTTCCATCTCCCGACACCCAATCCCGGGTCCTGTGTGGAGTGGGCATGGGCCAGATCTCTTTGCAGGAGTTCTGCTCACCCCGTCAGGCCTGCCGGCCATCAGGCCCTTTGCTTCTCCCCGGCCCTGCGAGGGAGACACAAACAGCAAGGCTAGACCAGAGGCAGGGAGCCATGCCGAGTCTGAGCAATCACCTATGCCCCTGGCGTCAGTCAGGGCCCCGCGGCTTCCCAGCGCTTACCTCGTGGCCACATCACGACTCGCACACCTCTGTTAATGAGGCGGGGGAGGGACTGTCACCAGTGACCCTGCCATCGCTCACTCCGTTGCTGGAGCATCTATGGGGAAAGCTGGTCTTTTGATATCCCCGGGTTTCTAGGGTGATTGGACTCCGCCAGACAGCATCTGCCCCCTTGTGGACTGTGCTTTTGTGACATTTTGGGAGAAGAGAAGAAAATACATGCGAGTCTCTAAAATTCCTGTGAAAATACTCGAAAACCTGGCAGGGTCTGGGAATCAGCCACGGCGGCTTTCCTTGACCAGGAACAGCAGAACCCCTTGTGAGTCTTCTGGGTTCTTCTGCTTGTCGCCTGGGGGCTCCAGATAGCGCCCTGCTCTTCGGTGGTAAAGCCCACTTGGCAGGTGTCTGCCTCTTTCTGAGCTCGTCCCTACCTCCCCCTTTAGTTTGCAGGCATGGACCCTGCGGTCTCCTTTCAGAAATAACCAGGGCCCTCGAGCCTCCTTTCCCCCTTATCCCTTTCTCTCCATCTCCCCCGCTGCCCACTCGGACTCCCGCATCTGTTCCAGCCGACGGGGTGTGATCGCGAGGGCTCTGAACCATCCCTGCAGGTGGCAGCAGGCCCTTGATACACGTTCTGTCACTGAATCTTCAGGACAACCCTGTGAAGTGGGAGTTATCATCAGAAGGGAAACTGAGCCTCCGAGATGTTAGGCAACTTGTTGGAGGTCACCGAAGCAATAACCAGTAGGGCCAACCCTCAGACTCAGGGCTTTCAGACTCCACGGTCTATGTCTTCCCGCAAACCGCCACATCCACCCACTCACTTCACTGAGTTCTTACAGAGCTCTTTCTGTGTGCTGGGTCCTGTTCTTGGTGCTGAGGATACAGGCAGGAACAAGCCAGGCATGGCTCTGTCCCTGATTCTTGGAGCTTCCAATCTGGCGGGGGAGAAAATGTTCTGGAAAGCCCCTGTGTCCTTCTGGTTTCTTTTTGTCTGCTTGTCCCGACTCTCTCAATGGATGGGAAACTTTGGTTCAACTTGGTCAAATTCATTCGCTCATTTGTTGGTTCCTTCCACAAACACTTTCTGAGGGCCTACCATGTACCAAGGACCGTGCTAGTCCCTGGGACATGATAGTGAACTGAGGCGGAGGTCCCGGGCCTCTGGCACTTGCCGTGCCTGACCTTTCACACTTCCTGCCTCTGCACCTTTACTCATGCCATTCCCTCTTTATAGATGCCCTTCCCCATGCCTCTTTACTGAAATCCAGTCCAATCCTCAAAGCCCGTCTTGAGCCTGGCCCCCACCGGGGAGCCTGCACCCACTCCCAGGGATGGGTCATTACTCCCAGCTCTGAGGCCACCCAGCGTTTGCCATCTGGACAGCTCAGGTGTCCGCACAAGTCACTTGGCACACGCCAGCCATTCGCATCCTTAACTTTCACACTGGTATGTGGATCCTGTCACCTGACTTGCTCCTATTCCCGTCATCACCCAGCACACACTTTCTTTCTCATCCAGAAGCAGTTAGCGAGTGGCTACTGTGTATTTGAGCGATGGAAAAACCGCTAAACCTTTGTGGAGCCTCCCTGAATGAACGAAGAGCTTTCATAAATATTTGATCATTTGGTTGTTACAAAATGCTACCCCTGCCATTTTACTTTTCAACTATAAAATGTCATTTAGGGGCGCCCGGCTGGCTCAGTGGGTGGAGCACGAAGTCTTGATCTCGGGGTTGTAGGTTGGAGCCCCATGTTGGGTATAGCGATTACTTTAAAAACGCAGACTCTTACAAAAATAAATAAAAAACTGATAATCAAATGTAATTTAAATTACTTAGTAGATAAATACATTCTCCTCGTGAAAACACAAACATTACAGACCTGGCTCCAGTATTCTTTGAGCACCCCACCCCATCCCACCACCCCCCCTCCAGACCCCCTCAGAGACGCAGGCGAGGAAACAGGCTGAGACAAGTGACATGGTATGCTCAAGGTCACACAGCTAGTGGGTGTGTGGGGGGGATTTCCCAACTCGAAATCTCTCGTTTCCATTTTTCCACGCTGCCTCCCCCGAGGGCCAGCAGCTTGTTCATACCTGTGCCCTGGGTGCCAGTGCAGGGCTCCTACTGCAGTGTTCCACCTAGCCGGCGCTCCCGCAGACGGCTACCCTCCGCACCAAGGCCTGGCCTACCAGTCCCACCAGGTGAGTGGAGGCTCAAGGCGACAACTGAGGCCATGCAGGCATCCTGCCCGGCGCCTCTTCTGCCACCCCGGGGGCTCTCCTTCGGGAGTCACTACAGCGAGACCTCATAAAGGCAAGTCAAGTGTTTGCTGGGCACTCGCTCCCAGGGTGCCAGGGGCTGTGTGTGATGGGGGGGTGGACACCTGCTTTGCTGTTGTTGTGCCGGCTCTTAGGGAACCAGCAAGCACACAGTCAAGTTCAAATTACGCAAGTGAGAGCGAGCAGTTGGGGGTTCTCGGGCGGAAGCGTGCGGCCTTGGCGGACTGAGGGGGCTTCTTGGGAGAGGTGGGCTGGCCGGATATGGGCGGGGAGCAGCCTGCGCATAGGGCACCGCACCGGGAGCCGGCCCNCGCCCTCTGCAGGCCGCCGCGCAGGTGCCCGGAGCCCGGCCCGGGGCGCGGCGGCGGCCGCGCGGGGGGCTTTCTCAGTCGCCTCTCTCACCCAGCCTGGCACCGCCAGCCGCTTTCAATCGCCACGGGGCCCACGACAGCCGTGTTGTCCCCGCAGGGCGTGCCCAGCCCTCCGCTCGGCCAGGTACTCGCCCCCAGTTCCGCCAGTGGCAGGTGGGCACGTTTCCCTCGGCCGCTCCCCCGTCGACAGCAAAGACTACAGTACCGCCAACACGCCGAGAGCGCCCCCTACAAAGCTTCCCTGGAAAAAGCCGGCCTCTGCACGGACGAGGGGGCCTTCCCGCGTGAGCTCACAGGTTGTGCCAAGCTCTAGCCCGTGCACCTCGCCGGTTCTGACTCACTGATGCCGTCCGCACTACGGTGCTGCTCTTGACCCCATTTCACAGCTGAGCAAGCTGAGGCGCCGAGCGCTTAGGACCTTGCCCACGGTCTTGCAGCTGGAAAGAGGCAGAGTCATGCTCTTAATAAAGCACGATACCAAGTGCCTCTCCTCACGGCTGACGTTGGGCCGGTCCCCACACAGGCCGGTGGTTCCCAGGCGGAAGCAGTCCGCTTCCTCAGCTCTCCCTGGTCATTTTCCAGGCATCGCGCTATCCTGCGCGGCTCCCCGGCTCTCTCTGAGAGGCCGGGCCTCTGCTTTCAGCTACAGGGGCTTTATGTGGCTCGCCAGGGGCCTCAGTCTTCCCATCTGAGAAATGGTCATCATAGCCCTTGCTTCACAAAGCTGCCGAAAGCACTGCATGAGAGAATCCACACGCAAGTAAAGAGTGCCTGGCCCATAGTAAAACGCTTCAGAAATGACGAATGGTGAGCAGCAATAGACCAAGACCCCGCTCCCCCTAAGGGCTTTCCATCGCCCTGAGAGAGAGAGGGAGAGGGAGAGGGAGAAAGAGGACACAGAGAGACAGAGACAGAGATGGAGGGAGAGAGGAAGGGAAAGAACAAACTCACCTGCTTTCAGAGCAGGTCAAAGAGGGTCACGTTCACTCTAGGGTTCTGACCGCTTTCAATGAGCACTCTGTCTTAGGAGCTGGGAACATCAGGCCCAGGCACAGAAGTATGTCTGGTCTAGTCAGCCCTAATAGGTCACGTGGGTGTGCCGTTGGTACAGCTCTGATGGCAGCGTCCTCAGGTGCCCCAATAACATGCCTGTTCCTCTCCCCTGGAGTGGCCTGAGTCATCTTGTGTGACAATCGGTGTTCAGCATTGTCACCATCACAATCAGATACCCTTCAAGTATTTACCCTGTGTCAGGGGCTTATGATCAAATGGGCAGCGTGTGCTCACAGGATGGTAGGAGCACCTGATGTGGACTCAGGCCTGTTTTTACACAGATTTGGGGAGGGATGCAACCCCAGCCCCTGGCTCTCTAGTTCCCTAGCACGGACAACATAACAGTAGTATGGGATTTCCGAAGCCCTGCTGTTCCAGATCCTCCCTGTAAGCCCAGGGGCGAGGCAAACAACAGATGCAAGTCAGGAAGGCCCCGTGCAGTTTAGTACTGCAGGACTGTCCCCAGGTAGCGAGAGGCTGGATCCAGCCCAAATACAGTCATGCCAATGGATAACCAAAGGAACAAATGCCACATGGCATTCCTTCTTTCCTTCCTTCCTTCCTTCCCTCATTTCTCTCTCCAATGGACATTCACTGCGTGTTAGGTTCTGTGCTCAGTGTTAGGAACGTAAAGAGGAGCCAGAGAGAACCCCTAATGGAAACAGACAAGGAAACACGTGGCTACGATACCATGAAATAAACATTTTAATATAATCACTTAACGAGTCTTTCTTGAATACCTACTACATGCCAGGCACTGTTCTAGGCACAGGGGCTACAACCATGAATGAAGCAGACAAAATCCCTGTGCACGTGGAGCTGATATAGATAGATTACTTTAGCAGTTCGAAGAAGATGGCAGAGAGCCTGGGCACTGGGGTCTGGGGAAGGCTCGAGGAGGACATGGGATCTCAGCTGGGTCTTGAAGGACTGTGTCCTGGTCAAGAGGCCGGCGGGGCAGAGGGAGGGAGGAGTAATACAGCCAAGTCTGGAAACCTCAAAGTGGATAGGCAGCGTGACAAGGGGATGGCAAGTGGCTTGGTTTGGGACCGCAGAGCATGTGCTGAGAAGAGTAGTAGAAATGTCTCTCCAGGTAAGGTACAATTGGGGAAGATAGACCAAGGCCCAGCCAGGTCTCCACAAGCCTGGGGAGGGGCGAAGGGGCGCCCAACACTATCTGGCCATGTGCTTGTGGTATTCGGTTTGGGCTAAGCCTACCCCAGGGCCCCATATTCCCAGCCGCCAGGCGTGCAGCCTTACAGGGGGCTCAGCATTCCTGGCGAAGAGCCTTCATTTAGAAGGAAGGCCTGTCCTGGAAAAGTTAACACAACTTGAATAAAATCAAACTTAACTCGAGAGCTTTAGGTTCCAGTGATTTTTTTTTACAACAATAATTCTTAAATTGGCTAAAAAGAGAAAACAGGGGGGCCTGGGTGGCTCAGTTGATTAAGGGTCTGCCTTCAGCTCAGGTCGTGATCCCAGGGTTCTGGGATCGAGCCCCACATGGGGCTCCCTGCTCAGCAGGGAGCCTGCTTCTCCCTCTCCCTCTGCCCCTCCCCCTGCTCGTGCTCTCTCTTTCTCAATCTCAAATAAATAAATAAAATCGTAAAAAAATAAAAAAACAATAAAAATAATAAAAAGAGATAATAACCTATTCTCTAAAAATGGATTCTGTGAACCGTGCTTTGGTTATTACAATTTCTCTTCAATATTTGTCAAGTGGATTCTGTCTTTTGTTATTGAAACTAGCCGGCTTTCATATTTTAATATGTTTCATGACCTGCACTAAAATGTTGGACAGGTTCACCGTGCCATGCTCTTTGAAACTCCCGTCAAGTCAGACGGCTCAGAGTGCATGCATTATCTTGCCTCGGCAAGCCTCAGTTTTGTCCGCTGTGAAATGGAATTAATTACAATTTCTCTCTCTCAGGCCTGTCGAGAGGATCGGGAGAGTTACTCTATGTCCCGTGATGCACTTAGCACGACATCAGGCACAGAATAGGTCAAAATAGCCATGATCCTACCCTGGTTCTGGAGTTTCTGAGAAGTCCCCGGTGCTTGGTTGTATCAATTGTTTTATCATAAGAAACAGGCTTCACTTCATCCAATCTGTCGGGCTCTAGAAATTCAGAAAAGGGCCACAGCCCCTAGTAGGAGAACTAAGAAACGGTATTGTAACTCCAAGAAGAGAAATTGATATCCATTCTTCCTGGTGGGTAGACCAAGGCACTAACCCATGATGACCCAAGACACACAGAGAAGCACGGGGGCTGAAGTGAAATGACAATGTCGCCTGGCCAGGTTTTCAGCTTTCTATCCTAATTGGCAAACGGCATGCTTTTGCCTAGTGCCCACACACCTGCCTTTACCCCCCTGACCTTTTTTTCTAGGATAAATCCACCTCAAGGCTCAATTTTTATAATAAATGCACTCCTGAGCAGTGAGCTTAATTGCAAAAGTGCAAAGAGATCTCTTGCTTTCAAAGGTCTTAGTATGCCATCTCTTTCTAGCAGCTTCTTTCCCTGGGGAGTGAAGTCCCAGGGTTGGGAAATCAGGCTGGGACCCCACGGATTCACTGAAATACTGTAACAGCAAAGGCAGCTCTGGTGATCGCACTGTGCCCAATGGGCCAGCAGTGAGTGGGGTCTGGGTGTGAGGCAGGAGGGACTTTTTTTGACCTTTGCTCTGTTTCATAATCATGGTTGTAAAATGAGTGCTCTGAGTTAGAGCTCAGAATTATCACTATAAGCAATGTCCCTATTCGGTCCAGTTCAAAGGTGTTCTTTTCTTTCTTTATAATTTTCTCTGTGTGTGAGTGTGTGTGTGTGTGTGCGTGTGCATGTGTGCATGTGTGCGTGTGTGTTTCACTTTCTATAGTACCCCTGGCATTTTCTTGAGACAATTTTAGAAAATCGGGAGGGCAGGGATAGATCCCATGAATAACATGAAAATAATATAAAGCATTGTTCTAAGCACTTTACACATATTAACCCTTTTAACCTATGCCTGTGGGGTAGGAACTCGGGGCAGCCACATAAGCCACATGGGGGAGACCGAGCCGCAGAGCCGTTGAGCTGGATAGTTGCTACGTGAGAAAGTTTGGTGTTTGAAAAGGAGACCTTGAGCTCCAGAGTCCCACGAGTGAGTCCCGAGTGGGAAGATGGGGAACAGCGGGGAGATGGGGTGATAGGGAAGTCCCGGACTTGGGTGAAGCCTCTGCCCCGACGTACAGGGCTGGCCCCGAATTCCTTCCTCTACACCAGCTCCCCCAGCAGGAGCCGGTACAGGTTTTGTGGGGACATCGGCTTATATAATTCTGGAACCCTCAAGCCTATCTTTTGAACATTTTACAAGACCACATGACCAAATGAATACGTTGCTATGGGGCCCGGGCAAGGGGTTGCTCTGAAGCCCAAGCGATGTTAGCCTCACCACGCATCTGCCTCTGGCCAGGAGACATTTTTTGCTCCTGGCTGAGCAGGGCACTGGAATCTCCTTTTGATGGAAGAGTTTTCCTTTTCACTCCCCAACACGAGACCCTGGGGAATCCATCTGTCAACAGCGACGTACGGACGTTGCTCTCTGGTTCTGCCTTTCCAGCCACAATCATCTCCCATTTGGGAGGGAAAACGTTAGCGTCCGTGAAATGGGTCACGTGATCACATTTGGCACGTTCTCTTAAATCTCGAGAGTGCTACATTTCCTGCCTGCCTTGCAAAAGTTGCCCAAGGAAATGAAATCCTAGGATGAATGTTTGCCATCAAACGCAGACCTCTCTTCCCCTGTCCCTTTCATTGACAGTCATGGAAAAGACATGGATTCACAGACTCCTTTAATTAAACTCAGTTTTGCCTCTGAAGAGGGTCCAGTAAAAACAACCGTTCAATCTGTCACTTGAACATTGTTTATATTTGTTGCCAGGATACGAAAGGCTCTGTTAAGCCTTTGGCTAAGAAGAGCACCATGCATCTGAACTTGTTCACCTGCACATAAAGCAAATAATGGCTGAAATGATGGGAAAGCTCCTCCAAACATTTTAAGTGGAACACAAGGCATTTTTTGTGTCCAGAAATTGCCGCATCCAGTATTTGTTGTTCAAATAAATCCCCACCCGCATACCGAAGTGCACATTATACATAATAAGATCGGGCTTTGAAAAGACAGATGTTAATTATTTGGAGGTAAATCAGGTCACCTTTGACCCCAACTCCGAGCTGTAATTTTGTTGCTCAGCTTCTTGGTCCTGAAATTAATGTAAATCTTTACATTTGTAATTTCACTTGCCAACACCAACCCACCCACACAGTCTGCAAATGACTGCTCTGAGTCAGAGACTATTCACTTACAACTGTGTTCGATATTTAAAAATGTTCTCTGAAAGGATTAAATCACCTAATCCTAGTCTTTTCACTGATTCTGCTTTATGTAAAAATGATGGAACCCGAGGACATCTGAAACTGGAGGGGACTTTACAGGAGAAACCAAAGCTCTGGTGTGAGACGTGGCTTGCCCCCAGGTCTCTCAGCAACCAAAGCTAAAACCCGAAAGCAAAGTACTGGTTTGGGGTGTTAATAAAGGGTCGCACTTAGAAATAAATCCTGGCTCCGAGTCCAGAAGCTACCCCTTCCACAAGGCTCCTGCCTCCGACAGCATCTGTGAGTCCTGGTAGACCCCACAGTCTGACACCGGTCTGAAAAAATCATGCCATTTTGAAGCCAAGCGGTCAGACTCTGATTCCGATAAAAACAAATCAGCTGCTATTATCATATGCGTCAATTTTGGAGGCGAGAGCTTTACCAGAAACTGTTCATAATGGTTACTTTTCAGCAGGGGCACAGGGGATGGGAGGAGGACAGAGGCTTGCTTTTCGTCTTGTATCTCTCCTTTACTATTTGATTTTGATTACCATGTACAGATATTAATGGTGTTACAAATCCAAAAAAAAAAAAACCCACCACCTAATTAGAAACACTATGCTCACAAACTTCACAGGAGAAATGAAATTTACCCCAGGAACACTGACACTTGAAAATCTGTTACCCAGCACAGCAGTACTTTTAAAAAATCTGTACCAAAGTCTCCATAATGGCAGAAGGGGCTGAATAGGAGCTCCCAGGGGTCTGGGGACAGTGCCAGCAACGGTCCTCAGTACGCAAGAAGTCTCTTCGCAGCTTCTGCTTTTAAAATGCATTCAAATTGTGCAAGACACTCTCTAACATACCTGCATCTCTTTTAATACAAAAATAATGGCTTAAATGACTTACCATCCACGAAAACTGCCCCTGTGGGGAGACACCCCTGGTTCCTTTCTCCGGCAGTCCGGAGCACCCGCCGCACGCCGCCTCCAGTGACTGAGTGAAGAGGCCCCTAGAACGGGAAGCGCGGCAGTGTGCGAGCTGACCTGTATTCTGGCTGTCTCACCTGGAATCAGGCTTCAGGGCTTCTGTTATGCATTGAATAGTAACAAAACAACAGCATAAATTAGGGTGTTGCTAAGATTGTGTACCATCAATGTTCGCATGAACATAATGGACATAATGAATTCTATAGCACTATCCTGCACAGCTTGGAGAGATTAAAACCACTTTGTCTTTAAATTAAATTTCAAAAATCATTGAACAACAAGAATAGAAAGAACAACAACAAAAAACCCTCGTCTGTGTCAGCCACCCAATTATAGGGTATACCACTTCTTGCTTTCTGGTCATTAATGCCTGGTCCCAGGTTTATTTTAATAGCTACCCGATCAGTGAGTCCACATGATAACCACAAAGGGGGTTGGGGTTCCCTTGCATTGCGGTTTGTGGCCCTAAGTGGAGAGCCCCTTGTCCCCTTCCAGGATCAAATCTACACCTGAAAAAGACCGAAGCTGAAGTTTATTTTATATAAATTCTACACAATATAATGTGTCTAGTCTGTCGCAGAAAAAGAAAAGTAGGCTTGAACTCATTCTTCTTTTTTTTAAATTGAAGTATAGTCAGCGTACAATATTATGTTAGTTTCAGGGCAACGACAGAGTGATTCGACAATTCTGTACATTACACGACGCTCACCATGGTGCGGGTAGTCTCCGTCTGTCACCAGACGATGTTATTATGATATTATTGACTGTATTCCCTATGTATTTCATCCCTGTGACTTACTTATTTTATAACTGGAAATTAGTATCTCTTCATCCTTTTCGCCTATTTTGCCCATCCCCCCACCCCACTCCTCTCTGGCCACCACCAGTTGTCTGTACTTGAGACTGTCTATGTGTGAGTGTGTGTGTGTTCGTTGGCTTGTTTTGTTTTTTTACATTCTACATATAAATGAAATCATGGCACTTGGCTTTCTCTGACTCCTCTCAGTTAGCATAGTACCCTCCAGTTCCATCCATGTTGTGGCAAATAGCAAGATCTCATTCTTTTTCACAGCTGAGTAATATTCCATTGTATGTATATACCACATCTTCATCCATTCATCTGTCAGTTAGCACTTAGGCTGCTCCCGTATCTTGACTATTGTAAACAATGCTGCAGTGAACAGGAGTGCATATGTTTTGGAATTGGTGTTTTCATGTTCTTTGGGTAAATAGCCAGCAGTGGAATTACAGGATCATATGTTATTTCTATTCTTTTTTTTTTTAAAAAGATTTTATTTATTTATTTGACAGAGAGAGACAGCCAGTGAGAGAGGGAACACAAGCAGGGGGAGTGGGAAGAGGAAGAAGCAGGCTCCAAGCGGAAGAGCCTGATGTGGGGCTCGATCCCAGAACGCCGGGATCACGCCCTGAGCCGAAGGCAGACGCTTAATGACTGTGCCACCCAGGCGCCCCAGTATTTCTATTCTTAAGTTTTTGAGAAACTTCCCTAGTGGCTGCACCAACGTACATTCCCACCAACAGTACACGAGGCTTCCCTCTTTTCCACAGCCTCGCCAACGCTTGTTTTCTTTTGCCGTTTTGATCATAGCCATTCTAACAGGTGTGAGGTGATATCTCATTGTGGTTTTAATTTGCATTTCCCTGATGATGAGTGCTGTTCAGCATCTTTCCATGTATCTGTTGGCTGAATTCATTCTTAAGTAAGCACTCCAATGTGTGATATGTCATTGAACAAAACGGAGCCTAATTATGAAAAATTCACACTGGAGTGCTTACTTACTAGATGCCAGATGCCACGCTCGTTCTAATGCTTTATGCTACTTACTCCTCACTCACAATACCCCTAGGAAATATGGTTAGCGCTATTATATCCCCATCTTATGAATGAGGAAACTGAGACTCGGGAGACTAAGTGACTTGCCCAAGGTCATACAGCTAAGTAAACAAGAGCCAGGATTCAAATTGAAGTCCTTCCCCTTTTTTTAAAATTTAGCCTATGTATGTACGTAAGCTCTACACCGAAGGTGAGGCTCGAACTCACAGCTCTGAGATCAAGAGTCACATGCTCTATCAGTTGAGCCAGCCAGGCTGTCAAATCCAAGTCCTTCTGATTCTGGAGCCCCAAAGCCTTCACTGCCTCTGAACTGTGATCAGAGTTAGCACTTACCGAGTGGTTCTTATGTATTTCTATGGTAGATGCTTTGCATAAATTATTTAATCCCTGCAACAACCTTCTGAGGCAGGCATAATCATCCTTATTGTATAGATGACGAAAACCAAGGCTTCGAGAAATCAAGTAACTTGCCTAACAGCACAATCAAACAGCACGATCCAGGCTTCTGTGATACCACAACAGAATTTTTAGTTTTCTAAGAACTTTGAGATATCGGTGCAGTGTCTGCCTTCGGCTCAGGTCATGATCCTGGGGTCCTGGGATAGAGCCCCACATCGGGCTCCCTGCTCAGTGGGAAGCCTGCTTCTCCCTCTACCTCCCCGCCCCCTGCTTGCGTGTTCTCTCTCTCAAATAAATAAAATCGTAAAAAAAACACCCACAAAAGAACTTTGAGATATCTTTTTTTTAAAGATTTTATTTATTTATTTAACAGAGATAGAGACAGCCAGCAAGAGAGGGAACACAGGCAGGGGGACTGGGAGAGGAAGAAGGAGGCTCCCAGTGGAGCAGGGAGCCCGATGCAGGGCTTGATCCCAGGACTCTGGGATCACACCCTGAGCCGAAGGCAGATGCTTAACGACTGAGCCACCCAGGCGCCCCGAGGTATCTTTAACATATAAAAATGGTATGTATTTCAGGTGTACGACTTGAGGTCTTGATATGTGCAGACATTGTGAGGTGTTCTGAACCAAGCCATACTGCGATCCTGGTGCTTGGCCAGGGGGCAGGCAAGAGGCACCTCTAAGATCCCCTCGGCACTACCTCCCCACCAAGCAGACCCTGGCTGTGAGCTGCACTTCACTGTGCCGGGCTGTGCGCTGTGGCTCAGGAGTGGGTTTTGCGGGTGCACGAGAATCACCCGTCACTTTCTAATTTTAATGTTGGGGTTTGACAGCCATAAGGCTTTATTCTTTATACAAATCTTGGGTTACAGGTAAAATCCACTGGATTTCTGAGGCTTGGCCAGGAGCTACAGAAACAAAACCATTTCTTTAGGGTTTTATTTATTTGAGAGAGCAAGCGAGAGCACAAGCGAGTATGAGCAGGGGGGCAGGGGAGGGGGCAGAGGGAGAAGCAAAATCCCTGTTGAGCAGGGAGCCGGAGGTGGGGCACGATTCCCGGGACTCCAGAATCATGACCAGAGTCGAAGGCAGGTGCTTAACCGACTGAGCCACCCAGGCACCCCTAAACCATTTCTCATGTGGATCCTAAGTAAGGGCTTATCCAAAAGAAACATAAATGTCCTCCATTGACTGGGCTTTTTATTAGCATGTTTTTTTTTAAGATTTTATTTATTTATGTGACAGAGAGACAGCCAGTGAGAGATGGAACACAAGCAGGGGGAGTGGGAGAGGAAGAAGCAGGCTCCCAGCAGAAGAGCCTGACGTGGGGCTCGATCCCAGGACTCCAGGATCACACCCTGAGCCGAAGGCAGACGCCTAACGACTGAGCCACGCAGGCGCCCCTGTATTAGCATGTTTGACAGAATGTAGATGCTACATTTCCTTTTTTATGAAAGGAGTTTTGAGGCAGTGAGCTGTCTCGCTCGCTCAGTAATCTCGACCGGCACTTCGATCGCAGGCCTGTGTAACCGTGCCAGCCCTAATCCTCTGCTTTGAACGGGATTAAAATAAAATGGCTTGGGCCAGGTCAAGATGGGTGAGGGAAGGCAACTGGATGAAAATTTGCTATTATTACCTTTTAAGCTTTTTCTTGTTTATATGAGATTAAATTCATATAACTACCATTTTAAAGCAGACAACTCAGTTCATATTTCTTGGTTAATAACCATAGGACTGGGAAAAGTTGGGTACATGGTTCTTTTTGGAGAAAGCTCATTCAGTTACAACCATCCACAGGCATTGGACCTGTCGCATTTTGGATACACTGGGCTTGGATTTCATTTTGCTATTGTATTGGGAGTATCGATGGGTCACATAACCAAGGTCTTCTTTGGGAAGTGAAGGGCTAGAGACTGGTTTGAAAAGAAAGCCTTCCATCTCAGGAGACACTGTAGCATTTGTTCAACAGGTAACACCGACTCAAATGTAACCACTCTCTGAAGTATGCAAATTAAGTTACGGACAAAAATATATTTCAGATATTTTTTATTTCCTCAAATTTATGTATCAGGAGTGACTGAAATAAAAAATATAATTGAGTCCCGTCATCATGGAAATGGCTTTAAGAGAAAACTGGTCAGATGAATATTATTGCTTCCCGTTTTCAACCAGTCAATAGTTGCCATTGATAAATAGACAGCCAACAGTCTGCCAAGAATGCTCAAGATATGTTATATAATACAACATGCCTGTTCCCGGGGGAGAAACTAGGAAATAAGTTATGTGAACTTCTTGATTTCATCATACAAGACCAGCACAAAAGCACCACCCATGCCTCTGAGAACATTGGACCACGCCCCCTTGAAAAAGGCTTTGGCTCCTTCATCACGAGCGATCTTCCTCCAGCAGTCAACTGTGCCTGTGTACATGATTTCAGCTGCAAAGAATAAAGACACAGAGTTGGTGACCAAAGGCCGAAGATGAAAGTCCTCCCCTGACTTCCTAGACAAAACCAGAGCCCCGCCTGGAAGAGCGGATGGCAGTTCCGGGAAATCCGACATTTACACATTGGTGTGGGCGATGCTGAAATATTAAAGCCGGGGTAGAGAACAGGGCCATGCAGGCTACTCATTGGTCTTAACTTCTAATACCGTTTAAGCACCCTCATTCATAGGCATCCAAAGGGCCTGCTCAGAGGCAGACACCATCAACCCCACCCCACCATCAGAAGAGACCACATTTTTAAAGCCAGGCATCGCTAGCCTGTGGCCCCAGCTTGTCCCGGGGCCTGCAGTCTTTTTATCTTTCGCTTGAGTGGAACTTACTTCCTTTGCGCCCTGACTGCATCATCATTCGGCGGCGAACAGTGTCAAACGGATAGGAAGTCAACCCAGCAACCGCTGTGACGGACTGTGCGATCATCCAGCTGATGAAGATGTGAGTATTCTTGGGATCTGGAAGCATTCCTGAGAACCGGAAAGAGACACTTTTACTAGAAAGCAGAGTTTTAGAGGCTTGTTGTTTCCTACACCCCCACCACCCCCCCATCTCATCCGTACATCAGGTCTGTACTGGATGACCGTGGCTTCCTATAGCCATTACAGAAAATCTCTGGCTCTGGAAAATTCGGACGGCATTAATGATCATTCAGATGAAAGGAACACAGCTTCAAAGCACACAGCAAACTTACCCTTTGCAGTGTCATAGATACCGAAGTAGGCGGCTCGGTAGATGATAATGCCTTGCACAGACACATTAAAGCCTTGGTACAGGCCCTTAATCCCATCAGATTTGTAGATCTTAACCAGGCAGTCACCGAGGCCTCTGAATTCCCTTTCAGCTCCAGCTTTGCCCACATCAGCTGCTAGACGGGTACGGGCAAAATCAAGAGGATACACAAAACACAAGGATGTGGCCCCAGCGGCACCACCTGACGCCAGATTCCCTGCAAAGTAGCGCCAAAACTGGGTTCTCTTGTCCACACCACCCAGGAAGATCTGCTTGTATTTATCTTTGAAGGCGAAGTTGAGAGCCTGGGTGGGGAAGTATCTGATGACATTGGCCAGGTTCCCGCGCCAGAAGGACAGGACTCCCTGCTCCTTGGGGATACGAACCACGCAGTCTATAATGCCCTTGTATTGCTTATCTGCAGTAATTTGCTTGCTGGCATGCTGCACCTGACAGACGAGAAGGAGACCAACGGGGAGAGTTACAACCACGGAGAAGGGGAAAAAGGAAGAGAATATTAACCTCGGAATCACTGGCGGGCCTTTGAAGTTAGCCACTTCCCACATCTAGTCTTTTACGTCATACAGGATGGACCTTCCCGACCCTGTGAGGCTGCCGCCGTGGAAGAAGTGCTCTGCACCCTCAGAAGGCATTAAGCCTCCGCCCCTTTGGGTGGGGAGGGGGCATCCTCGGTTGGACCCGTGACCTTTAGACCTGGGAGAAAGGTCATTACCTCAGACCCAGGTTCAGAGGCATTTGGGCCTGTCCCACGTAGGGCGCGGTCACCTTGCTGACCGTGGCCTACGCCTCGGGTCTCCGGAGCGGCTTCCCTCCCGCGCCGCCCCTGCTCCTCTTCTGGAGGTGACCCGTGGGCCACCAGCCCTACGCCCGTGCGGGCGCGCCCCCTAGAGCCGGAGCGGGAGAGCGCGGCGCAGGGAGGCGGGCGGCGGGGCGGCGGCGGCGCGGGGGCGGACGCAGCAGGCACACGCGCTTCCCGGCGCCGGCTTCCGGCC